>NW_026000020.1:8964320-8980106 GCF_001458135.2 Marmota marmota marmota
CCTCTCTCTCTCTCTCTCTCTCTCTCTCTCTCTCTCTCTCTCTCTCTCCCTCTCCCTCTCTGTCTGCAGACTGGAGGATTGAACCCAGGGGGCACTTTATTACTGAGCCACATCCCCAGCCCTTTTTATTTTTTATTTTGAGACAGGGTCTGACTAAATTAATGAGGCTGGCCTTGAACTTGGGATCCTCCTGCCTCAGCCTCCCGAATTGCTGGGATTACAGATGTACACCACTGTCCTGGCTCCTCCCTTTCACGATACAATCCACAGGGACCTTGATGAAAAATTTGACCTTATACAGAACATGATGCTAATTGTACTTGGTTGAACAAAATATTCTGAGTGCTCACGTGACAGCTGGTGAAAGATAAGGTCCCCTTTCCCTAAAATTTAGAGCTTTGTTATATTGGTAAATGATCTGGGGATGCACTGGTCTGGGACAAGATGTTTCATTTCACATACCCCCTACTGCTAAGGGAAATATGTAACGTTTGTTGGAACTCTTTGGATTTGGGGGAATCATACCTAATGTGCAATATAGTATTGACTCATCATTTCCTAGTTCAAACAATGCCCAGAACAAGGGGACACTGCAGTGGATCCAGGGTGCACACTGTCCTGATCCCTGGCCCCCATATTAGCAAGTCCAGTGGAGCCGGTGTGTCCATGGTGGATAAAGATGGCATGTGGTCTCTGAAGTACAGAGTCGCCCCACAGAACCCTGGAAACTGGGACGAGGGTGTGCCTTCTGCAACAAACAACTACCTGTGGTTCATTTGAAGATCAGCTCCTGCGACGCCACTTGCCATTCGGCTTTAAAAGACACTTTGAAATTGACCGGGAGGCATCGAATGACTGAAACTGGAGTTGTCTTTCAAGGATGATGGAAATGGTAATCGGGAGCAGGTCCAGAGAATACAAGGCAGTTAAATGAATACGTGGCCCAGATCTCTACATCTTCCTCCTCGGATCCATTGAAGCCACTCTCCACCTCCCATCTGTGGCCTTGGGTAGGTCTGCACAATCAACTGGTGGAAGAAAAGTCCTGGGCCTTGTTGGTGTGAGATGAAATGGACTGAAATTACACAATAGCTCTACTCAAGGTGGCCCTAAAAATTGCAACAAGTGGAAATCTTACCATCGATCAGAACTATTGGTCAGGTATTGGGCTGTCCACCTTGTATGAAGGAAGAAGAGGCCTGAAGTGGGTGTATTAGCTTCTTATCACTACAACAAAATACCTGACACAGGCTACTTATGAAGAAAAGAGGTTTATTAAATCCACATTTTTGGAAGTTCAAGGTTATGATGCCTGCTTTGGCTCAGTTCTAATGAAGACCTTGGGGTGAATAGCACATGGTGGAGAGTGGGCAGGAGCAAGTATGCAATTACATCTTGAACCAGGAGCAGAGAGGACGGACGGCCTTCTTCTGTAACAACTCTTTGTAAACTACTTTCTGATAGCATGCCCACAGTTGGCATAGAAAATAAGCCATCGATGAGTCTACGAAACAGAACTGATTGGGAGATAGCATAAGTACTGGGTGTAAGAGGAAAAGAATTCAGAACACACAGAGCACTCTTACAAATCAGGGATAAAAAGAAATGACTTGACCATGGAGATGGTTGGTAGACGGGATAATCTTCATTTTGTACCATCCGAGTGGTGAGGACGACTGTGTGTGAGTCCTGGTGAATTGTTCCTGGAGTCGTCTGATGCACGGCCCCTTCATTGCTTTCAGAGTCTCTTGCCCTGTCAATCCAGACGGAGGAGAGTAGGTACCGGCAGCAACCACAAATTCCCAGAGCTTGTCGTCTAAAAAGGATCTCAGGACTCAGTAGTTGCACATGAAGTCAGTTCCTTGTAAACTTCTAGGTGATCTACTCTTGCTCCTGACTTTGCAAGATTATTTTTCATGAGTCACACCAGGTCTGCTTTCAGAAGTCTAAATTCCACTCCAACCCCAAGAAATGGGAGAGTCGCACCCTTGACAAGGCCACCAGTGTGAATGCAATGCTTCCTTCCCGCTTCCTGAAAGGACGCCAAGAGCCGTCAGCCAGATGCGTGGTGGCGTCTGCATGCCTGTCCTCCTGATAGTCTGCTGGAGGGAAAGCTCCGGGAACCTCCTAGGCAAAGCTGTGTCCCTGGGCTCCCACTGGGTGGCATTGGCAGAAGTCCATTGTCGTCTGCTAAGATACATCTGGTTTCTGCAGAAACCACATGGGACTCAGATGTGGGAATCATGGAACGGCACCTCCACCTCCTCAGCCTCTTTCCTTCATGGGTGGCACCAATCTGAGCCAACCCCATGGGGAGCATTATTTCCTATTTGCCACTTGGGTCAGGGGAAGCAGTTTCAGGGGTTCCTGCTGGATGCTTACCACTATGGTAGTGGGAATCCTGTGGGGGTTATTCCGACTGCCACACATGTCTTTTCCCGCTGTACATTCATGGGTTGCTGAAATGGCCATCAGGTGGTCCCATGAGCACAGTGGACCCACTAGGAGCCTCCCCTGGTCCAGACCCTACTTGCTGCCTGGCCCTGTAATGAAGATGTTTGAGTCTCTGGTTGTCAAGTTTAGCTCAAATCCTGTGTCCCACAGTCCACAAAACATCTCACTGTTCCTTTTCCTTAATGTATCGTTCCCTGAACACAGGATCGCAGTCCCTCTGGAGGAGTTGGAGGAATCACTGGTCATAGATCTCTACCAGGAAGTGGAAGCATCTTTCCTAGCAGTCCAGCCTTCCTCCCAGCCAAAGGGTGTTACTGACTCTAGTGTGGAAACCAGGTGAGTGATCGGGTGTTCTCGTGCTGGGATCTCTGCCACGAGCCTTCTCATAATTGCTTATTCCCTTTGGTGGCTGTAAATTAGGCTATCTCTTGCTCTGGGGACACCGTGTCCTTTTAGCATTTCTATAATTCTCCCTGGGAGAAGACTCCCGTGGCTCCGTCATTGTACCTGCTCTTCCGTGGATTACAGCAGCCTCACCCCCCTGCTTCTGGCAGAGGGGTGCAGGCACCTGGCCTCAGGACCCCATCATCCGCAGCAGCTCTCCCTCCACTAGTCCTGGTTTAGCTTCTTGCTGAGGCTGGCTTTCTCATCGCTCAGGTAAACGATGTGTCCTTCAGGTCTCTTGTCCGCAGTGGCAGATCCACTCAGCATGCCCATTCCAGAGCCATTCGATCCTTTAGCCGATACTCTACTCATGTGACAGTTCTGGTAGCTCTGCCTCGCCTCGCGCAGGTCACTGCGCTTCCTAAGTGTCCACTGAGTGTCAGCACCATTTCTGGGTCCTTGCCAGAGTGTGTGTTAATCCCATTCCACACAACAGTGTCAATAAACCATGATTATCCAACCTTGGTTTGTCTTCCTTGGTGCAGCAGGAGAGCAGTCCTGTGTGTCCCCCCAGTGCCTGCTGGACATGGTGGCCATGCCTTGTCTTCTTGTGGTGCACAGTTACTTTCTTCCCCAAGCAGACTCATGTCCTGCGAGTGGCCAGGCAGCAGCAGTCGCTGGAAATTCCCTCCTAGAACTCCTGGGAGTGCGTGAATCCCGTCTGTGTAGACCAGACTCCAGCCACAGTATTTCCATTTCATACCTCCTCACCCTAGTAAGAGGCGGGTTGAGTTCTCTCAACCAGCTTCAGTTTAACCACTCCAACTGGCAACTCAGTGAACAGTGCAGAGGAAGGTTGACACCACCATCCCTGGGTCTCCTTCTCCTTCTCCTCCTTTCCCTCCTCCTCCTTTCCCTCCTCCTCTTCCTTCTCTCTCTTTCTCTCTCCACCTCCCTCCTTCTCTCCCTCTCTCTCTCTCCCTCTACCATTCTCCCTCCTTCTCTCCCTCTCCCCTCCCTCTCTTCCCCCTCTCCCTCTTTCCCTCCCTCTCTTCCCCCTCTCCCTCTCTCCCTCTCTCCTTCCCCCTCTCCCTCTCCCTCTCTCCCTCTCTACCTCCCTCTCCCCCTCCCCCTCTCCCTCTCTCCATGTATGTGTGTGTGTGTGTGTGTGCTTTCTTGCTATGGATTAATTCATGGACATATATGCATATACATATTTGTTTCTTTTTTCTCATTTTCAGCATTTTAAAATTATTGTTATTTTCTTTGCCTTGTGTTTTGGGGGTTAGAGTTTTTAGTTTGCTTATTTTTGTTTATTTGTTTCTTTTTCTTGCCCACTAACAGCCACATTCTCTTGTTCTCTCTACTTTTTCCTATTTTTCTCCTCCTTCTTCATAACCATCACTTTCAACGTCTCTTCTGCATTCTTTTTGTTCTCATTTTGAACATGCTAAACTCTCTTACCCTCCTATCACATTTTTTTTCTATTAATTATCTGTATTTTTACCATCTTTTAGAACTAATTGGTTTATATAACTCCTTCCCCACCATTCATGCTGTTGGGATTATTACTGCTGTGATTGACATAGTTGACCCCTGCTTCTTACTTTAATGACAGACGTAGTTAATTGTTATTTATTGTTTTTGCTCTTGGCAGTTTACGACCCCACTATTCCTGTTTTTGTGGTGATTACTGTTGTAGATGTGCTAGTAGGCACTGAATACTTATTAATGCTGTATAGTGTTTCTTTTGGTTGTTGCTAGTGTTTGTTTCCCCATTTTCTGTGAGGTGCTGGGAATCCATGGGAACACAAGTTCACAGGGTAGGGATTCTGCTGCTTAACTAAACCCAGCCAAAAGACAGTGCACTTTGCTCCACACACAAATTAACCACACTTGAACTTCAGCTATACATTAATACAAAGAGTAGAAAAGACAAAAATCTAAGCTAATGACCAGTCCCCAAGTAGGAACAGATAGAGATGGGCCCTCAGGTTTCACTCATGAACATCCACTCCTACAGCAAAATCAGAGAGAATTCACAGAGCTGTGAATATCACACCTACAAGGGCTCTCAGGCTAGACCACTGTAGAATACTTGGCAAGAAATGTGGTGCAATAAAAAGGACAACAAGTAAAAGTAAAAGAGAAATCCACCCAAATACATGCATAAAATCCCCAAACAGGAATACAGAAATATGAAGGAAAAAAAAAAAGCAAGGTGACATGACATCTCTTAAAGTTCATAATTCATCAGCAACTGACTCCAAAGATATTGAAGTAGATGAAATGTCAGATAAAGAATTCAAAAAATGATTATAAAAATGATCAATGAATTCCAAGAGAACACAAAAAAATGACTGAAGGAATTAAGAAAGTCAGTAGAGGATATGAATGAGAAATTCAATAAGGAGATAGAGATATTAAAAAGGAACCAAACAGAAATCTTGGAAATGAAATACATGAAAAATCAAATAAAATGTTTGGTTGAAAGTCTCTCTAGTAGAGTAGACCATGCTGCAGACAAAATCTCAGAACTGGAAGACAAAGTGGTCATCCTTGAACATTCAGATAGCATTAAAGACAAGAAATAAGTAACCATGATCAGACTATTCAAAAACTCTGGGACAACATCAAGAGGCCAAATTTAAGGGCTGGGGTTGTGGCTCAGTGGTAGAGCACTCGCCTAGCACGTGCGAGGCCCTCCCTGGGTTTGATTCTCAGCACCACTTAAAAATAAAATAAAGGTATTGTGTCCAACTACAACTAAAAAATAAAATAAAAAATAAAAAGAGAGAGAGTCCAAATTTAAGACCATTGGAATTAAAGAAGATTGTGAAATGTAGGCTTACGGAATGGATAACCTCTTCAGGGAAATAATAATAGAAAAAAATTCCAAACCTTCAGAATGAGATGGACATCCAGATACAGGATGCATCCAGAACCCCAAATAGAAAAGATATTTAAAACAAACAAACAAACAAACAAACAAAAACCTCTCTACAACACATTATAATTAAAGTGCCTAACATATAGAACAAGAATAGAATTTTAAAAGTCTCAAGAGAAAAAATGTCTGGTCATATTTACAAGCAAACCAATCAGAATTGCTTCCAATTCCTCATAAATTCTAAAGCCAGGAAGTGTTGAAATGATGTGTTCCAAGTCTTGAAAGAAAATAACTGTCAACCAACATTGTTATATACAGCAAAGCTAGCCTTCAGAGTTGAAGGCAAAATAAAACCTTTCAAGATGAATGGAGGGGCTGGGGGTACAGCTCAGTTGGGAGAGTTTTTGCCTTGAATGCACAAGGTCCTGGGTTCGAGATAAATGTAAATAAACAGAATGCATGACTACTAAGCCAGCATTACAGAAAATACTTAGAGAAATACTGCACACAGAAGAAATTAAAAAAAAAACAAACCCCAGAACTCACAAATAAACAAATCACATTTGAACAGTACCTAAACAAATGAGAAACAGGACCAATTAAACATTAGAAACAAATCAAAATGGCAGGAATTAATAAATATCTCTCTATAATAACATTGGATGCAAATGGTCTCAACTCTCCAACTAAAAGACATAGACTGGTATAATGGATTAAAAAACAGAACCTAATTATACATTATTTACAAGAGATTCACCTTACAAGAGACCCACAGGCTGAAAGTGAAAGGATGGAAATTGATATGCCATGTGATTGGAACCCGAAAACAAGCAGGAATAGCTACTCTCTTATCTGACAAAGCATACTTTAAGCCACAATTAATCAGAAGAGACAAAGGTCACTTCATAATGGTAGAGGGAACAATCCAAAAAGAAGATATAACAGCAGTAAATATTAATTCCCCAAATGTTGGTGCACTTAGTTACCTCGTTACATAAGAGAGTCACTACTCAAAGTAAAGCCTCAGATAGACCCCAGTAAAATAATACTGGGTGATTTAAACACACTTCTCTCACCAACAGATAGGTCATCCAGACATAAACTCAATCTAAAGACACTTTGGATCTAAAAAATGTAAATCAAATGAACTTAACAGCAGACATCTGTAGAATAGTTCAATCTTCAAGAGCTGAATACACTTTCTTCCCAGTTTCCCAAGGAAACTTCCCCCCAATAGCCATACTTTAGACCACAAAGCAACTCTTATCAAATACTATATATATTTCGTTGTATCTTATCAGGTCATAATGGAATGAAATTAGAAATCAACACCAAAAAACCCTACAGAAACTATATAAACATATGAAGATTGAACAACACACTTTTGAATGATAAATGGATGATAGAAGAAATCATAATTTAAGAAATTACAAATTTAAAAATTCTTAGAATCAAATGAGAATAGAGATACAACACACCAGAACCTCTGGGACACTATGAAGGTGGTTCTGAGAGGAATGTTGGCTATGAGTGCCTATGAGTGCCTACATAAGAAAATCAGAGAGATCTCAAACAAACCACCTAATGCTGCATCTCAAGACCCTTAAAAAAAAGGAAGAACAAACCAATTCCAAAACCAGTAGAAGGAAATAAATAAAGATTGAGAAAAAAAAATCAATGAAATTGAGAATGAAAAAACAATACCAAAATGACGATTTGTTTCTTTAAAAAATAAACAAGATTGAAAAACTCTTAGTCAAGCTAACAAAAACAAGTAAAATAAAATAAAGAAGACCCAAATTAATAAAATTAGAGGTAAAAAAGGGAAAATTGCCACAGACATAAAGAAATACAGAGGCTCATTAGGAACTATTTTGAACACATACTTCAATAAATTGTAAACCTAGAAGAAATAGATATATTTCTAGACACATATGACCTGTCAAAATTGAGTCAAGAAGACATAGAAAACTTAAACGGATCAATAACCAGCAATGAGATAGCAGTGATAATAAAAATGAAAACCCAGTATCAGGTGAATTCTCAGCTGAATTCGCCCAAACCTTAAAGAAGAACTAATGCCAATGCTTAAATCATTCCATGAAATAAAAAGGGATAGAACACTTCTAAATTCATTCTAGAAGGCAGCATCACATGTATACCAAAATGAGATAAGGACACATCAAGGAAAGAAAACTACAAACCCTAACCCTGATGAACTTAGATGGAAAATACTTAATTAAATATTAGCAAATTGTGTTCAACAACATAGTAAGAAGCTTGTACATCATGGCCAAATGGCTTTTATCCCAGGGATACAAGGATGGTTTAATATATGCAAATCAATGAATGTAATCATCACATATAGGTGCAGAGAAAGTTTTTGACAAAATTTAGTACCCATTTATGATAAAAACACTGAAGAAATTAGGATTATAAGGCACTTACCTCAACATCATAAAGGCTATATATGAAAAATCCAAAGCCAACATCCTAGTGAACGGGGAAAAACTAAAAGCATTTCCTTTAAAATTTGGAACAAGACAAGGATGTTTACTTTCATCACTCCTATTTAATATTGTATTAGAAATTCTTGCCAGAATTCTTGCCTAATTCAGGAATTAGGCAGGAAAAGGAAATTAAAGGCATAAAAATAGGCAAGAAAGAAGTCAAATCATCACTGGTTGCAGATGATATGATTCTATACTTAGAAGATTCAAAAAGCTCCACCCAAAGACTGCTGGAGCTAACAAGCAAATTCAGCAAAGTGGCAGATTATGAGATCAACATACAAAAAACAATACATTTCCTGTATACCAACAATGAATCTTCTGAGGAAGAAATTAGGAAAGCAATCTCATTCTCAAAGGCCTTGAAAATAGGGTGAGGGAAGGCTGGGATACATCTCAGTGGTAAAAGTACTTGCCTGGCATGCATGAGGCCCTGAGTTCAATCCCCAGTACTGCAAAACAAGCGCTCAACATACACACACACACACACACACACACACACACACACATACACACACACGCCCAGGAATAAAGCTAACCAAGAAGGTGAAAGATCTCTACTATGGAACACTGAAGATAGAAAATGAAGAAGATACAAGAAGATGGAAAGACCTCCCATGTTCAGAGATAGCCAGAATTAATATTGCTAAAGTGGCCATCAATCAAAAGCAATATACAGATTCAATGCAATCCCATCAAAATACCAATGATATTCTTAACAGAAAAAAAACCGTCATCAATTCCATTTGAAAAAAATAAAAGACTCAGAATAGCCAAAGCAATTCTAAGCCAATAAAGCAATGCTGGAGGCACCACAACACCTGACTTCAAATTATACTACAGAGCTAAAGTTCCCAAAACTGCAAGGTATTGGCATAAAAACAGTCATGGCACTGAACACAAGATACAGAGACAGACCCACGCAAGTCCTTGACAAAGGTACTAAAAACATATTGGAGAGAAGACAGCCTCTTACACAAATGGTGCTGGGAAAATTGGTTATCCATATGTAGAAGAATGAGACTAGACCCTGTCTCTCACCATTCACAAAATTCAACTCAAATGCATTAAAGACGTAGGAATTCGACCAAAAATTATGCAACTCCTAGAAGAAAACAGAATCAATACTCCAACATACAGGCACAGGCAATGACTTTTTCAATAGTACCCCTAAAGCTTAGAAAATAATTCTGAGAATTAATAAATGGGAGGACATCAAATTAAAAAGCTTCTGCATAGCAAAGGAAACAGTTAAGAGTGTAAAAAGAGAACCTACAGAATGGGAGAAAATCTTTACTAGCTACTCTTCTAACAGTGGATTGATATTAAGAAGATATTAAAAAAAAAAAACAACTCAAAAAACAACACCAGCCAGGCATAGTTGCACATTCCTGTAATCCCAGAGACTTAGGAGGCTGAGATGGGAGAATCGCAAGTTCAAAGCCAGCCTTAACAAAAGTGAGGCATTAAGCAACTCAGTGAGACCCTGTCTCTAAATAAAATATGAAATAGGGCTGGGGATGTGTCTCAGTGGTCAAGAGCCCCTGAGTTCAATCCCTGATACCCCGCCCCCCAAAAAAAACTTAATACCAAAACAGACAAACAAACAATTACTACATGGTCAAATGAATTAGACATTTCTCAAAAGAAGAAATACAAATGGCCAGCAAATATATGAAAAAATGTCCAACATCATTAGCAATTAGGGAAAGACAATGAAATCTACTCTGAGATTTCCTCTCACACCAGTAAGAATGGCAGCCATCAAGAAAACAAATAATGAGCTCGGGGGTGGTGGTGCACACCTGTAATCCCAGTGGCTTGGGAGGCTGAGGCAGGAAGATCGTGAATTCAAAGCCAGACTCAGCAATTTAGCAAGGCCCTAGGCAACTCATTGAGACCCAGTCTCTAAATAAAATATAAAAAAGGGTTGGGGATGTGGCTCAGTGGTTAAGCAGTGGGATTACTGTCTTGGCCGTGGGCTAAGGACACTAATGGACCAAGCCTGCTCTCACAGACCTCATTCCTTTGGTAAGGGAAGTGAGACTGGCAATCTTGGTGTGTCTTGGGATCCCTCTTGACCCACTGTCTTATTCTCCCCTGACCTCCCTAAGGCTCTCTGTCTCCAGTGAGCTATGGATACTCATGGATTAGGCTCAGATAAGCACTATTGCTTACAACCGTGCCTTCCAGTAAAATGAGCACAGGCTGAGGATTAAGGAACTGAATTCCTGCCCCTCCCTGTTGCTAGGTGTATCTCAATCCCTGGTACCAAAAACAAAGAAATAATGATAAATGCTGGAGAGGATGTGGAGAAAAAGGAACACTTGTAGACTGTTGGTGAGATCATAAATTAGTACAACACTATGGGTATCAATGTGGAGGTTCCTCAAAAGACTAGGTATGGAAACATCATATTACCCAGCTGTCCCACCCCTCAGTTTTTATCCTGAAGAATCAAAGTTATCTTACTACAGTGACACATGCACACTTACGTTTACAGCAGGACAATTCACAACAGACAAACTGTGAAGCCAGTCTAGGTGTCCATCAGTGTCCATCATGGATGAATGGATAGAGAAAATGTGGTTATGTATACACATTTATTCAGCCATAAAGAAAAAGGAAACTGTCAGCTGCAGGAAATTGGATGAATCTTGAGACCATAATATCAAGCAACATAAGCCAAACTGTGAAGTTCAAGAACAATGTATTTTCTCTCATATGTGGAAACTAGAGAGGAAAAAGGAAAAAAGGTGTGTGGGGGGTGGATCTCGTGAAAATCAGAGGGAGATCAGTGAAGGAAAGAGAGCGATATTGGCCAAATTATGTTGTTATATCGTGTGCACGTATGACCATATGACAACAAATCGCCACTCTGCACGCTGTGGTGTGCCACTAAGAAAACATGAAAAAGGAAAAATGGAACTAAGAGGGACACTCGGGAGAGCAGAGTGGGCCCACCAAGGGAGTGGCTCAAAGCCCTGTATCTGGGAGAGTCCCGTCTTATGTGCTGAGCTGTGCCTAGGTCCCCTCTCTGTACAGGCCTAATTGAACACTTGCCCCATCTGTTCCCACCGGCGGCTTTATTTTTGTCTAATTAGAATAGTTTCCATTGGTTACTTGGGTTTTACCTGACTGGAACACAGAACTCATGGTGGGGTTGCCATGGTGATAGGCTCTCAGTGGTGGTGCCCTGGTAACAGACGCAGGGTAAACAGGGACTTGACTCACCTCCCTGTCTTTTCTTGCAACCTGCCTCCGCCATCTTGAATCCTTGGACTCCCACCTCACTTTTTTTCCTGCAAAGTTTTAAACAGGTTTTTCCTGTAGCTAGATAGCTGCAGGGCCCAGTATATTCCACCAGCTTTTAACCCAGCTGGTCCTATCTGTAAACTAGGCCTGGCTATCCTTGGGGACCTTGGTGTGGCAACGTCCCCAGGGAACTGATGCTGTTGGCAGAAGATTTTCCTCTGAGGCCTGGGGATGACTGGCTACTTTTTTTATGCACAAGCCAAATTCTCTGATAGCCAGTCTTTTAATGAGTTACACTGGCCTGAATGGGAGGGCAGCCCTCAGGGCCTGCTGGGCAGTGTTTTTAAGCATGCCCACCCACGCCAACTCATTCTTCTATCCATGTGGTGGCCCCATTCCCCAGCATCCACACCACATGAGAGTCCAGGGAATGCGGGGTGGTCCCAGGAGATGCACTCATCTCACGGATGCTGCTGTTCTTATTGCAGCATTTCCTCCAATGGGAATATCCCCTCCCATTAATAGAAGTGCCAGGCGTACTGAGGATGGGTGGTATGTCCTCACACGACCTTGGGTAAGACTGTGCCTGTGGGCCCAGGTAGTTCTTAGAAGGGGACTCAACTGTGAGTCAGTAGCCAACACCCCAGCAGCTTGTGGGGTGTCCTGGCGGGGGATTCTGGGAGGTATCCACGGGTCTGCTGCACCCTGAAGACCCAGGTAGCAAGTCTACGCTGCCACCATAATTAAGACTGCAGCAGGCCATACCACCTCCGGTTGTTAGGAGTGACAGGGAGGAATACCAGGAATTCCAAGGCCTGACCCATTGCCTACCATCTTGTCATGAAGATATGTCCCATGGGAAAATAATTTGTGCAAAATCATTGCAATCAAATAAGCATTTGTACAGCCACGAAGTGATGCTGATAGAGGCGCTTTGGGCAGGGTGAGCACCTCCTTATCCAGAATAGGTTTCTGTCACTCTACCTTTGTCCCCACCACCATTGCCTTGTGCCCTGACCACACAGGTGAGGTAAATGCGAATGTTAAGGAAATCTCTAGCCCTGCATCATTCAGGTCTTTATGGAACTAATTTCTGCAATGTCCCCAGGGGCACAGAATTGCAGTGGGATTACTGTCTTGGCCGTGGGCCAAGGACACTAATGGACCAAACCTGCTCTCACAGGCCTCATTCCTTTGGTAAGGGAAGTGAGACTGGCAATCTTGGTGTGTCTTGGGATCCCTCTTGACCCACTGTCTTATTCTCCCCTGACCTCCCTAAGGCTCTCTGTCTCCAGTGAGCTATGGATACTCATGGATTAGGCTCAGATAAGCACTATTGCTTACAACCGTGCCTTCCAGTAAAATGAGCACAGACTGAGATTAAAGAACTGAATTCCTGCCCCTCCCTGTTGCTAGGTGTCTCAGGCAAGATCCTTTAGGCTCCCTAAGCCTGTTTGCTTATCTGTAAGTTGGAGCCAAATATATTCTTCTGATTGTTGTTTGTGCTGATAACATTACATGAGTGCTTTATGCATTGCCTAGGACACAGCCTAACAATCAGGATATAATTTGCTGCTTCTTTTGCAAAGCATAAAGAAACAGAAATTACCTGTTACCACATATTATTACTTTAAGAACTCATATTTTATGCACTATTCTCATTTACTACCAATTTTTGTCTATTTTTTTCCCCTCCCTGTGCTGGGATCAAACCTAGTGCCTCATCCATACTAGGCAAGTGCTCTCCTCCTGAGCCACATCCCCAGGCCCCTGCTTTTTAAATAACATAATTTAGCGATAGGAGTTTAGAACTAGGTCAATAGGACTTGGATGCTCTATATGTAAGGCCCAGAGAAGCCACTGACTTAATTCTTATTTTCAAATAGTAGAGGAATGAGACTCACCTTGTAGTTATTAACATGGAATTTGTACTCCTCAACTAGGATTTAATTTGGAAGAGAGTTCTTAAGAAATTGGTAAGGGGCTGGAGCTGGAGCTCAGGGGCAGAGTGCTTGCCCAGTGTGTGTGTGAGGAGGCACTGGGTTCGATCCTTAGCACCACATAAAAATAATACAAATGAAGTAATAATTAAAAAAAAAAAGAAATTGGTAAGAAGAGAGGAAATGTGTGCTTATAATGCTGGCTGGTAGGCGTGAAGACTTCCTCGGAGCAGAGGGTCTCAGACCCCACTGTGTTCCAGAACCTCCAAGGCTGGTAGCAGCTTGGAGAGCTGGGCCCACCAGGGTCTCTACAGCAGCAGGACTGAGGAGGAGGATGAGGGAACATGTCCCCATAGGAGGCTGACCTGATGCTCCTGACCCACAAATTTGAGAACCACTGATATAGAACTTTCTGGTAATATTTTATTAAAGCCAGAAAACCCTCATGAACCTTGACCCAGGTGAAAAGCTGAAGTTGAGCAGCCTGACACAGGCCCCCAAGGCTGCTATGATTTCACCTGGTCACACCAGGCAAGCCCTCCTGCACCAGGAGGCAGAGTGCCAGGACACTCAGCAGAACAGGGCCAGGTCTCTGCTCCCCAAGACCCAGAGCTGGGGGTCTCAGCTGCACAGCCCTGGGTGTTGGGTGTGGGGGAGGAATTCCTGGGGAGGGCACTCAGGACCAAGCCCCCATTCCCTCATCCTGCTTTTCCCCATTAAGCGTCTTAATGAGCAATATTTCACAGATTTGCTGGATTTAGCTTATCTTTCTGCCTGACCCCCACCGCCTGCTAGAAAGTCTGTGGATCGAGGATTGTTATGTTTCATGCAGCAGCAGCCCCTGGATCAGAGCAGGCGCTCAGGAAGTACCCACTGACCCTGCGACTGGGCACACACAGCTGCCTGTGGGCGACAGTATTGCCACAAGGATCCACAAGGAAGTGGCAGCAGAGTTTCAGTGGTCAGGGGAAGTGGGAGAAGGAGGGGTAGCCATGCATGACCTTATATTGACTCTGTACAGCCCTTGAAATTTTCTTACCTGTAAGTTTTACTTAGATAACAACACCACCAAAAAAAAAAAAAAAAGTTAGGTCCCTATTATTGAATAGGAAAGGGAAAAAAATCAAGGGAGAGTAATGAATTACAGTAGATGGAGTAGAGATAGAAGATGGGAGGGGAGGGGAGGGGGGATAGTAGAGGATAGGAAAGATAGCAGAATACAACAGTCACTAGTATGGCAATATGTAAAAACGTGGATGTGTAACTGATGTGATTCTGCAATCTGTATACGGGGTAAAAATGGGAGTTCATAACCCACTTGAATCAAATGTATGAAAAATGATATGTCAAGAGCTTTGTAATGTTTTGAACAACCAATTTAAAAAAAAGAAAAAAAAAGAATAAAAATAGGCATAATAAGGAAAGAAAAACAACAACAACAACAACACATGAGGACCCCCATTATGTAGGCTGTATGGAAACTCCTGAAGCAGGTTTGGAGAAGCTCAGTGATGACCAGGTGTCCTGCCACATGGCCTGTGGGCCTGATCCAAGCCCCACCCAGCCCAATTTGGAGTCTGGCCCTACCTCAGGCCAACCTGGGGGTCTCAGAGAGAGGCTCCTTCTGGAAACTGGAAGCTTCCAGCCCTCCAGCTGGCCCACCCTATTCACATGTGTCTGGGACTTCCGGGGAAGGTGAGAAGCACAGATGTCTCCAGGTCCAACCAAGGGAAGGGCAAGTGAGGAACTCAGGCTTCCAAAAAGGGAAACAGGAGGAAATATTTAGAGAGAAAAGGGAGAGGCTGTGACCTAGATCTAGACTTGTAAGCATTTCAGGGGAAACCAGAAGTGGGGTTGAGGAAGAAGAGGGGTGCCCTGGGGAGCCCAAAGGAAGGAGCCCAGTCTGGGCCACAGTGGGAAGCAGCTCAGGACTGGGAGGACCAGTCAGAGGGGTGGACTAGGGAGGAGCCAAGAGCGGGCCATTAGTGTCTTATTTTTTTTAGGGAGAAGAACTGGAGAAAGAAGGAGAGTAAACTGTAGAGTTGCTCTCCTGAAAAAAGACAGGAGCAGCTTCTACCTTCAGTAACTGCTGGCCTAGTTATTTATTCAGTGAGTATCTATTGAGCTCATCTTTGTGTCAGGCCCTCTGCCAGGAAAAGCATTTTGATTTGGCCTATGAGGCCTCAGACTATCTTCTCAGAGACATTTTAGGAGGCACTGAAACTACAAGGAGAGGCCAAAGCCCTCTTTGAAAGGCAGCAGGAAAGCAGAGCCTGTACCTGTGCTGCATCAGCACCCCAGCCAAGGGGGGCACCCAGGGGAGGGACGCCTGTCTCGCGCCCCCCCCCGCCCC
>NW_026000020.1:8980131-9043351 GCF_001458135.2 Marmota marmota marmota
GCCCTTCTATTGTCCTGACCTCACTGCCGCTTCTGCACTTGCCCAGCAGGGGGCAGCCTAGGCTCAGGCACCATTTTCCCAGCCACAGCCTTAGGTAACAGGGCAGACGGGTACCTAGCCCCCTCACTGCCCCCTGAAGGTCAGGCATGGTGCCCACTTGCTGGTGGCAGCAGCACTGGAGAAACAGGATGCACCAGGAGGCTGTGGAGAAGGCCGGTTTGAGCTCTGCCTAAGCTGTGTCTGGTCTGCCTGGCAGGTGCTCGGCCCTGGCGCCCAGCCTTGCTTACTCTCTAGGATCCCAGGATGAGGATGGTTTCCTCCTCATCCCGTGCAGGGTGCTCACCAGCTTTCCACGCACTGTTCTGTATGTGTTGCTCGGAGGCTTCTAGAGCCTCAGACCTGGGAGGGACTCAGTGGCTGCTAGTCCAGGAGCTGCATTTCCAACAGCTTTGAAGGCAGGCTGAGGGCCTCAAGTCGTGAAGCTGACTTTGGATAAGGTGGTAGGAGAAGGAGGCGGCCATGCTGAACCAGAGAGAAGCATGTGGGCAGAAGCACCTCAGTTCAATTATTTTTCTAACTCTGAGTAAAGGGAACATGGCTGAGGACCATCATCATGGACGCTGGCTGCCAGTTTCCTCCCTGTCCAGTCTACACCCCCTTCCCCTTATAGAAGAGAAAACCAAGGGCCAGAGAGAAGATGCTACTTGCTCAAGATAAGGCCTGATTCCCTCTCACCAGAATCCGGGTCTTTGGGGCTTCTCGCGCCTCCGTGCCTCGGGGGCACAGGGTAAATATTAGCATGGCTTGGACTCTGCCTGCCTGGCTGCTGCAGCTTCGTCTTAGATTGCTTCATTTCCTTCCTTGGCCACAGATCTCCTGTTTGGAGAAAGCAGCCGCCCCCATGATACAGGGCACTCCTTTTCCTTGGAGTGAGTCACAGCCTCTGCACAGACTTGTGGACAGCTTGACTCCAAGACAGAACCCTCCCCTCCCACTGCTTTTTCCAATGAATACCACCAGCAGTGGTGCTCCTCCACTTCCTCCAGCCAACTCCCTCTGGCTGGGCATTTCTATTTACCCAAATTTTATCCTCCCTAAAAGGAGGTCTTGCGGAGAAATATTCAGAAGACTTTCAATCTTTTTAAAATTCCTATTTATTTATTTTTGGCACTCAGGGGTGCTCTTCACCGCTGAGCTATATTCCCAACACTTTCTTTCTGTTTTGGGACAGGGTCTCACTAAGTTACTTAGGGTCTAAGTTGTTGAAGTTGACCTTGACTTCAACCTCCTGCCTCATCCTCCTGGGTTGCTGGGATTACAGGCGTGCACCATCGTGCCTGGCTGAAGCCTTTCAATCTTGATTTCCTCAGATCTCATAAAGAAAACAGACTAGAAGCATAAAGTGCTGTTTCCCTACAATGTGAAGTTCGCAAGAACGGGGCGTGTGCTTGCAGGGACTTTGCAAGTCTTGAGGGTGATGATGTTTTTCAGAAATCTGGTCTTCTATTGACTTTGTGCCCGTCTCCAGGAGGTGAGCTTTGGTGTGATGCTCATTAGGCCATGAAACTTGAGCCTCAGTCTCCTGAGCATCAAGAACTGGTTGTGGCCCCATTACCAAGCATAGGGACACCTTTGGGAACCAGGGCTGATGTTTATGACAGAACTAGCCCCGTGAAGAATGTGAAGAATGTCAGAGCGCTCTCAGCAGGACAAACCTGTGGAGATTAGCACATGACTAACCCCTTTGTCATGGAGCTCTGGGTCTCCACACCTCCCAAGCCAGCATGCACAGAAAACGCTGGGAGACAGAAGCCCTGAAAAACTGGCCTCCAAAAAATATCATCTCAAGAATACTTTGAGAGGAAGAAATAAGAAGGTGTGCCTATTTGTTCAAGAAAAAAGAAACAAAGAAGAAAAAAAAAAAAGAAACTAATGTGTTCCTGCGGGGCATAGGAACAAGATGAAAAGAATAAAGGGAATGAGGAGTAATGAATATGTCTTCTTGTTCTGGTCTGACTTTTAGAAACACTTTAATGTTCTGAATCTCAAAAATAAATAAAAATAAAATCACAAGGACAGGAAGCAAACTAAAACTGAATAAAAACATAAACAACAAAAAAATGCCCTTTTACGTCTATCTTACAATTTTATGATAAAAATAATCAATCCCTTATACGTGTTAAAACATTTCCCTATAGTTTCATTCAACCTTTGTGAAATCCCTAAATGGTACTATGACTACCCTCCTTTCATAAGACAGGAAGTCTGGCCTGGGGTGCAGCTCAGTGGAGGAGCACTTGCCTAGCATGTGCAAGGTCCAGCACCGCAAAACACAGAGGAACAAAGACTTTGGTGGGGTTAGGCAGCTCCACGGTCCCAAGGACTTAGACCTAGGTTTTGTACCAGTGTGGTATGAGATTTCAGTTCTGAAACCCAATTGTGGGCCACGCATGGAAAGATGAGTTAAAGTTCTCGGGCTCAGAGTCTATGAGCTCAGTGATAAACATTTAATCATGAGGTTTTACATAAAGGGATGTATGATTCTCTCCTCATTCATAAAGGCCATAAAGATTTTAGGAATCCTGAGTGCTTCCTGTAGGCTGGCTTCCTGGGAGATGCAGGTGTTGAGATAGGCCTTAGAGGTAGGATTCAGATTGGTGTAGAAAAGAGGCCCGAGAATCCCAGAGAGCAGAACCCCTTGGCAGCAGGGGTGAGGAAGACGGGCCTTTGTGGGGGACCAACGAGGCAGAGGGGTGGGCTCCGTCCTGGGGGAAGGAGTGGGTGAGGTGGGTGAGTCCCAGCCTCTGAGAGCTGCAGCCTGATACTTGATATTTGCCTGGTCCTTTTCCAGCACCGGGTCTCAAAGAGATCACCCAGGGCAAGGCAGACTGTACTCTGGATCTCCTGCGGAAACTGTGTTTTTGCATAAAGAGGAAATGAAATGCGGCGGGCTCCCTGGGTCGTTTAGCTTTCTCCTCTCCAGAGACTCCCCAGCAGGAAGAGGAGCCGCTCCTTGTCCACTGAGCCGAGGATCCAGCCTCAGCCTGGTCTGTCCTCTGCAGCCAGCTGCTAGCAGAGCCCCGGGGTGTGTGTGTGTGTGTGTGTGTGTGTAAAAGCCCGAGAGGAACACAGTCCTCTGTCCAAGGGCGACAACGAGAAGAGAAGGAGGCTTTGTAGAGGCAGGACCTGAGAGCAGGACAGAAACAAGAAGGAATTAAAATGCGCCAAAACACGCATCACTGTACCCTGCGTTTTAGTCAGGACCAATGGTCAGACAAACTGGATGTATCTTTGAAGGAAGGACAAAGTCAACATCAAGTCGCTGACCCCATTGCTGTCCCCCTTTGAAAACCACAGAAATAACCCCACATCTCTCAGAGGAAAAGTTGCTATCTGGCCCCTTCTGTTCTTCCAGCCTCCTCTGTCCCTGTCACCCCTGCATCCTTCTCTGGCATCCATGCCCAGGTCTTCCCTGGGCCAGCTGTGCCAGGCCCGCTGTCCCTCTGCACTGAGCCCCACCAGAACCCCCCTGCCTCCTCTCCCAGCCCTTGGGAGAGGACCGGCCCCTGGGCCCTGCGAAGGTGGTGGCTCCTCCTCCAACACCCACGCTCAGTGTGGTTGGCACATCCTTTCGCAGTGCTGTGTGTTTGCCTTCTCACTCCCAATCCAGAGCTTCCTAAGTGCAGTAGCCAAACCCTGCTCCTTTCCCCAGCCTAGAACGATACACAGTTTCTGATCATACTTGTTGACTATTTGATCACTATTTGACTATTTGATCACTGATATTTTCTGTTTTCTTTAAGTGCTTGTTGGGACATGTAGGGGGAAAGCTGGGGTCCTTGAGTGTAGGGAGCAACAGTCGGTTGCTAAAGTGACAAGTTTGCTTCCAAGCCGGATGGGATTAGGATTAAGCTGGAAGCATTACCCTGCTTTGCAGAGTAATGAGTCTGGCCTCATTACAAGACGTGGCTGGAGGGGGTGGTGGGGACAGGGGGGACCTTTGCAGCTCTCTGGTTCCAAGCCTTCTATGTTTCCTTCATTCCTTTGACACACCCACCTCCTCCCCACAGAGACCCAGCCCCAGCTCTGCCTGCTGCCTCAGCCATCTTCTGTGCTTGCCTCTGTGATTGCTCTTACCACACTGCACCCTGACGCCCTTCTCCTCTGGGTGCTGGTTGCTCTGCTGAGCCCCCCGAAGGAGCTGGGCCTGCGAAAGCCTGGCAGTCAAGAGCTACCTGTGGAGGAGAGTTGAACTGCTGTCCTGGGGTCTGCAGGGGCCCTTCTATTCTTTGCAGCAGGATGGAGCCACCCTCGACCGGGCGGCAGCAACCAGAATTAACAGCAAGTTCGCAAAATCCCGTTAGCCCTTCATTCTTAAGGAAACCTCCCAGTGGAGGAAATGAAGAGAATAAACTTGGGCTTCAGAGGTGAACTTTGTTTGGCGTAAGTGGGCTCCCACCGCGGGGGCTGCAGGAGATCTAATTAGGGAATGATGGCAGGTAATGAGCGGCTCACAGGAGCCTGCAGCCTTCAGAGTGAGGGGCTATGTGAGGAAAACCAGGCTATGTCCCTGTCTCCCATCCCAAAGAGAGTTTGTGTCCCCTGGAATTCACGCACTGGGAACCTAACCCTGGCATGATGGTGTCAGGAGGTGCGGGCTTTGGGAGTGAGAGACCATGAGCATGGAGCTTTTACGCATGAGGTCAATGCCCTTCTAAAAGAGTCTGTCACAGAGGTCCCTGGCCCCTCTGCCACCTAAGAAGACAGACATCTAGGAATGAGGAGATGGTCCTCGCTAGGCACAAACCTGTGGACACCTTGATCTTGAACTTCCCAGCTTCCAGAACTGTGGGCAGTAAGTTCCTGTTGCCTAGAGACCACCCAGTCTATGGGATGCTGTCACAGCAGCCTGAATGGACGAGGTCACTATTGTACGCGTTGTTTGCCAAGCGGCAAAAGTAGGCCCTAGCCCATGCCCTGGATGCACAGAGCTTTCATCTGAGTGAGGTAAAGGCCCGTGGAGCAGAGGCGGCCACTCTCCCCACTGTGCTCTGTGGCCTCGGGAGGTAGGAGAACACAGGCATCTGTGTCCGGGAGGCAGGTGGGCAGTGACACGCCAGAATGGGCACAGTAGATTTTTCTCCTGTGAGGAGGTGGGAAATGTAAAGGGGCTGAGGAAAGTCCCAGCCAGAGTGTATCCAGCAGGCAGTGGTAGTAGGGACTCTGAGAGTAACTCTTCAGACTGGTCTGGCCACTGGTGCTGGCTGGCTGCAGTGCTGGGGCCAGGAATCAGCTGAAGGTGTCGGGTGGTCAGGTGGGAGCCCAGGTCGGCACAGCCACAGGAGGAGAATGGGGACAGCCTCCGCGTCTTTCCTTTTCTCCTTGCTCCTTCCTGGCTCTCTCTGCCTTCTCCTCTCCTGTCCCCTCTGTCAGCCCTGCTTCTTTCCCACCTAAGTCGTGTGTCAGTGGCACTTAGCAAATGCCTCTGGTGATCAAGAGGTTGCCGGCCCAAGGCCCTCCCTGGTGAGCTCAGCCGGGCTGCCTTTGAGTGGGTCGTGAGCTGAGCAGGGCAGCCTCCCTTTCTTTAGCACACGAGTGAGAAGGCAGCGCTCCGACCTCACAGGAAGCCGAGCACATGGCGGCGCCTGACAGTAGGCGCAGCCCCGCCCGCAGGGTGAGAAGAGGAATGGCACCTGGGGCCTGCTGAAGCGGCTTCTCCCACTCCAGGCTGTGGAAAGCAGGTCAGCCTGCACCCTGCCAGCCACCGCCCCCAGTGGAACACATCAGGCCAGGCCCCCAGCTGAGGGCGTGGCACAGGAGGCCCTGAGGTCCATTGTGGTGCAGAAGGGCTCGGCCAGCCCAGGCCCTCCAGGCTATTGGGTCACATGCCTCCCTCTGGACCTCAAGCATTTGCCTTCCCTGTCTTGCCCCTGAGCTTGTGAGTCAGCCAAGCCCATCCTAGCAGGGCACAAAGAAATGCAGTGCTCCAGGACCTTCTGAGACTACGGGAAAGGAAACTAAGCTCATGGGAAAGAGGGATGACCAGGTGGCCAGGCCAGGCCCTATGCAGGGTGGGAGGTGAAGGCCTCAAAGAATAGCAGGCCTGAGGCTTCAGAGTATAAGAGACAGATGCGGCTCTGATGATCAAAAGAGGGTCCGCAGAAGGCAGCTGTGAAAGGAGGTGGCGGTTTTGGTGGGGGGGATGGATATGGCAGGACTCCTGAAGGAGAGACATGGGGGATGGGGGCAGGAGGAGGAGGAAGGAGGAAGGAGACTGTTGTGGAACCAGAGGGGTGGGGAGAACACAGGCATCTGTAGAGAAGGAGCTCCATCGGCATTAGCAATTGCAGGGCCAAGAGGAAGACTTAGCTCTTCGACATGGGAGGTCCCTGGTGGGGGGGATTTCACCAGCTGTGGAGAAGGGGGTGGGTGCAGACGACTCTCTCAGGGAGCCTGCCATCCACAGTCGGTAGAAGTGACAGAACAAGAGGAGACTCCTCGAAGGCAAGTCCTGGATCTTCAAAAGCAAAATAGGAGATGATAAGAGAGAAGTCCTGAATCCAGGGAGGACAGAGGCAAAAATGAGGGAGAAGGGAGGGCGGGGAACTGCTGATGGAGGTGCTAATCTTGGATTTCACAACAGGCACTTCCCTTTCCCTGGATCTCCAGCTAGGCCTGATAGCTTGTGCTGGTGTGGCCCCCCCCGCGGGACCTGGTCCTCATTTCTGCGGCAGGCACTGGGGAAAGTCAGGCAGCTGGAGGGAAAGGTAAAGGGTGCTCTTAGCTCAGGGGGGGAGATTGAGCACCTCTGCCATCGATTCCTGTCTCCTCTGTCCGTCACAGGCCCCATCAGAGCTGTTAGCTAGAAATTACCCAGAAGCTTGTAAACATTAGTGAAGTTTCTGAGTGGCCCTGCATGAGGTGCCAGGAATGATGGGAAGTCAGAATGGGCAAGCACAGGGAGGTGAGGCCGGGATGAGCTCCACCACCAGCGCTCCTGACAACCGGCTCTGGGAAGCAGCCTCTGCTGAGGCTGTAGCTACAGACTTCAAGTTCCCAGCAGTGAAGCGAGTCCCCGCAGGGCCTGGCTACCCACGCTGACCCCATAACAACCACCATGCCAACAGCGGGCCCTGCGGAGGCAGGAACATCAACAAGCAAGGAGGTGATGGCGGGATGACCTCATTGGAAAGGCAAACACTTCCCTCCACACAGCTGGGGAAAGGAGGAGCCCATCAGCAGCCACAGGAGGCTGTTAGGGTTAGAGCAGGCCAGGAACAGGAAAGAGAAGGCATTCCACCCGAGACAGCCAGGGGAAGAGGGAGGCAAGCTTGCTCAGGAATGACAGGTACAGAGCTGGAAGGGGACAGCAAAGAAAAGGCCATGTTGCTGAGGACGAGCACCCACGAGTTTCAGTCTGCCTGAGCCAAGGATGCAGAGGGTGGTGTTGGTGAAGACGTGCAGGGGCCAGTAGGCCACTGGCCACATATACTCTGAAGGAAATTGAAATAGCCGCCGACCTTGAACCTGACACTTTCTCTTATGTGCTGGATGGGTGTGTAAATCAGTACAACATCATATAAAATAAAAACATGCATTCAGCCCAGGTAATCCACTGGCACTGGCCCAGGACAGACACACCCACTTTATAGGGCACTACTGTGTAAATATCAAAAGAAAACAATCAGGAGATCTGTGTGCGATGACATGCAAAGGCATCTAGGACAATGTTCAGTGACATCAATGAAGAAGAGGTTGCATAACTTTATGGTATGATTTCATCTGATTTGAAAAAGAGAAATTGTGTATGTTAGAGGGGAAAAAAAACACCTCTATGTGTTTATTTCAAGGAACTGCTAATGGTTGCTATTTTGGGGGTTAGACCAGAAAGTTGGGATTCTAGGGAGGTGCACGCTTAACTTGATTCTTTTCTCTAGGTGTCATTTTACTGGAGCTTGAATTTCTTATAATAATTTCTGTAAATCTGGAGCTCCTCTTGACCTAACTGATTTCATCCACTAGTCTTAATAGTTTGATGACCATATTTTGTGAACTAAATAGAACACAATCTGACAAATATGAATTCTTATGAGGATAAAGGAAGAAAGTCTTTGCAATCAGGGTCATCTGAAGTTCTCTTCCTTCTGTTTTCTGGCCTGAAAGTTTCATCCTCATTCCCATAACTGGCTCCTCTGGTTTGAATCCGGAAGCTACACAGAGCGGTGGGAAGAACACCAGTCACTGCTGTTCATCCATCCACTGCCCACAGGACCCCTATACCAGGGCTCCTCCCTTATTTACCAGTTGTGTGACTGTGGGCTCTCATTTCCCTGTGCTTGCTCTGTCTGCATCACACAGTTGTGAAGATAAAATGAAACAATGCTACTTGTGTGTGTGTGTGTATGTGTGTGTGAGAGAGATACTGGGGCTGGAACCCAGTGTGCATGTTGGGCAAACACTCTGCACTGAGCTACATCCCCAGCCCTTTTTTTATTTATTTTTTGAGACATGGTCTTGCTAAGTTGTCCAGGTTGGCCTAGAACTTGCCTCTTCCTAAGTAGCTAAGATTGGAGGTGTGTGTCAGGGCACTCAGCTGAAGGTACCTAGTACCAGGAGAGTGAGTCCTATATGCATATATATTTAAGGTTTTTATAAGTTATCATCATTAAGAAGGTAGAGGCATTATCCAACGTAAATCAACAAGTTCAGTTCCCTGCCCATGGTGGGCACTGAGTGGTAGAATAAATGAACTGTCCTGAAATAGACGTATTTTGAGGAATCAGTTAAGTGGTCCCTTGAAAGCAGAGTCACTTTTGGAAAATACAACCAGCAAGAATTTTAAGTACAATGGATGAGATCATCAGCTACAGAAGCTTTTCATCTAAATAATGGTAAATGTAGTTTGTACAAAATCTAAGGACACCAAATCCAATTAGTAACCAAATGAGGGCTTGCTAAACACCAGGCAGAGTTCTACGCTTGTTGCTTATTTAAGCCCTGTAATGACCTTGTGATCTCTACTTCACAGAGAGGTGAAGCAACTTGCCCAAGTCACAGCAGGTAAATGGTAGAGCCAGGAGTCCAATTCCCGATAGCCTGACTCCACAGCCCACGTGTACGCTGATTACCCCTTACGTAGGCAGGAGGAATTGTTCAGAAAATAGGACCCAACATTGGAAAAGATTGGTGGGGTTTTTGTTGTTGTTGTTGTTTGTTTGTTTGTTTGTTTGTTTTCCTGACTGAAAAATCACATCAACATACTGTCTCTAAACCTACCAGGTAACAACAATTGTTATTCTTATCAGTAATTCCCAAACTAATGTGCTTAGGAATCATATCAGGATCTTATTAAAATGCAGATTCCAAGTGAAGCATGTGCTTGGCAAGTGCAAGCCCCTGGGTTCAATCAATCAAAAAGCAGTTCTGAGCCAGCAGATCTAGGGCAGGGCCTGAGGTTTTGCAAGTTCCTCTGCTGGTCCACCGACCACAATTTGAGGAGCAAAGCTCTAGGCAGAAGGCAAGAGGGTTTCTATCAGAGGAGTGGATTTCTCTACTGAAAATAAAGAAATCTGGTTTTGTTCTGAACCTTAGTCTCTCCCGTAAGGCAGTTTCCAAAGTTGAAGGCTCTTTGAACCCTCTGTCACCCAACAGTTGGGTTTGGGGACTAGCAAAGCAGGCCTGAGTCACTCCCAGACAGCAGCTTTCTCCACCCACTGTGTCCTGTGGGGTGTGGAGCTTTCTCTTGTTGCCTTGCTGAGGGGGTCAGATGAACAGGATCCCTGAGCTGGCTGAGAGGGAGGCCTGGTGAGCCTGACCCACTACCCCGAGAGGGTGGACTGGGGGGACCAGCAGCTTGACATAGTCCATCGGGTTCAAGAAGTGATAAGTCTGGGTGTACGGAGATGAGGTGTGTGGGTAGGTAAGAAGTGGCAGGTCCGGAGGGGAGGAGAGGCTGAGGGGGATGGAAGGTAGACACAGCCAGACCTCAGTGTGGAATTAAACACCAGGAGTTTGTGTTTTGTGAGGGCGTGGGCTGGTCAATCCGGTTCGTCTCCTGGAACCACAGTAGGCTGTTTGTTGAAGGAATGAGGAGTTGGGGGAAGCCACGGACAGGCTGAGGTTCTGTGTCCCCCACCACCCGGAGATGACTCTGGGGGTGACTCATGTCTGGCCATCCCCGCACTTTCTTAGTCTAAATCCACTGACCCTTTTTAGCTGCAGGACCTTCCTTATAGAGTTCCTAAATTTCTAGCAAGTTGCCTTTCTTCCCTGCAGAGCTGAGAAAGTTGAGCCTAGGGGAAGACAGGGAGTCCCAGTGTAAGTCTCCCCAGAGGTTTTCTGAAGTGTGAGAATGCTGTGCTGTCTTGAGGCCCGCTCAGAGGACCATCTGGACCATTCCAGGCTCTGAGAACTGCGTTCCTGTTCCCTCTGCCTGCGTCCTCTGCCATATCACATCCACCATGGGTGAACACAGAGCTAAATGAGATGAGTGGACAGAGGTGGGGGGAGCAGGCACATCTGCAGGGGAACGGCCAGCTTCTGTGTTGGCAGAGAAACCAATGGGCCAGCCTAATCCAGTTCTTTCTTGCTGTGGGATGCTGGCCCCAGGCCAGTCTAAACCTGAGAGTCTCCACATCAGGGCTTGGCTGAGTGAGTGCTTGAAGGCATCCCTCACCCACCATTACCTGTCCCCAGGCCCCAAGTTTGCCCTGGACCCTGCAGGGGCACAGCCATGGAGGCCAGGTGCCAGTCCTGCTCAGAGGAGAGAGGCCTTGAGAAATGTCAGGACAAGGCCCGCCACACCCAAAGTAGGTGGAGAAACAGGGGTGACATGGTACCCTTCCTGGAAACAGTATTTTGATCCTATTTCCTGTAGAAGCTGACCACAGAGGGGTTTGAATGGCAAGGCGGTTTCCTTTCTTGGGAAGACTCAAGAGCACAGTTTTCAGTAACTCTAAGAGATGGTCAGGCCACAGCTTTATTTCTGAAGAGAACCTGTGCCCTGTCTTCCCACCTCTTTTTCCTCCAGGGAAACTGGGGCCACTGTTGGAGACCGGTCTCCTAGAAAAGCCCTTTTCTCTTCCAGTAGGGTTTGAGGAGCCTTAAAATACAGGCGGGAAAAGCAACAGTTAATACAAATAAGGAGAACAGAAGAGAGAAGCAGATGTGTTAGCCTAAGTGCAAATGAGCATTGACACCCAAGTCGCCCTGCACCTGCGGGTGGGCTGGGAGAAGGCATGCACTAGCTTGAAGTCTGGAGGGCTCTTTGCGGGTTTAACTGTGCCTTCATTCTCTGGGCCTCAGTCTCTTTGTCTGTAAAATGAGGTAAAAGTACCTCCTCAGAGGTTTATTGAATCACAAAAGATCTTACATGCAGAGGACCTGAAATAGTGCCTGGCCCCAAGCATTCATCTGGGAATGGGGAGGGTACTGGCAGGCAGAGAGGAGCTGCTTACCTGCAGGTGGCTACCTTCTCTGCCAAGAATGCACTCTCCCCTTGCTCCCACCCAGGTACTAAGAGATAGCCTGGGAAACTGTCTTGTTCTGGTCCTGCTCCATACTGTTCCCAGGCCCCTGCTTCCCAGCAATTTCTGCAGGATGCTTACTTCATGCATATTGAATGTGACCTTAGGCGCGTTTCCTTGACTGTTAGTCCCTCTGAGCTCAGAGAGTCCATGTGGTATCTTCCCCTCTTTTTGTCCTGACTTCCGGAGGTCTGGAGAGGCTACCCAGCCTTCCTAGCTCTTGGCAGCTCAACTCCACCCACTGTTAGTAAGGGATGGAAATATCCCCAGGAAAGTCCCACAGAGCCTGGTTTGGTGTTCTGCTGCTGGTGGCAGGCTGTGTTGTTCTGTCCTCTGTGGGTGAGGAACCCCTGGGCTCATGGGTGGTGACTCATCAAGTCTCCTGTGGGCAGTCAGGGTCTGGGGCAGGCCAGTAAGCCCATTTATGTGCCAGGCACCACATGCTGCTCTTCCCCCTTTGGCAGCAGCCTGATTTGCTTGGCCCCTTGCTTTCTACCAACAGAGTAGTCCAGATGACTCGGGAAAGGAGAGGGCCTGTGGCCACCACACACACAATTTAGACATGGACTGTGCAGTCAGTCCTGTGCCAGTCACTGAATAAAGAGTGCTCAGACATGCTGGGATGCCCTTTAGGACAGAAACAGATGTTGACTCATGTAGCCCTTCCAGCAGCCATGTGAAGGAGGGCTCTCCATCTCTCCTGTTTGCAGATGAGGAAACCATGGTGGAAAATATATTTGCCCATGATCATGTGACTACAGAGGAGCCGAGCCGGTAGTTTGCAGTCTATGTGTCTAATCACCAGACCAACTGGCCTCCCTAAGGCTCCAGAGCTCGTCCATACCAAAGGCTCAATTCTAATGTGGAGAACGCTCTCCCCAGCATTCAGAGAAAAAGCCAGAAGAACCGACGCCATCTGTAAACGAGCTGGGGGTCCTCACACTCCTTCTGCTTTTCCATTTCTAGGCAGTCTGACTTCTCTCTAGAGGCAAAGCCCTATGTCTCTCCTCCTATGGGAGCATAAAGAAGCCCCTTGGAAACAAGGTGGGTACAGGTCCCAGAGGACTGCACTGCACTCATTGAAGCCCAGCACCCTGAGAACCCTCCCTGGACTGTGCACTCCCACCTTGGTGACAATCATCTTTGCTGCCCTACTGTGGTCTTATTGTGTTTGCCAACTTTAAGAGCTACTACCACAGACTGAGAAAACACATGACGGAAAAATTTTCTTACAAATACTTTGGAAATTATTGCTAAGGACCTTTAACAGTCCTTTTTATTCACTGTTTTCATAATCTTGATATAACATAAAGGTTGTGAAGTAGCACATTCGAAGGTACCAGAATTACCCTCCAGGGTCAATGCTCTAGGACATGAACTTTCTTTGGCAGGCATGACCTTGGGCCCCAGAGCTCTGTGTAACTCATATAACTGTACCACACGTTCTGAGCAAGTCAGAGGACAGTCAGGTGAAGTTTAACTTAGGTGGAGTCATTGTGGATGACTCAGATGTGGCAACGATTTACAACATTTTTGTTGCTGCTATTCAGTGCTCTGTTAAAATTGTGGGGAGGGCTCTAGAGCATTCTACACCTAGTATTTCTGGCTGGAATATTTTAATCTCACTATAGCCCTGCCAAAAGATCACAACCTTAAATCTCCTATGGCATGATTGGTTAGTCTTGATTTAAGCCATATAATAAAACACCCCCAAATGTGCACAACAAATTTTATTAGTGTCAAAGTCACACCCAGTACCACACAGGGGATCAGGAAGCAATCTTAAATCCCAGAAGGACAGGAAAGCTTCCAGGATGCAAAGAGACCAACCCCCTACTACATCCTAAAGCAGGCATATTCACGGAAAGAGCCAAACGGAAATTGGCATTTCCTGAAGGCCTACTGCGTTCCAGTCACTCGCTACCTCATCCAATTCCGGCCACAGGAAAGGTAGTGCCTGTTAACACTCCACGTTCTTGACAACGCGTCTGCGAGAGAGTGGGATCTGCTCAAGGTGACACACTGCAGCAAGTGTCAGAATCTGAATCCCAGGCAGTGTTCTCGCACGGCGCCGCCGACCTGGCAGAACAAGCAGAGCTGCCGTGTGGAAATTAACGACCCACAGCCATCCTGAGGTTCTGCGCCATAGCTGGGGCCGCAGGCCGGCACCCGTGACTCCTTAGCCTTGCAGTTTTCACCCAAGTGTGTGACTGCGGAGCAAAGCAACCACGTGAGTGGCCCGGCCCCACCGCTGGGCGAGAGAAAGCCTGTCTGGCCAAGGACAAATCGCAGGTGCGAGAGCGAGCCAGGACGGGATCCGGGGCCCTAGGGCACAACTCCCCTCCCAGTCACCTGGCCGCCGGGAGGGGCCGCGGCCAGGCGTGACACCCAGGCGCGGTAGTCCTAACTGCGCTCAAAGTGCGGCGGGCACCGCAAACCGGGGCCGCGTGGGAGACACTAGAAATAAGGTTGGCCGTGGCCTCCGTGGCCCGCAAGACGACTTCCGAGGGCCAGGAGAGGGTTGGCACGGTCCCGGCCAGGGACCGGACACTGCGGGACACCGGGAGGGGCCGAGGAGGGGCCGTCTTGTCCCACGTGGACGCGCTCCCCGTCAGGGGCGTGGCCGCGGCGCGGCCTGGGCCAATGAGCGCCGCCGTAGGGCTAGCTCAGCCGAGCGCGCCGGGCCGGCAGGCACCGCGTCACGCCGGGGGCCGGGGCTTGGGCGGCGCGAGGCGCGGCAGGTCACGCGGGTCGCACGCCGGCTATAAGTAGGGGCGGCGGCGTGCTCCGTCAGAGTGATGGCTGCCGGCGCGCGCTGCGTGTTTTCTTCTCTCGGCTGCTGAGGCACCCGCAGCCGCTCCCCGTGTGGGTCGCGCGCCCGTCGCGCCGTCGCGCCGTCGCCCCGGGCCCTCCTGGCTCGCCGGCCGCAAGTGTGCCCGCGTCCCGTTGCCGCCGCCGTCTGGTCTCCTCTCCTGCGCGAACCCGGGTTCCCCTGGTGAGTGGCGGCGCCGCCTCTCCGAGGCTCTTTCTTCGTCCGGGCGGCGCGGGCGCCGCGGTGTGGGAGGCGGCGGGCGGCTCCTGGCTCGCGGCTGCCGCCTTCCTACCGCGCCCGCCCGCCCGCGGGCCTTTTTGGCGGTCCCGGGTGGCGCGCGCGGGAACGGCCCTGTTCCGGCTTCGAGCGCGCGCGCGGGACGGCGTGGGGGACCCGAGCCACGTGCCCCGCCGCCGCGCGTCCCGCTGGGGCTGGCGACGGGGATAGCGGGCCGGGGGCCGCGGGCGGAGCCCGACCGGCCCGCCGCTCGGCCCCCAGGGCGCGCCGCTATTGTTGTGTTTTCCCCCAGGATAAACTTGCGCCCTTGCTCTAATCCGCCATGGGATTCTGCGCCGCGCTTGTAGCCCTGCAGAGCCAAAGACACCCCAGACAACAGACGCCCTCCTGCAGCGTATAGCAGTGACTCCGGCTCGCCTGCGCCCTAGTTTACAGTATTTAATGTTATATATTATATACTATTTATTATAGCGATTTTGATACCTCATATTCTGTTTACACACCCTGAACGCCGCTCAGTAATTCTCTTATCAATCCAACCACTACTCGAGAGCATGGCATCTACCATGGCGACGCTGATAGCCAGCACCGCGTCTGGTCCCCTGGCGCAGCAGTTCCTGTGGATGCTCATCCTGGGCTTCATCATCGCCTTCGTCTTGGCCTTCTCCGTGGGAGCCAATGATGTGGCAAATTCGTTTGGCACAGCTGTGGGCTCAGGCGTGGTGACCCTGAAACAAGCCTGCATCCTCGCCAGCATCTTCGAAACCTTGGGCTCCGTCTTACTGGGGGCGAAGGTGAGCGAGACCATCCGCAAGGGCCTGATTGACGTGAACATGTACAACTCGAGCCAAGAGCATCTGCTCATGGCCGGCTCAGTCAGCGCGATGTTTGGTGAGTTCTTTTTATGTATTGTGGTGGGTGAGCGAATTTGTATCATGGGTGGTTCCATTTTTGTGCTGAACCTTTCAGATTATTTCGTTGGTAATATTGCTTACATAATGATATGTGTATACATATGCATATCACTATTTGTATATTATACGTGTGTGTGTGTCATGTATTTTCCATTTACTTACTAAAATTTGGCTCTGTTTCAGGTTCTGCTGTGTGGCAACTAGTGGCTTCATTTTTGAAGCTCCCCATTTCTGGGACCCATTGTATTGTTGGTGCAACCATTGGTTTCTCCCTTGTGGCAAAGGGGCAAAAGGGTGTCAAGTGGTCTGAACTGATAAAAATTGGTATGTTTAATCCTGAATGGCTTAATTTTTGTTCTGGTCCTGTGTTACCTTGGCTTTGTATATATCTGTAAATGGTGTAAAATAGGCAGATTTTGAGTTTTGAAATGGAGCATTTAACATTTAAAGTATTTACTGAGTTTCACTAGTTTACATTTATCCTTCCTCTTTTTTTTTCCAGTGATGTCTTGGTTCATCTCTCCACTGCTTTCTGGTATCATGTCTGGAATCTTGTTCTTTCTTGTGCGTGCATTCATCCTCCGCAAGGTAATCTTTCTCCTCCCTGTTGTGACCTTCCAGGGGTCACACTCAGTCTGTTTTTCACACTGGGTGACATTCTTGAAGATGTGATTGGTATGTAGTTATGTGGCCTTGAGAAGTTAAATTTCTTTGTTCTGTGCATCTCTTGTGTGTCCAGGAGTTGTATGAAAGAAGCGAGTTTTTAATACTCAAGAAGACATTGAGGAAGGAAAAAGTCGAGTATCATGGGGCATGTTAGGAACAGGCTTGGAAGGGGAAAAAAAAGTAAGGAAACATTCAAGGTGGCTTTGCCAGCTGTATGTAGGTTAGTACTTCATTGAAAACATCATTGTTTTCAGGACAATTGAAATTGTAAGCTTGGGGTCCAACAAGTCACAACATCCCGTGGCTACAGCTAAATGGGTCTCCACAGTGCTGACTATTGGAACCAGTTTATAAAATTTCTAAATGAGGCTTCAACCTCTTGTGATTCTCACTATAGGTAAAAAAGAACCAATAAAGATACGTTTTTGTGGGGGTCGGGGGATGGTGGCAGATTGGGCAACCATTTAATTTCCTGTGTATTTGAAAATCCCTTTTGAGGTACCTAGTAGCATTTCTTCTATCAAGAAGTCCCGTGCTGCCTCCAAAATAGACAACAAGGGATTACGTTGACATTGGACTGAGTTACAGTAAGAATAAATGCATTTTTCTCAGGAAACAAAGTTGCCCTTTTTCTAAGGTGAATGTTCTTAACAGCCCATTGTTATTCACTTAAAAAAATGCCCCTAAACTGTAGAAATCTGAGTGAAGAGAGATAGACAGCTTAATCCCAAGGGTAAGAACGAATTCAGACCTCTACTTGTCTTCTGTATTTCTGAACTTCTCTGGGGAAGAATTTGGGTTTGTCTTATAGAAATTCTATTAACTGGGAAATTGATTCTCCAGTTACCCTTATCCACAGCCTGAGATTTGGCAGAACACACTAGTTTAATACTTGGAACATTTATAGTTTGATATAAAGTGACAGTAGAAAGTTCATTGGTACTGGCTCTTAAGTTTGGCAGTTTCAGTCAGGAAGCCGGTATGATTGGTACCTATACTCCCACTGCCCACATCTGTGGTACATGGTGATATGCTTACATTTGAAACTCACCAGAAATCAGGACCCAGATTATTGTGTTCTTTCTAGAATCCCCTATCCCACTGCATACCAGAAAACCAGAAAAATTAACAGCATCCTTTGTTAAGAATTCCTGCTTTACAAAGGTTTATACAGGCCCTTTTGATTATTGGGAAGTAGATCATTCTGATTCTGGAGACAAATTGTGTGTCTGATCTCCACAAAATAAATTGGCCCTTCCTGAAGGGTAGGTGGAGCTGCTCTGAGGAGCAGCGAGGGATTTTGATATCTCATTTGAGGAATGCAAGCCAGGTACCTCTACTGAGAGCTTAAGTTAGATGTATTAACTTCATAGCCACATACATCTATTGGTGTGGGGATGGGCATGGGCAAGGACGTTTGGAATGGGGTTTCCAATAGTGCTCACCCTGAGCATCTTTGCACACACACACACTCACCTGCTCGCACTCTTGCATGCGAGTTTCTCAGTAATGAGTGGATGAGTATGAACATTTGTGGTTGCTGTTGATTTTAAATTTCAAGAAAACATCCTTAGACTAGTAAGTAAGCTTTGAGGTGTCCAGCTCTACAGTCTCCATATTTGACTATTAAGATACATTCACACTCTTAAAATTTGATCTTTAAAGTTGAGGTTAAAATATTTTCTTTATTTTAAAAAATACTGCTTTTTGAAAATTTTCTGAATTTTTTTTTTTTTCCCAAAGGTGTTGGCCTTTGAGTAGGAAAAGGCAGAGTGGAGGTGGGGGTTCTTCTGTGAAGAAATGTGACACTCAACAAAAACAGTAGTGATGAAGTTTTCCTGTTGTATTTAAGTTCTAGTCAAAGAAAATCAAGCTTTTAGCATTCTTCTACTTGTTTGGAATCATATTTAGTTTCTCTAGGATATGTTCCCTTTAATATGTAAAACAAACTGTTCTGGGGAGAGGAAATGTGAAGATCCATTTGCTAACTAAATGATAACTAAATGATAAGATAGTTACATCACTTCCAAGTAAAGTTTTAAATGTGTGCTGAGTAGCTCATGGTGTAAGTATTATTTCATAAAATCACTCTCCCTGCTTCCCTCTTGGAAGTGACTGGGAGGAGGTTGGAGAGAGAGTAAAAAGAAGAGACTTTTCTTTTACCTTTTTCCTAAAATTGTTAATTTTGTTTTTAAACCATGAACTCATGTTTCATAATGTACTATGAGTAGGATTACTCTTTCTCTACCCTGTCTCCAGCTCCGTGATTACTGTTCCTTTACCTCAGGGAATACGTAATTGTGAAGAAGCTGAACCTGAATATATAGGTGACTTCGTAACTCTGACGAGTCAGTCGCAGTTTGATTTGCAGATGCCCTATTACTAAATAGAACTTGAAAATCTTTTTGAGAGAAATCCCCAGTGAAGTCTTTGTAACCTTATTGTGTTTTAATATTCAGAGTTGGGCCTTGGGCTTATTCTTTTCTTTTCTTCGAAGTTAGCCTTTGACAAAAAGTGGACACCCTGGTGAATTGTTCACCTTGCTTCGGGGCCTTTCCACTTGCCCATACCTCTGTCCTCCCCACTCCCCAGCTGGGTGGCTTGCTCCTTTCATACCCTGAAACTCAGCTGAGGCTCACTCCCTGCCCCCTTCAAATGAAATGTGCTCCTCCTCCTGTCTTGTCCTCTTATTTTATCTTTTATTTTTTCTACACTGCGTTTGCTAGTGTGGTGCAGTATTCTGTACTAGACTATGAATGTCTTTTCTTTGAGGACAGGCTTTTGGTCTTACTTCCTCCGGTATTTCAGTGCTCAGAACAGGTTTTTGGGATTGAACCCAGCTGTGCTTTACCACTGAGCTACATCCCCAATCATTTTTATTTTTTATTTTGAGAAAGGAACATGCCGAGTTGCTGAGGCTGGCTTCAAACTTGCGATCCTCCTGCCTCAGCCTTCTGAGTCACTGGGATTCCAGGGGGGTGCCACCATGCCAGCCCAGAATAGTTGTAGACTCAACTAGGATGAGTAGTGCACAGTTGATATTTATCTTTCCACTTTGGAAATGTTAATTATGCTGTATCAGATGTTTAGATAAGGTGGTTATTGCAGGTATTCTACCTGGTTTAGTTTTTATTTTTATTAGTTGTTGATGGACCTTTTTTTATAAGTGGTGCTGAGAATCGAACTCAGTGCCTCACATATGCTAGGCAAGTGCTCTACCACTGAGCCCCAGCCCAGCCCCCTGTTTTAGTTTTTAGTATTGAAGGTAAAGTCGAGGGGGGGGGGGCAGTATTCTAACATCTCGTAGCTCTCTCTTTCAGCTCTTAGGTGGAGTGCGTCTTCAGGCATGGCTTGGGTTTACGTGTGGACTTCAAGGCTTTAGAAACATAAGTGTTGGAACTGATGATTCAGGATGTTAGCAGTCACTAGTGGAGGTAGATTTGTTATTAAAAATAGCAGAAAAATGGCCATTTTGGAGCAGAAGATGGAATTGACTTTATCTTATAGAGACTCCAGGAGCAAGGGCAGGAAAGCCCAGCTGGCCTTGGGAATTACAGTGGAAGCTGCCCTGTTAACGATTCTGTGGAAATGGGTTAACTTGTACAACTTGTAAGATACTGATCTTAATGTTTTATAGGCAGACCCAGTTCCCAATGGTTTGCGAGCTTTGCCAGTTTTTTATGCCTGCACAGTTGGAATAAACCTCTTTTCCATCATGTATACTGGGGCACCGTGTAAGTACATATCAAAATACTTAAATGTGAATTTAAAGTTATTTACAAAACTTGCATTAAATGCCCAATTTACCCCTTTTTGCTTTACAGGGCTGAAATCTCCTAGAAGGTGGCTGGCCTGCGCCCATTTCAGAAGGCTGCAGGCTAGTGTATGCTGAGTTAACCTAGATAGTTTTTCAACCAAAAGAGACCTGCTCAGATTCTAAATCACTACAGACCTTTCCTCTTTAGTCTTCACAGGATCCACCGATAATATATGACCTTCTCCCTCCCTTTTTCTTATCTATGCTAAAAATGCTGGAATTGATACCTCGACCACTGAAGAGTCACTAGTTATATCTGTTCTTCAATAATCAGTCATTTAGGACTGGCCTGCTGGATATCGTTTTTCTCTCCTGAGTGGAGCCACTTTTGTTTCTAAGTGCTAAATTTACTCCCCTGAATCTGCTTGAATGAGAAGAGTTGGGATGCTTAACACCTGGTCTAAGTACACTTGGAAGAAGAATCCCAGCAGCTCAGAGGAAAAGTAATAATGTGTGAGAGCGTAAAGGTCGAAACGGGTGCTTTTATATGGGACTGAGGCAAGGCATGAGTTAACTTATGGTGCTTCTGTTTAATTAGCAACTCCAAGAAGCTGGTAACTTAGACCTTGTTAGGCAGGAGAGTAGCTTTGGCATCTAGGCTTACTTGGCTGCAGGATTCACGACTGTATAAGTCGTGGCTTTTAATATTTCGACTGTGACCCACTGGAAGAAAAACACTGTTGCCGCCGGGGGCACCTGCATGTATATGTGGTTGTAGAGAGAGACAAGACAGCTAAAACAGTGTGAAGCCATTTATTGTTACCTTGATATCCTTTAAAAATTTTTTAAATGCTTGTTGTGTCTTACTAAAACTAATGGGTTGTGACTTGCTTTTTAAAGTCTCACTGAAGTAATAAGTCACTGACCAATACATGGAATGAACAGTATTTTTAACCTTGCCTGTATTCTTGGAATATCAGTAAAGAAATAGATAACTTTATGAGACTATTGATCTTGGAGGATACAAGACTCCTTATTAAATAGTGCAGGTGAAGAAAGGCTTGCATGCTGAATTTCCATTCCATTGCGCATGGAGTTCTTCATGTAAAACCAAAAAATCTCCCGTGAGGCTCATGTATGTTTTAGTTTGTGTGCTGAAGTGCAAAGAAAACTGAAAGCAGGATTAAAATGCATGCAGTCTTACTGCCACCATAGAACTTTAGTTGTGAAGGGACTTCAATTTATATCTGATTTTTAAAAGGCTAATTGTTGGGGAACAATAGAATTTCCATTTTAAAAGTAATTTAATACCTAATGAGCAAAATGACACAAACCAAGCACAGTCACTAAGCTGTTGTCTGAGCTGCATGCAGGTTCTCATAGCATGTCTTGGATTTGAGCAGTGCTGTTACTGGGCCACCCTTCCCTCTAGTAGAGGCTAGTTGCTTGGAGCCTGTTGGTATGCAAGTGAAAAGCAGGTGAGGACTCAGGTTACTGATCCTTGAGCCACATGCAAAGTATTGGTGGCAATTCTCTCTCAGGTACGGCTCGTTAGTGAAATTGTTACTAGACTTTTCCTTTGTGAAAAAAGTTATTTAAAATATTCTTGAACCAATTGTTTTAGGTAGATGTCCCTGTTTTTCTTATTTTAGCTTGATGATGCTTTCAGAGAGTTGATCAGGCTTTTCTCAAGGCCTGTACAGTAGATGTGGTGACTTTCCCAGAGTTATTTCAGCATGATATCTGTGGGTGCCAGGCCCTTTTTTTCTAAACCGCGTAATCTGTGTGTGCAGACGAACCGTGTGGCAGGTGGACTTCAGGAATGAGGTGTGGGGAGTAGAATGCTTCTGTTTCATAGCTAGTCACAGGTTGTCAGAGGAAAGCCAAGAAAAAGAAGAAAAAGGCAGTATTTGAAAAGCTGAGTCTGCTGGTGTTTGGGCCAAAACTGGTGTGGTGTTAAGATGGTCACTGGAGTTTTCTCCCAGATTCACATAGCCAAGGCATAATAAGCTCTGGAATTAAAGCTAGCTGCAGTTGTCCAGGGTGACGGGCTGGCTTGGGGAAGCCTCTGTCCCACAGGAGGGTTTGCACGTTATTGCAGGGGCTGTTGCCCTGGGGTTTTCAAGATGCACCATTTTATCTCCTAGTGCTGGGCTTTGACAAACTTCCTCTGTGGGGTACCATCCTCATCTCGGTGGGATGTGCAGTTTTCTGTGCCCTTATCGTCTGGTTCTTTGTATGTCCCAGGATGAAGAGAAAAATTGAACGTAAGTAATAATTGTAACAGAAAAGTTTAACTAGTAATTGTGTTGTTTTTTTTTAAACCACTTGTTATAACCCACTATTTGGATAGTATTGGCAAAGTAAGAGATTTTAAATGGAAACTTGAAAACAATGGGTTTTCTTTTCAAACTGTTTTAAATGGATTTAAAATGACCTGAGGCTTAATTATAAAAAACATCTAGCCTATACTGGAGAGACAAGTTGGTCACTTAATCTTCTTTCAAAATGTACCTCGGTCAGTTACCAGGGGCAGGTAAATAGAGAAGTTGTAGCCTGTTAATACAAGTGTACCTAATGGAAAGTGAGGGGTAGGCACAAAGTATTTTCATAGAGCAAGTATTTGCCCAACTGCTGTGTATAATTCGGATTCAGACAAGTGAAGCCAAGTCTATCGAGTGTGTCTGATCTTGGGCATCCACCAACATGTATCCATGTTGCGATAGTGTACACATTGCTTTACAGATGCCCGTTGGGCAGATACACATGCAGATGCATGGTGTATTTGTGCTGCTAGAATTATAGCACAAATTCTATAGTGAACATTTCCAGGTGTCCCATGCAGGAATCATTTTAGTGGCCATTATAACACACTATTGCTGCTAATTAAATACTGAGTAAATTTTGATTAGTATCAGCCTTTTAAATCTTCCTTATGGGCTGTGATCTTTTAAAAATTATATTCTGCCCTTCCATCTTTACAAATGCTGCATTCCTGATGTGAGTGCTGTCCTTTGCAGCAAGGGGTGCACAGACTGCGGTGACTGGGAAGATTGCTGTGTCACTGCAGCCGAACTCCGGAGCCTCTGAGAGGCTCTGCTTCTCGGCTGTGCGGCAGGCAGCGAGGCTTTCAGGACTCCCTGACCTCATTTTTCCTCAGTCTGGGAGAAGATGAGACAGATCTTGCTTTACCACTAGTCTGGTTTGACTGAGATGCCTGAGCCAAGTGTTGGACAGGAAGTGTTCCTGTCTGGCTGTGGGATTTAGAATCATAGGCACATCTCTGTTTTATGCAGGTAGCTGTGAAAGGTGTCATCTTTAGTTTCCTGCATTGAGCTGTGTCACTTTGCTTGAACTCAAACTGAAATTTGGGGAATTTTTTTTTTTTTTTTTTTTTATAAAGAACATGGATTAGGCTGGGCACAGTGGTACACGCCTATAATCCCAGCACCTTGGGAGGCTGAGGCAGGAGGATCACAAGTTCAAAGCCAGCTTCACCAAAAGCAAGGTGCTAAGCAACTCAGTGAGACCCTGTCTCTAAATAAAATACAAAAAAGGGCTGGGGATGTGACTCAGTGGTTGAGTGCCCCTGAGTTCAATCCCTGGTACACACACACACACACACACACACACAAAAGAACATGAATTGGGGGCAGTCAAACTTTTCATCTGATCTTCAGCTCAAGCTCGAGCTACCTTCCACTGAAGGAGTGAAGAAGTGTTTTTACATTTGTGAAAGGTTGTAAAATTAAAGACCATGAGTGTGGAGTGGAACCTTATGTAAAACCTAAAATATTTAATACCTGGTCCTTTACAGCAAAAATTTGGGACTCCTGCTAGAGGGAGTGCTGCATGGCTAGCTCCGTCCCAAGTGAAAGTTGAGTTCCTGGCAGACAGTAAAGCAGGCAGGACAGTTAACCTGGGTTTTAACAAAACTTTATGCATGTTCTTATTGTGAGATAAGTTTTTGGGGGTGGAAGAATGGGGGTTTGGAAGAAGGTAGTATGGTCAATACCAAGCTAATCTGACCCGTTTTTTCTCCTAGGAGAAATAAAGTCTAGTCCTTCTGAAAGCCCCTTAATGGAAAAAAAGAATAGCTTGAAAGAAGACCATGAAGAAACAAAGCTGTCTCTCAGTGATGTCGAAAATAGGAATCCCGTGTCTGAGGTGGGGCCTGCCACTGTGCCCCTCCGGACCGTGGTGGAGGAGAGAACAGTGTCCTTCAAACTTGGGGATCTGGAGGAGGCTCCAGAGCGGGAGAGGCTCCCCAGCATGGACCTGAAGGAGGAGACCAGCATTGACGGCACCATGAATGGTGAGTCCACCTTCCAGAGTTCTGCAGTTATCTGCACAGGTGAGCAGGCTCGCTGGTCTAGACCTGGTACTTTTTGTAATGAATGTCACCTTTTTTGGTCTTGGCTAGGCACAGTGCAGCTGCCTAATGGGAACCTCGTTCAGTTTAGTCACGCCGTCAGCAACCAGATAAACTCCAGTGGCCACTACCAGTATCACACTGTGCATAAAGATTCTGGCTTGTATAAAGAGCTGCTCCATAAATTGCATCTGGCCAAGGTAGGAGACTGCATGGGAGATTCCGGAGACAAGCCCTTGAGGCGCAATAACAGCTATACTTCCTACACCATGGCAATTTGTGGCATGCCCCTGGATTCATTCCGTGCCAAAGAAGGTGAACAGAAGGGTGAAGAAATGGAGAAGCTGACGTGGCCTAATGCAGACACCAAGAAGCGTATTCGAATGGACAGTTATACCAGTTACTGCAATGCTGTGTCTGACCTCCACTCGGCATCTGAGATGGACTTGAGTGTCAAGGCTGAGATGGGTCTAGGCGACAGAAAAGGAAGTAGTGGCTCTCTGGAAGAATGGTCTGACCAGGACAAGCCTGAAGTCTCTGTTCTCTTCCAGTTCCTACAGATCCTCACAGCTTGCTTCGGGTCGTTTGCCCATGGTGGCAATGACGTCAGGTCAGTCCACTTTGAGTCTTACCACCTCTATTTTAAAACTGTCTTAGGGCTGGGGATGTAGCTCAGCTGGTAGAGAGCTTGCCTCACATGCACAAGGCCCTGGGTTCAATCCGCAGATCAGAAAAAGAAAAAAAAAAAACCTGTCTTGTCCTTTTTATGACCTTGGGGTGGTACTTCTGCCACGTGCAAGATGCTGAGTAGATCAGATGAGGCAGCGGCAGTCATTGACTTAATAAAACAAGGAAGTTTTGCTCTTCAGAGAGAATCTTTTTAATTGTTCTGTATGTGATAAATACAGATGTGTTTCACAGAGAGACCTTTATCTGTCCAGATAGGATGTAGATTTTTAGTAAATTATGGGATGTAAGATGAAAAATTTAAAATCCCTCCCCTGTTGAATGGAATTCTGGGTGGGTGAGCCTTAGTTCTGTGGTTATAAAATTCATTGGAACCCGAGAGCTGCCTGTGGGAGGGAGGAAGCCGCCAGCCGCACGGCACCTCCCCCATCACAGATTTCATTTTCTTCTGTGTGTATGTTGGTGTTCCATTGGTTTTCTTTGAAAAAAAGGTTGATTTGCTAAATGGGCTTGATGAATGACCTTAGTCAACCTAGTAAGTCAGATCTAGTTCTGCCTTAAAGGTCATCTGTGCCCTTTTTTCTTCCAGCAATGCCATTGGTCCTTTGGTTGCTCTGTATCTGATTTATGTCACCGGGGATGTTTCTTCGGAAGGGACGGTACCAATATGGCTTCTACTTTATGGTGGTGTTGGCATCTGCACTGGACTGTGGGTTTGGGGAAGAAGAGTTATCCAGACCATGGGGAAGGATCTGACACCAATCACACCCTCTAGGTAAGCAGAAAAAGCAGGTCTTAAGAGAGGCTAGTATTTATTTCTTAAGACATGTAATACTGGGGCTGGGGCTGTGGCTCAGCGGTAAAGCATTCACCTGGCATGTGCAAGGCCCTGGGTTCGATCCTCAGTACCACATAAAAACAAATAAATTAAGGTATTGTGTCCAACTAGAAAAAGAAAAGACATGTAATACTATATGTTGCTAACATGAGACTAACCAAGTTTGTGTAATTTTTTTGATGGTATTTTCATTGTTGGTGTGAACCTTTTAGATTTATTTACTGTTGGTTGAATATTTATTTACTCACCTTCAATGATCTAACAAAAATTTCAGAGGAAGATGTGTTATGCTAATGTTGGATGGCTGTGTATACCTGGATTTTATTTATTTGTTTTTACTTGGGAGCTAAGACTGATATTTACCAAATTCTTCAAAACAAAATTTAAAACTTTAATAATGGAATTTAGGGGTGGGGTGCGGATGTGGCTCAGTGGCAGGGTGTTTGCCAAGCATGTGTGAGGCCCTGGGTTCCATCCCTGACGTGCGCACACAAATTCCCAAAGAACTTAAACTCTCAGTCATTACAGGATTGGGAAAGTGGGAGTCCCATGACCCAATTTAAAGTGGATGATGGATATTGGCTAAAATGATGTTGGGGGGCGGGGGAGGGTTATCAGTAGAACAAAGCACATTGCTATCTTGAAGTGTTAGCTGAATTTGTGACAGTCTTTTTGTGTCTGCAGTGGCTTCAGTATTGAGCTGGCGTCTGCCCTCACTGTGGTGATCGCTTCAAATATTGGCCTTCCCATCAGCACAACACATTGCAAAGTAAGTGTGGAATGAATCCAGTACGTCTTCCAGGTGTTTCTGTTAGTGTGTAGGGTCTTTTATTTCACTTCTGATCTTTTGATTTAGTTATTTCACTTCTGATATTTTGATTTAGTAAGTTTTGTGCAGTTGGAGTCTTGAAGAGTTCACAAATTAGAACAGATAACTATAATAAGAATATAGGCTTACATTTTATAATTTCTTGCCTTTTCTTACTTGTTTAAGCAGTTAAATATGTATTTTCCCCAAATAATGGAAAATTTCTCTTCTGTGGTGCTAGCTGTGACCTCTGGCTCCTGACCTCTTTGTTACTTTTTTTTTTTGGTGTCTCTGAGCACCGTATGTTCCTTCTCTGTGGGGAAGCCGTTCACAGTAATTTGGATGTGTTTTAGTAGAATGGCCAGCCGGATAGCTGGGGCTGGGGGGGCTTTTGCTGCTTTGCGTGGAGGCTGATGCCTGGTTATAAGAAGCCTGGGAGCCTTGCTGGGCTTTTGGGCAGTTTTCTTACAGAAAGCACACATCAGGGCCCTCAGAGCTGCAGTGTGGAGAAGCTTGGTGAGTCTGAAAGTCTTTGAGTAACTGTAACTGCAGGAAAAGGAAGAACAGGGCTTCTCCAGAGGAATGGAGGCTGGTGCTATGTGGAACCTGCCAAGTCATTCTTCTCTAGTGGGATGTGCGGGGGCAGTCCATTTTGAGACAGGCTCTCACTAAACTGCCTTGGCTGACCTTGAACTTGCAATCCTCCTTCTTCAACCTGCAAAGTTGCTGGAATTACAGGTGTGAGCCCTGTTCCTGGAGGGTTATTCAATCTTGAAATGCATTATCAGAACAATACATAAAAAACACTGTTGTGATGATTCCTGTCCTTAAAACGTTGTGGGACAGTGCTTGTGAATTTTCGAGTTTGTTTATAGTGTTTTACCCTCTAGAAGGTCTTCAGAAATTTCTAAAAGTAGTGTGAGTTCATTAGATTCTTGTAGTTCAGGAGGGAAGAGGAAGTGTTGTTTTCAGACCATGTTTTAGGGTAGTTAAAACTGATTCAGTGATTGGATTTTCATACTGTCTTCATCTTATGAGTAGTAATCTTAATGCATTTGGATCTAGCTTTTATGGAGTTGGTCTTGTCCAATTGTCTGGGTATCTTTGCCAAAATATGTTGGGCATGTTAACCAGTTTCCTTCCCCTGTCTCTCTCCTAGGTGGGCTCTGTTGTCTCTGTTGGTTGGCTCCGGTCCAAGAAGGCTGTTGACTGGCGGCTCTTTCGCAACATTTTTATGGCCTGGTTTGTTACGGTCCCCATTTCTGGCGTCATCAGTGCTGCTATCATGGCAGTCTTCTATTATGTCATCCTTAAAGAATGATTCCAGTGTTACCGAAGACTGACGAGAGTCTTTTTAAAGTTTGGGAGCTGTGGGAGGGAAGTGTTAATTATGCTATAATTGCTTTTGTGCTAAATATGACTTGTCTCAAAATTAGCTATGTAAAATAGCCAGGTTTCCACTGGTTTCTTCTGAGGTCCCCTTTCCTTTTGGGCTGTGAATTCCTGTACATATTTCTCTACTTTTTGTATCAGGCTTCAATTCCATTATGTTTTAATGTTGTCTTCTGAAGATAATGTGTGTGTGTGTGTGTGTGTGTGTGTGTAAGAGAGAGAGTGTGAGAGAGAACCATGCAGAGCCATCCTGCAGAGCATCCTCTGCTTCGTTGGCTTCACCAGCTTTTGCCCTAACACGCACAGGGATCTAACAGCAAACCAGTTAGCTGAAGCTTCCCCTGTAGTCTCCTCCTAGAAGTAGTCATTGGCACTCTGCCTCCTGTCGCTGTGGCAGGTTCTCCCCGTGTGTGTGGGAACTTCTTAGAGGGTTCTTTGGACACAGTGAACATTTGGTAGTGACTTTGACCATTATTGCTTAGAAGTAGGAAGAAAAGCCTTCTGGCAATCTTGGTTATTAAGATTTCTGGTGGTGTGGGATGCGTGAATGAAGTGGAATATGTACTTTGGGTAAGTTAAATGGGACAGCCTTCCATGTTCATCTGTCTACCTCTTAACTGAATAAAAAAAGCCTACAATTTTTAGAAAACTTGTTGTCTTGGTGTTTGTTTGACATACTTGGATCATCTGGCTCCTGGTCAGTTAGCCTTATGTAATTCTGAGGAGCATGTAAATATCTTCACAAGTCAAAGCCCCTTTCCAGCTTCACCATCCCCCACTCTTAGGTTTCTGTGATCCCAGAATATACATGACATTGCTCTGTAGGGACCATCGTAGCATCTTGGCATCTTTTAATAGCATAACCTAGACATTTTTGTGTTAGCGCATGTACATCTATGCATTGTCTTTAACAGCCTAAGTTTTTTCCTGTTTCAGTGGACTATTTTTTAACTTGTAGATTATTTCTAGCTTTGATATTACAAAGAATGGTAAGTTTCATGTGTACATATAGCTCAGCTTCACTTAAAAACTCTAGGCTTTTAACTCTTGTGCCAGATATTGAACCTAGGGGTGTCCTAATACTGAACTATAGCCCTAGCCCATTTTGAGACAGGCTCTCAACTAAACTGCCTTGGCTGACCTTGAACTTGCAATCCTCCCACCTCAGCCTGCCAAGTTGCTGGAATTACAGGTGTGCAGCACCATTCCTGGCCGGTTATTCTATCTTGAAACGCATTATCAGAACAATAAGTAAATAAACACTGTGTGGTAACGGTTCCTGTCCTTAAAAAGTTGTGGGACAATGCTTGTGAATTTTTGAGTTTGCTTGTAGTTTGCTTGTTCACTAGAAACCAGCAGCAAGACCGTTACAGGATAAGGCTGTCCCTCATGTGGCTTGACCCTAAGAAGTTAGACTTCTGGTTGGATATATGCCATTGTATCCTCGTGTTCATCTAATGGTCTCCAGGTTCTCAGGAAGTGTTTACCTCTCAGTAGAAGCTGTTTATATATTCCTCTTACTTTTGTGCTAGGTCTTACCCTCCTTTGTACGACATGTTAGCAGAGAATGGACATTAGCTTTGGGGCTGGCTGAAAATAGCTTTATTACTTTTATTTGAGGAAGGAGGGCAGGCTTGAGGAGGGGCAGCTGAGCATTAAACCCCAAGCTGAGGGTTTCAGTGCTAGCTTCCCTTTTGCTTGCTTTGAATGGACTATTTTTTAACTTGTAGATTATTTCTAGCTTTGATATTACAAAGAATGTGGTAAGTTTCTTACCACATGTGGCTTCCAAAAAACAAAAACAAAAAAAGCTCAGTTGGCCCCAATCTTTCTAGAACCCTGTGATTTAAATGGAGAACAGTACCCTCTCTAACATTTTCCTCTTAGCTCAGAAGAAAAATACTCGAACAGGTGTTTCTCTAGGAAGGGCAGCTGGACCTGGCAAGAGGAACCTCTAAAGCTAGAAAGTGGTCAGAGGGGAGTTTATTTCCATATTTAGGAATGTCAACAATGAGGCAGGGACATATGCTAGTAAGGACACAGTGCTCTTTGTGTGTGGGGGGAACATAGATGTTCCCTTTTTTTTTTTTTAAAGAGAGAAGAGAATTTTTAATATTTATTTTTTAGTTCTCGGCGGACACAACATCTTTGTTTGTATGTGGTGCTGAGGATCAAACCCGGGCCGCACGCATGCCAGGCGAGCGCGCTACCGCTTGAGCCACATCCCCAGCCCCATAGATGTTCCCTTGATTCAAAAATTAAAAATCAAGGTCTCATGTATATTAAAAGAAGAGTTTGATAAGGCTGTTATCAAAAACCAAGGTCTCTTGGTGCTATTTCCCTTTCCTGAGGCGACCTCTTTTGGTTTTGCATTTGCTACTATGTATCTAAATAGCATGCTTGTATCACTTTAATGGATACAAATGGTTTGAATGAAAAGGTGAAAACTTTTTTTTAAACCATTAAACACAACTTTTTATCAGGCCAGCCAATGGATAAAGTTTATTTCACTTTTTAAAACTTATGATTGTTACTATTGGTTTTTTTTGAGTTGTGCTCTTTCCATGTCGCCCACGCTGGCCTGGAACTTGTGGACTCACAGGATTCTCTTGCCTTAGCCTCCTGATAGCTTGGACCCCAGCAGCTGCCATCACACCCAGCTGCAAACTCTGCCTTACAGGGACTTTGGGATAGGGAATTGATGCTGTCTGTGTCTAGAGATCTCTGAATTTCTCTAACTGATCACAGCAGAAATTAACAGTGTGGCAGAAACACCACACTCCTCTGACTGTAGGAGTCAAATCACAGTAGGTTGAGCTGTGCGTGCAGACAGATGAGGCTGCTGTTGGGGAAATTCCAGGTAAGCAGCCAGAGGAACTCGGGCAAGGTAGGCTTGCCCCCCATACAGGAAGTGGGTGTGAAGCAGGGAGTGTGTCCGTTGGTGGTGATGGGCCTGGAGATCCTGCACAACACTGAGCGCTCCAAGGGCAGAACGCTGGGAGCTGACCCAGAAACACTGGATGCCAGTATTTACATTGTCTTAAATACAGGGGACTAAATAGTTTTACTATTTCTTCATTTCCCTATATGGTTTTTAATGTTTTAACAAAAATATTGTGTTCACTGTAAAGCCATGCTTTTTCTCCTATTATCGATCCCTTTGCAGGCTTTAGCTTTTACATGGTCATTTTCTTGGGCCCCAACTTTCCTCATAAAGTGGGGAGGCCTGTGGTGTTCCTCAGCTCCATCTGCTGTTTTCCAACGAGGGACCTACTCTTGTACCCTTATAAAGTAAACTTGAACGCTTGTGGGAGACATGTTTGAGGTTGGGGATACCAGGGCTTGACTGCTGTTGCTTTAGGAAAGATTCATTATGGAGATGTTCCAAGTACACACAAAGGCCGAAGAATATAATGACCCCCACATACTACAGGCTCCCAAGGAAAATCAACTTTATTCTTGTTTCATCCATTTCCTCCACCTCACACACTTATTTAAAAAAACAAAAAACTGGATTATTTTAAAGCAAGTTCCAGATTTAAAAAAAAAAAAAATTTTTTGTAGTTGTAGGCAGACAACATGCCTTTATTTTATTTGTTTATTTATATGTAGTGCTGAGGATCAAACCTAGTGCCTCACATGCGCAAGGCAGGTGCTCTGCCACTGAGCTACAGCCCCAGCCCAGAGTTCTTGCCTATAAGATTCTTCAGAATATGTCTAAAAGATAAAGTGTTTTAAAACATTATTGGCCAGGTGCTTTCTGAAAGATGAAGCCTTTATTCAGTGGGAAAGCCCCCTTGTGTCCAGAAGTTAGATGGTACATGCCTGTCCTCTCTGGGGCTCTGGAGGCTTAGGCAGGAGGATCACAAGTTCAAAGCCAGCCTCAGCAAAAGTGAGGTGCTAAGCAACTCAGTGAGACCCTGTCTAAATAAAATCCAAAACAGGGCTGGGATGTGGATCAGTGGTTGAGTACTCGAGTTCAATCCCCGGTACCCGCCCTGCCAAAAAAAAAATTGCATCCATTAAAAGCACTTGTCTGATAATGAGCAAGCACCCTGCCTGTCTTTCCTGCTTCCACCTTCCATCGTCTCTTCCACCTGGGTCTCCCATTGCTGAGCCAGTGACCAGCATGGCCTCGGTCTCCCCGGTCTGCCTAGTCTGCTTCCAACCTGTCTAGCTTTGTTATTTTGCCCCTTTGCTGTTCACTATGCCTCTGCCACGTTCCCTCCTGCCATTTTGGTGGTGTTTGAGAGGGAGGGAAGGTCAGAGTTCCAATCTGTCTTACCCAGGAATTCTTGACTATGGATGTTTTAGTAATATTTATAGAAAATTTATTGGAGGGCTGGGGATGTGGCTCAAGCGGTAGCGCGCTCGCCTGGCATGCATGCGGCCTGGGTTCGATCCTCAGCACCACATACAAACAAAGACGTCTGCCGAAAACTAAAAATAAATAAATAAATAAACAAACAAATAAATAAATAAGAAAATTTATTGGAATGTTTATGTTGGAAAAAACCTCTAACAGTTGGGTGTAGGAAGTAGAGAATGAAAGAACACTGCTGGCCCTCCCTCCTGCCCAGCCTTAGTACCAGAGGAGACATTCTGAAGAGTTTGGACATCCCAGGAGTTTGGCCTATGCTGTATGTGCACACTCAGACTTGCAGGTTCTTTCTTTCTGAAAGATGAAGCCTATATTCAGTGGGAAAGCCCCCTTGTGTCCATAAGCTAGATGGTTCCACTCCTAGAGCGTGTCAGTGTTGAGTCACCTGGTTCGCCCGATGTGGTAGCTGAGCCTCCGTGGGTGTCACAGTCATGCACTTCTTACTTGCAAGTTGCTCTAGATGTTGCAGGCTGGGCTAAACTGGGCCAAGAGAGGGCTTTCAATAGTTCATTTCCAGATTGTCAGGAAATAAAAGGATCTTCTCTCAGACTCTGCCTCCCCCTTTTACCTTCAGGCAATAGAAAGCTGATTAAAGACCAAAGGTGACAGGTAAGACTGCTCCGAAGCCGGGTGATGGTGCTCCCTGTACAACCTGGTGTGTGGGGTGCCTGGCTCATCAAAGCTGCTTTCTGCTGTCATGTTTGTGTGGAGTACAGAACATCAGCAAATATCTTAATGCCAGTGGTTTTCTCTTGGCTGTTATCAAATCCTGTTTAGCTCCAAGTTTCTTAAGATTACTGAACTTATTCCCGAGATCTGAAGTCTTTAACCTTCCATCCACCTGAGACAGCGAGACATATGAAGAGCAGGGAAGAGTCCGGGAGCTGGAGATGGCGGAGGTGGTTGTACCAAACTCGGTTTCATGGCAGAGGAGACTTTGGAGACTTTATTAACAGAGTCTAGGTGCATACTAAAGCACAGCACCAGAGCTGCGCCTTGGCGGTAGAGCTCGCCTTTCTGATGACTGGGCTTTGTGTAAGCCCCTTTTATTCAGATCTTTTTTTTTTTTTTTTCAAATATATTTTTAGTTGTTGATAGACCTTTATTTATTTATATGCAGTGCTAAGAATCGGACCAGTGCCTCATGCGTGCCAGGCAGGTGCGCTATCACTGCGCCCCAGCCCCACATGGAGGTAGTTCCTAATCTCTTCAGAACACTGATACGGTGCAGAACGCTACTCATTAAAAGGAGCAAGAGGGTTGTTTCCTGGGAATGGCTGAGACGGTAGCAAGATCTGTCCTCTCAGGGTATTATTGCTAAAGACCTAGATAGCAGGTCTCCGCTTCCTGTTGGTTCTATTTCTAGAAGCAAGTGAAAGCTCTCTAATTGCAGGCTGCTGGATGGCTCCGCATGTTTCCCACTGTGCTAATTGGAAAAATATCATTTTCGACTAGTCGTGTCCTGCTTTGCAAAATAATAGTTGGCAGCTGAGTTGTCAGTTCCGTTCCTCAATAGTACTTCAGAGTTTCGCACCAAGGGTAACGAGCGGGTCTTTGGAACTCTCCGGGCAGCCCATGTGGGGTGCAAGGTCCATGGAGAGCTGACTTCAGCCCTGTTGGACAGTCTCTGTTGACCCCATCTCTTCTCCCAGGAACATTTATTGAGCTGGATTTTAGTTCTGTTTTCTTGGAGGGCCAGATGCTGGGACGTTCGCCAGCAAGCCCGTTGGTGGCTGTGCAGGCCAGGCCTTGTGATTTGCAAGCAAGGTTCTTGTCTTTTAGCTGAAGTCCTGACTTCTGGCAGGGTTCCCATCAGACTAGTGTGGGTGGCCTTCCTGGGTTTTTGAAAGTACTCCCCGCGTGGGATCATAGGGCGAGTGACACTTGTGTTAGAGCCTTGGGGTTTCCTGGAGTGGTTCTGCTACGTTCTACCCCATCACTGTCTACACAGAGACAGGCTGTGAAGTTTGTTTCCCCTGGAAGCAGAGCTCTTAGGAGTCAGTGGGTTGCCTCCCATGTCGATGTCGCGTGTAGTGAGAAGCATGCACTTTGGAGCCAGAGTTCTAATTCTAGCTCCAGCACTTTGAGTTGTTTGACCTGGGAGGTTACTAATCTTTCTAAGCCTCTGTTCTCTCATCTAAAGATTGGTGATGGTAAATAACAGTGCTCATGTTACAGGACTTCATGAGGATTAAATAACATGATGCATGTGATGTGTATAGTGCCTGACTTTTTGAACACCTCTTCAAAGGTGTATATTAACTGTCCTCATTCTTCAAATAGAGGCATGTTACTTTTCTTGACATGGTAGTATTCCACTTGTCATTGATGCCCTAAGGCGTCTTTCCTGACTGGTGTGATAAGTAATTTTCCTAAACTATAACTTCATGTCTTAAGTCTGAAATGAAAGATTTAATTTTGGCAGATTGCTTTGAAAACCAGAGTGTATGACCCTGTATTAATTCAGATTACCTTAAACTGGGAGTGACAAAAAACTTCAAGAACAAAGAGGAACTTTCTCTCACAGATACAAGAAGCCCCGTGCTGTTCTGATGGCTCCCTGACCACCACAGTACAAAGAGGCTCTCCTTTCTTTCTTTCTTTCTTTTTTTTTTTTTTAATTATTTTAGTTACTTGGTACTAGGATTGAACCAAGGGTGCTTCACCACTGAGCCATATCCCCAGCCCTTTTTTATGTTTTGTTGGACGTGGGGTCTCGCTAAGTTACTTAGAGCTTCGCTAAGTTGCTGAGGCTGGCTTTGATCCTCCTGCCTCAGCCTCCTGCGCCATTGGGACTACAGGCATGTGCCATGCACCCAGTTAGGGGGCTCTTCCTGCCTATTCTAGCCTCAGCCTGTGGTGGCACCTTCAGAGAGCAAGACCGGGGCTGGGGATGTGGCTCAAGCGGTAGCGCGCTCACCTGGCATGCGTGCGGCCCAGGTTCGATCCTCAGCACCACATACAAACAAAGATGTGTGTCCGCCGAAAACTAAAAAATAAATATTAAAAAATTATCTCTCTCTCTCTCTCTCTTTTTTTTTAAAAAAAACAAACAAAAAAAAAGAGAGCAGGACCCAAGGGGTCAATGTATTATTGGTCTGACCACATCGTGCTACCCAGGCGGGTAGGAAACAGCTTGTCCTCAAGTGCTGTGTACAGCCAGAGCAGTGCGAACCGCACTCCCAGCACCCGTTTCTGTGCCAGGATCCAGTCGGGAGGTAGAAGTCAGATATTTTAGCCAAACATTAGAGTTTAGAATGCTGCTTGTTAACTAGGCATGACCAGGTCACTGAAGTGGCAAGAAATAACCGCTCAGGCATGAAGGTGGCGGTCACCAAGTGCAGAGGCTGGAATCAAGACTTGGGCAGCTTGGGGAGACGTGAGGCTGAGCTGGGCCCCTGCGATGGGCTTGGTGGAGGCCTGTAGGCCTGGGCCAGCCCATGGCAGGGTGCTGCCCCAGGGGAGGTGATGAGGGGCCAACAGGCTGGTTCTGTGAGAGCTGAGGAACTGCACATAAGACTCACAGTGACCCCCGTGCTGGGAAACTGTCACTCCTAGGCGAGGCGACATTGCGAGACTAGCTTTTCCAAACAGGAGCCGGCGAGGGGTGCACTTTTCCTTCCTCCAGCCCTGCAGTCTCACTCCTCCTTGGCAGCAGCTGGCACCATCTGGCTGGAGAGCCTTGCCCAGCATCAACAGCAGAGTCAGAAGGCCGGCTTGGAAGCTGTGTGGGGGCAGCTCCTGGCAGGTCCCTCCACTGAAATCATCTTTTGCCCTGTGCAATGACGCATGACACTCAGAGCCTGTGTGACCATCCTATGGATGCCCTTGCCCACTCTCCAAATGACCAGGTGGGCCAGTGGTTCTCAGGCTGGGCTGCACAAGGGACCCCTCTGTGTCGCTCAGGCCTGGCTCCCACCCAGGGCCCCGTGACTTGATTGGTGTAGGTGTGGCCTGGGTGTTAAAGATTTTAAAAGCTCCAGTGGGGAACAGTGTGCTTCCAGGGTGGAGAACCCTGAAACAGGAGCCCGGATGGCCACGTGGGGCGGATCCACTGGCCAGGAAGGAGGGAGTAGAGCTGGGGATGTGGCAAGACCTGCTTTCAAATCGGCACCTCCAAGCCCATCCACTGTTGGTGTTTGACCACAAGCCTAGTTTATAGGTTTATTTCTCACCTTCAAAATTAGTGACTATTCTCAACGCCTAATTGAACTCTCCTGGTTCAGACAGATAACCAAGTTCAAAGTGCTTTCCACGACTTTGGTCACAGCTTGTTTGAGCTTGGTAAAAAGGGAAACGCCTCTCTCCGTCTGAAGGATGGAATGAAGGAGAGAACCCTGAAGATGAGACGATAGCAAGGTGTGGACAGTCTGAGTAAAGGGACAACATCACGACTTCCATGAGCCTCTGCCACCTTTTAAGCACTGTGCTACGTACTAGGTAAAAAGTAGGTCTTTAAAACTTTTTGTTGGGCTGGGGATGTGGCTCAAGCGGTAGCACGCTCACCTGGCATGCATGCAGCCCGGGTTCGATCCTCAGCACCACATACAAACAAAGATGTTGTGTCCGCCAAAAACTAAAAAATAAATATTAAAAAATTCTCTCTCTCTCTCTCTCTAAAAACAAAACAAAAATCCCAAAACTTTTTGTTGTGAAATCTTTCAGACATAGGAAAGGTACAGAGAATAAGGAGGGCTGGGGATGTGGCCAGTAGTACATGGTTAGCATGCAAGAGTGCCTGGCTTTAATCCCCAGCACCAACCAAACAAGAAGTCGAAAGCAAATGAAAGGAATAAATAACACAGACTCTGTACCCACGATACAACTTCAGATTTTAGGGTCTGGATTGCTTTCCCCTTGTCCAATTTCAGACTGAGTTTGGTGTTTATTATTTTTTCTCTTGACTGGACACATGTACACCTGCCCGTCAATAACCTATGACATTGTGCAAGACTTGAAGCCACACGTGAATCATGTCTTACACATGGCTTTCTTTTGGCTTCACTTTGTAGTTGTGAGTCTCCTCTGTGTCATCACCTGTGGCTCTGGCTCAACATGACCGCAGGGCTCTTGGTTATCTGTTGCCAACATGTAGATGGTTTCCAGTTGTATGCAATTACAAAGACTGCTTCCTTCACATTTCCCCCTGCTGAGGACTGAACCCAGGCCTCCCAGGGCCTCCTGCATGCTGGGCTACTGCTCTACCGCTGAGCTGCCTGGGGCCCCTCCATTAGCATTCCTAGTGGGTCACCATGGGCACCAGTGAGAGTGATCTAGGAGCAGCTTTGCATACCGTGGCACATGCTCATCTTTAATCTTGAATATTGCAAAATCCATCTGAGACTTCACCCAGTCGCTGCCCTCGTCCTCTGTGTGTAAGTCTCAGTTCTGTGCCTTTGCCAACATTTGGTATTGACAGACTTTAACAGTTTTGCCAAAAGTCATTGCTTAGCCATCTCTGAGGCGGCCTTTTCATTTCAGGTGTAGACACTGAGCATCAGGAATCAAATAGCTCATCGCTCCTGGCCACGGCAGACACTACAGAGAGCTGGTTCTGACCTGGGCTTGCTGGATCCGGCAGACACTACAGAGAGCTGGTTCTGACCTGGGCTTGCTGGATCCCGCAGCTCTCCGTGACGGTGGAGCCACTAAGGACTGGAGAGCTTCCAAACCGGTGACGGGGATGAGTTGGTGGGAGTGGGTGGGAGGTGGGCTGAGGACCAGGCCTAGGAAGGAATATGGGTGCTGGGCAAGAAGAATATGAGGAAGTGCCCGAGGCGAGAAGGGCTGGTAATGGTGTGTCCGTGGCACTGCATATTCCAGACTGGCGTGGGAGGATGCCAGGCAGGTTCAGGACGCTTTGACCTTCTTCCTGCAGAGGGGATCTGGCCTCCTCTCTTACAGCTAAATGGGTTCCCAGTGCTTTGCTTCCTAGAGTTTGGCAGAAGTGACTGCTAGTTTCCAAGTCCAGGCCCTAGGAGTGGCAGTTCTCACTTCCCTTCTCATAAATGCTGGCTCTGGGGAGAGGTAGTTATCGTAGAGATCTGACTGTCCCTGCTCATCACCAGGGAGGAGCCAAGGTCCCGCCCTCCTCTCTCCAGCCAGCAGCCAGCTCCACTCACCAGTGTGTAGAGTGCTAGCTTGGAAGTTGACGCTCCTGCTCCAGGCGAGACTCACCTTTCGCCAGGTGAGTAGAGAAGGGTGCTGAGCCGGGCCCTTCCCAAGTTGCTGGTCCTTCATGTGGGCAAAAATAAATGCTTGCTTATGTAACAACTGGTGGAGGTCTAATTAAGGCCCAAGCAGAAGAGAAGACGCTTGGATCCTCACAGATGTCACGAAATAGGTGTATTTCATGCATTTCAAAGTTTTAAATCCACCTGTGACAACTCTTTTGAGTGCGCTCTCCCCATGTTATACAAACAGTCCATTAGAAATCACCAGCTCATGGGTCCCAGACCACTGTTTTCATTTTTTCGTGTTCTTCTCTGGAGTGCATATTTAATTCATAATTAAATATGTAATTATGGAACAGGTAGATGCAATTTAGATTTCCTGTGCCATGTAATTTTTAGATGGTTTGGCCAAAGGGAAATCAGACAGTAATTAGGGTGCTGCAAATTAGTTGTGAGTGGCATTAATGGGGCCCACGTGCTTCGCCTTCCGCACTCCTCAGCAGCGCAGGGACTCACATCTTGAGGATGAGAAGACTCGGGCATGCTAGAGGTTGGGAAGGCAATCCAAGGTCACACAGCCTGCACGCTAGGGGACGGCCTCATGCTGGTGGAGAAAGTGGAAGCAAAGCAGGGACCGTCCATCTGGCGTCCATTCCAGAGCCAGTCAGCCAGCCAAGCAGGAGCATTTCCAAGCCCTAGAAAAATAAGCCTGCAGTGCCAAGTGCGGTGCCCTCCCAGAGTGAGCCTGGAGACCATTTCAGGACCAGGGGACAACTCAGTATGCGCCTGGGCAACGGCTCCTCCAGTAAAGCCAGCAGCCAGCAGAAGATCCAGACACCACAGGGACAGAGAAGACCATTGAGACACTTTGTGTGCACAGAGGAGGGCGTCCCTGCCGTGGAACTGGTGGCCTGTGCTTTGGGGTCTTCAAAGCCAATAGAAATAAGGGGGTGATGGAATACGAAAACAAAGCCCAAGAGCTTAGTCTTGCTTTGTCCTTGGTAGCAATGTCTCCCTATCCCTCATTTTTGGGGTTTCGTTGCTGGAGTCTTGTGCTTTTAAGATTTTCTATATGAGTGAACCAAGGGTGATGGACTCAAGAGCCTGATTTGCAAGCATGGCTTTTAGGGTGACATGCTGCTGTCTTCTGAGCGCCTGGCCTGCAGCGCTGGCTTCCCTGGGCCACCCTGTGCTGTGGCAGTGCCGTCCACCTGATCGTGCAGGGAACCCGGGGCACGTGGAGCCCAGCACCAAGCCTGGGGTCCCCAGCCTGTGTAAGAGGGGGCTCATCTGCCCTAGCACCCCACCCCCACAACTGTACAGAACTTTCTGCCAGCGACTAATCTACTTGGTGAGGGAGGGTGACGAGAAGGGGCTGGGACTCGCAGATGCAACGCGTGTTGTGGAAAGATAGGGAGGCGGTTCCAGGTACTGCCTTTGCAAAGCCCCTGGGCTGACACTGGACGAGGGCTTGCTTCCTTCCTCCTTCCCTTCTGAGCCTCGTCCTGGCACCTGGAGCTGCCAAGCAGCTCAGGAAGGGCAGGGCTGTGCAGGCCAGCTGGTGTCACCAGGGTACTTTTTGCTATAATAGCTATAAATTGTTTCCTAGACAAAACATTGTTTCATGACCTCTGCCCCTCAGAGCACTGAAGGGCTGGCCAGAACGCACTGCTGGAACCTGGCTTGGCCTGGCTTTGGGGCTCTAGTTCCTGATGTAGGTCACATATATCTGCTCTGCCTCCACCTGTTATCATTGCCCCGGGACTGATGGGGCCTTTGGAACCTGAGATTGGAGAGAAGTTATAAAGATGTTGTAAGGACACATGATGTTGTGAATCTACTGAAGACAAAGCAGGCAGTGTCTCCAATGACACAAGTATTTCCAGCGTGTTGGGTACCTTCACGAAGTCTGGTGCGGGACATCCCTTCCTCCCTCCCTTCTCAGCAGATGCAATTCTAGTGGCACTTCAGTGACTCCAGCTCTGTGACAAGTGCTTCTGTCCTCCAGGATGGATGTGTGAACAACTCTGGTCTGCCCAGGGTGACTCGCTGGATTTTGGCTGGGATTCTATTTTTTTACTTTCTTTTCTTATTTTTCAACTGGGGATTGAACACAGGGGTGCTCAACCACTGAGCCACATCCCTAGCCCTTTTTTTTTTTTTGAACTTTTGATTTTGAGACAGGGTCTCACTAAGTTGCTTAGGGCCTCATTTGTTTGCTGAGGCTGATCTTGAACTTGCAATCCTCTTGCCTCAGCCTCCCCTTCACCTTCCTTTGCTGGGATTCTGGAGCAAAGAATTTGTGGCCACTTTTATATCCATCTGAGAAGCACAGAGTCCCAGCCTTTGCCAAGGAGCCGTGGAAAGAAGTGAGCCCTGTAATCTCTTTAAACTGCTGGATGAAGCCTCCCTGGGGGCTCTTCTGTCATATGGGCCTATAAATATCTTTTATTGTTTAAGCAAGTTTGTGTTTTCTGTTGCTTGCAGCCGAAACCATCCTAACTAGTACTCCTGGGATGAGGTCACTACTTGGACCTGAGCTGTTTAACAGAGACAAAACCCTGACACCAAAGAAGACAAGTCAGTCCCCAGGCCTGGGCCCTCCTGGGAAGACTAGCCCAGTGCCAGCCCTGGGCGTGGGCCTGGGGAGGTAGCCCTGACCCATTCATCCTGCTCTCCCTGGCAGAGGTGGGACCTACGTTCCCTGTGCCCGGACATCGAGCAGTCGTGCCACTTACTGGGGCGTAAAGGTTGCTTCCCTAGAGGGCTGTGTGAGGCCCTAGGGACGACAGAAGGCTAAGCACCTGTGGATGGGCACAGGTGTCCTGTCCTCCCCGCCTGTCTCCCCTTCCCACCTGTACCAGGGTTCAGAGCCCTAGCCCTCGTCCTGCTCTTGTTCTGTCCTCCTTCCTCTGGTCTCACTTGATGATCCCGGGCAGGGTTCCTGTTGGGTGCAGAGCAGGCTGAACTGTGTTGTCTGCAGGGCAGGCTGAACAGATGTTGGCTGCAAGATAGCCCACGCACTCAAACCCCCCTATATCTGGTCCTTTATCACCTGTTTGCCTCAAGTCTGAACATTCAACCCTGCTTAAGGCTGAACACTTAATGCCCCCTTGGGCCAACAAGGCAGCTTGCAGACCCAGAGGCCCCATTAGATTTGGGCTATAAAAACTCCCTCCTGCCAGGCCCCCCTCTCTCTTGCTCTCTCTCTCTCTTGCTCTCTCTCTCTTGCTCTTTATCTTTCTTACGCACGCTCTCTCTCTCTTGCTCTTGCTCTCTCCCTGTTCATCTCTTCTCTTTTCTCTCTCTCTCTTTCCTTCTTTCCTTTCTCTTTGTTGCACTGCTGCAATAAAGATCTTTTGGTTGCTCCGAGTGTTGTGGTCACTTTCCTTTCAGTTCCCAGGCCCTGTCCGGCACCCTCCCTTCTATCAGCCTAGGGCAGCTGTCCTGCCAGCCCCTCCCATGTGCACAGCCCGCCCGCCAGCAGCAGGGACACAAAGGTGCCCCCACCCCACCCAGGTTCCATGAGATTAAGTCTACTCTGTGGAGGATTAGAAAAGAAAGAGTGGCTGGGAAAACAAGAATGTAAACTGATTTAAAAGTTAATACAAAACCACACAATAAAAACTGTTTGGAACTACGAGTTCAAGAGTAGGCGTCATCTTATTGGAACTGAGTAGAAAGTTCTGGAACAGAACCAAGCATACCTTATGTCTAAGAATGTACTGTGGGGTGAGTGGCATTTCCAGTCAGTGGTCTCAATGGGGGCATCTTTTGCTTCCTTGGGGACACGTGGCTCAAGGGTGGGGTGGTTTGGTTGTCACAGCCGGGGGATGCAGCAGGTGTGATGGAGACCAGGGTGCTGCTACCCCCTGTGATGCACAGACACCCACAACAGGGCCACCCAGCCCCATGGCAAGCATGTCACTCTGAGGGACCCTGGGAGGAATCGAGAGCTGGTGAATCACCTCAGAGGAGGAAAGGCCTCGGAACCCTCTGCAGCTAAAATGATTCAAGTTATTAAAAATACACTTTAATAAGTGGAATCCTTAAGTTCTTTAAAGAGATTTGAAAGAAAATACAGACACATTTTTATGCTCATGGTGTGCAGAAAGGAGGAGGGAGGGGCTGGGCTGGGGCTCAGAGGAGAGTGCTTACTCCCATGTGAGGCCTGGGTTTGATCCCAGCACCACACAAGAATTAATAAAGACATTGTGTCCATTGACAACTAAGAAAAAGAAATGATGAGGGAAATACTAACAAGAGTTTACTCCGTAACTATGCAAAAGGACAATACAGGCAATATAAAAAACCAGCCAGGGCTGTAACCTGTGAGACAATGGATTAATTTTCTCAATGCAAAGAGCTGTTATAGATAATTAAGAAAACAGTGCAATAAGAAAATGAACAAAGGAAATGCACAACTAGGAAGATTATTAAAACAAATATATATGGCAAGCCAGCCATGAACATGTTCAATTTTCTTTGGTAAGCAGATAATCAGAAATGTTACCTATTAAACTGGAAAAGAAAAAAATATGAAATCACCTCTATGTTAGGGTGGGTTGAAGAAATGGCTACTCTGTGTATTGGTGGGTGGTATCAAGATAGAACATCTGGAAGAGCGGTTGTCGATATCACAGCCTTAAAAAGGAAATAATCATGAAAGTGAAAAACAAACAAACAAAACCCCCAAAGCCCAAACCAAACCCCTTCAAGAGGGGTCAGTGTAGCATTGTCAACCCAGAAAGACTGGAGAAAAACCTAAGTGCCCCAGAATCAGGGATTGGTCACACGTCCACTTGATGGAATAGCTCGAGGCATTAATGACACTGTCATCAAAGTGCGGAGGGGCATCTGCCTTGGAAGAATGCTTGCAATTTATTCAGAAGAGGAAAAACAAATTATAAGACATTGTAATAGTGTCACATTTTTGTAAGAGGAAAAAAGTGTGGAATATGTTCACAGGAATGGAAAAAGGACTCTTTAGGAAAGGGTACCAGTCAGTTGGTAGACTTCTCTCTAGTTGGGGGAATCGTGGGCTCTTGTTTGCTGATTTTCTGCAATTTTTGAAAATTTCTAGAAGATGCTGCTTTGTGATAAGAAAAGAATGCTCTTCTAAGATTTCAAAGGAAGAAGTCTGAGGCAGTCTCGGCTTTCAGTCTTTGGAGCATGCCCTTCACTTTTGCCTCTGCAGCTTCCATCCTCCTGCTTGCAGGGTGGGGCTGCGTGTCTGAGGCCCTCCCATTGCCCACAGTCACAGCTCTCATTGTGGACGGCTGACAGGCCACAGTCCTCCCTGGACCAGCCACCTCCTCCAGGTGATCATGAATTTCATCAGCTTTTACAGAAGAAGATTCTGCCCAACCATCAACTCTCAGCTTCATAGACAAAATTGTAAGCTCAGGGTCACGTACACCTGAACAGCCTGCTGCTGAATTGCCGGGGAGGGACTGGCAATGGAGTCCCAGCAGCACAGCCACTCGGAGAAAATCTCCGCAAACATCACAAAGACATTTTAGTAGCACAGCCAGTTCTAACACTGTCAGGCAGTATTAATGGATGGATTGTATTTAAAGTGCTTTTCTGAATGGGCGTAAGGTTTTCCAGCTGAACTTGAGCCTGGATAGTGTGCTTCTTATCTTTGAGGTCACTGTGAAGGTCAAATGTTTGAGTTTAAACACAGGAGGCGACACATGCATGTAGGACATGGTTCTGACTGATCAGGGTACTCATTACTCATTTTCTTTTGACTCAGCTGCAACCGATATTCATCTTTGGAGATTCTGAGACTCTTCTCACCCAGCGCCCTTACTGGTTTGTTTCTTGGTTTTGGTACTAGGGATTGTATCCAGGGGCACTTAACCACTGAGCCACATCTCCAGCCCTTTTTATTTTTTATTTAGAGGTAGGGTCTTGCTGAGTTGCTTAGGGCCTCGCTAAGTTGCCGAGGCTGGCTTTGAACTTGAGATCCTCCTTCCTCAGCCTCCCAAGCTGCTGGGATTACGTGTGCCACCATGCCCAGCTGCCCTTGCTGTTTTCAATTCCCTGGATAAAATATTATCAGTCCTCAGCCCAAAGCCCCCTTCTTAGTCCGACACATGTGAACCCCCTTGGGCGGCCAGGAGCTGGAAGCAGCTGGAGCTTGCTGTATGCGTCCCCTCTGGACTAATTTGCGTTTTGTACCAGGGTTGGGGGTTCCTCGGTGCCTTCTCACCCTCTGCTCAGGGCCTCTCCTGCCTTTTGAAGTAAGTGCTCGTGGTGGTTGGGGTGGGCTGCACGGTCTTTCATCCCAGGCTCCTATGGTCAGTGGTGCATGGGGCCTGGCTTCCCTCTCCACTGCTGCCCGAGGGTGAGGCATGACACAGTGAGTGGAGGGCCTCACTGGCCTCTCTCCCCACCCAGAGCCGGGGACAGGCAGGACTCTGCTCCCACTGCCCAGGGCTGGCCAGCTTCCCATGTCACCTGCTGTCCCCTACATCTCGCTGTGGCGACAGACATTGAATCTGAAGCAGTGGACCCCTGGGTGGCCCACACAGCTGGCTCTCTAGTGACGAGGCTCCGTGCCAAGCAGTGGGCATTCCTCAGGGATCAAAGTGAGCATGTCACCCCCTTTCCCAGCTGCCTGGGACCTGCATTCGGGGCTGAGAGAGGAGAGTGACATCACCTGCCCAGCTGGCCTGGGCCCCTTGGGTGCCCGCACCAAGGCTGTGGAGAGACAGATGGACAGAAGCTGTGTTTGCTCTTCTCTTAGATGCTAGGAGTGGCCCTCAGTCTAGTGTGTCCTGGATCCAGCTGGCCCAACGAGGGTCACCCGGCTGCACCACTCCTCAGTGCCATTGAGCTTGCACACTGAGTGAACCTGACGCCAGGCTCCCACTCAAAACCCTTCCTCCACTTACTTATTTTTTTTCTTTCCACACTTTTTTTATTGGAGCATTATAGTTGTCCATGATGATGGGATTTGTTGCCACATATTTGCATGCACCCAATATAACAATATAATGTGCCAATATCGCGCTCTTCCATTATTTTCTAACATCAACTTTATGGAGGTACACTTCATGTACAATAAAGTACTTCCATTCTGACTAAAAATTGTAAACCTCAGCACAATCAAGAGAAAGTTTCATCACTCCCCAGCTTCCCTCTGCTCTTGTCATCCCTCTCTGCTTCTGCTGCTCCTTCTTCCCCCCTCCTTTCCCTCTCTCTCTCTCTCCCTTTCTTTCACTGGAGAGTAAGCCCAGGGCACTGAGTATTTCCCTTTTGGTTGGTGAATAACATTTCATCGTATGGGCATACCACATTTGGGGTTTTTTTGTGTGTGTGGTCCTGGGGGCTGAACCTGGGGTGTTCTACCAATGATATCTCCAACCCTTTTCATTTTGAGATGTGGTCTTGCTAAGTTTCCCAGGCTGCACAGTTTTTCAATATCTCTCTTATGTTTGTCCTTGCAACAGATGGTCTTTTAAACCAATGGCATGACCCTCAGGGCTGTTGGAGGTCTAGGAACGTGCTGGGTTTTCTAGTTCCTGCCTCTCCCTGCGGACTGGGGCTTTTCCCCACCCCATCCTTGCTGAAGAGTAGAGCAGAGGACCTCTTCTGCTGTTGTTTAATATTACTTAAAAGTAATCATTTATTGCATAAGTATCATAAAACAACCTCAAGACATGCCAAATAAGGGGAAAAAAATACACAAAAAGCCATGCAAGCAGTCCTGAGAGCTCACCAAATTAAGATTCCCAGCTGATGTTAGCAGACTACCAAGTCCTTACCACCTGCCTCTTCCAAAGGCTCTGCTTTTTGCCAAAATGAATATTTTGCTTTATCTTTTATGTAGAAACTGATATACTTGTAGACATTACATTTCTTTTTTTAAATAAGTATTTTTAAACTTTGGAAAAAATAATACATGAATATGGTTAAAAAGAATTCAAGGAAAAAATTCAAAGCAAAATGCCTTCTTCTCTCCGTCCTCCTCTTTTCTCAGGGGCAGCCTCTGGGAACCAGCTGGTGGGTCTCCTTCCGTGGTCACAACGCCCAAGACACAGGTCGTCTGTAACCTGAGTAAAACCTGGCTTCCTGTTCTTGCCTGAGCACAGTGACATGGCCAGAGGAAATGACCTGGCTCCACTTCCAAACTGGCCTAGTCTCCCCGGGTCTCCGTGAAGGTCCCCTGAGAGCGCCAAGGAGAGCGTGCAGCTCATGTCCTGCTGGACAACATGGGTGCTTGCAGACCCTGGCTGCTCATGGTCCCGGGGCTCTTCAGGCAAGAGCAGCCCCACGCCCCGAGGTCCAGGGGTCTGGTTAGAAGGGCACAGTGCCGGTAGCTGCAGCCTGTAGCAGCTGCTCTGAATCCTGGGTGCCAGCTGCGAGGACCTCCTGACTCCTGAAGACGGGTTCCTCTGACACAGACAGGGCTTCAGCTGCTGGGTGTCCCTAAATGATGAAAATCGCCTTCTGAGATACACTCCGCAAACTCCTCAAAAATGCCGTCCCTCGGGTGTCTCCAAAGTCTCACTCTCTCTTCTAGGTTCCCATCATGCTCTGTCCCCTGTGAAATGCCCTTCCTCCCCAGGAGGTGGTGAAGAAACCCGGCTGTTGGGTTTAATGATTCTGTCCCCGCCATGTATACACATGAGAAGGACCAAGACATGCGTGTTTTCCGTGAGTGCACAATGGCTGGCCCCTTGCTCTGAAGGTCGATAGGAGCCAAGTCCATCCTGCACACCAGCACTCTGCCTTCTTGTCTTGATGGCTGACAGTGAACAGACAGTGACTTCTCGAGAACGTCTTCTCCCGTGGGCTTTAGGAACTCCAACAGTGCTGTGTCCTCTCACTGTGTAAGAGGGGATATTGCTCAGCCCAATTGGAGAAGAGTTCCTGTCCCTGGCACCTTGGTGGGAGGCCTGGTGGGCTGGGTAGCCTCCCAGGGGCTGCTTCCTGCCGAGTCCCGCGTGCCTCATGGGTGGACGTGCAGAATGAGGCTTGGCAAGAGATCTGTCATGAGAAATGTCCAACAAACAGGAACCATGTCCCTAGGGCTCTCCACGTCCTGTGCCGCTGTGACTAGCCATTCCTGGGAGCTGGGAGCCTTGGTGGAACCCACAAATGGCTAAATTCGAGGAAACGGTGCTGGGAACTTAACAGTGTGGCACAATATCTTTTAGCCACTTAAAAAAAGACTGAGCAATTCAAATCACATTGCTAGTGACAGGCTTGGAGGTCAGTCCTTTTGCTACTGGACTGGAGAGAAGGTGTTTGTCCTCTGAGCTCCCAGCACCCACTCACCTTCCTCCTGGTGAATTCCCTGTTCCAGGTCAGAAGACCTGGGCTCTGCTGGACTTGGTGCAGCGTGAGGCTGGAGCCAGAGAAGCATGGCCCACGCCCACACATTCCAGAGACACCTGACTCACACCAGCCAGTTTCTGTGGCTGGACTGGAGTGGCAGAGCTCATGTTGCTAGGGACCAGCAAGCCTGGACTTGGCCTCTGGCTTCTGCAGCAACCAGGGCAGCAACTGTAACCACAGGAGCCACTTCCCAGGTCCTTGGGGCCTGCTGTGCACACCCCTCTGCCTTGGGCCACTGCAAGACCTGCTCTGCACACCCCCTGCCTTAGGCCACCTCGGGACCTGCTCTGCACACCCCCCTGCCTTGGGCCACCATGGGGCCTGCTGTGCACACCCCCTGCCTTGGGCTACCTCAGGACCTGCTGTGTACATCCCCTTGCCTTGGGCCACCTCGGGGCCTGCTGTGCATACTCCCTGCTTTGGGCCACCTCGGCTGCTGCCTAGCTGCTCCATAGATGTTCACCCCAGCAGCAGGTCCACTCGGCCTGTCCCAGGCCTCCCTCTCCCCTGCACTTATCTGGAGGCTATGACCAGAGCCAGCCCAGACATGCCATTCCCCTGCCTGAAACTGCTTTGCTCTCTCTTCAGATCCCCAGTCTCTGAGTGTCATTCAGAAGATGCCAGAACCATTTAGCCCTGAATGATGTGGTCCATCTCTCTCGGGTCCTGTGGTTCCTTTCCCTTCCTTTCTGGTACCGGGGATGGACCCAGGAGCATTCTACCTCTGAGCGGCATCCTGCCTTGCTGCGGCCTTGAATTTGAATCCTCCCGCCTCAGCCTGCGACTTGCTGGGATCACAGGCGTGAGCCACCACGCCTGGCTGGTCCTGTGATTCTGCCTGGGTGGGCTGTGAATGGGCAGGTCAGAGAGGGGAAGGTAGAGGGAGGGTGGGTCACTGGAGGGATGATGGAAGTGCCCAGGAAAGAAGTGAACGTGAGCCTGAGGGCTCAGTTAGTGAATGCTGGGGACTTTGAGTTGGGGATTCCAGAAAGTTCTCCCCGCTTAGCAAGACCCCTTTCACCAGCCTGGGTTAATTTTGAACAGGATATTTGACTCTTGAGAAAATGAAATTATTTCTACTGTGAACCCACTGTAATCCAGACATGATCCTTTGTATAGTTTCCGTGTGTGCCTGGTGTGTGTGTGCATGGTGTGCATGCGGTGGCATAGGTGTGGTGATGTGTGCATGGTGTGTGCATGGTGGGTGTGTGCATGGTGTGCACACGGTGGTGTGTGTGTGGTGTTATGTGCATGGTGTGTGTGCATGGTGTGCACGCGGTTGCGTGTACGTGGTGGCGTGTGCATGGTGTGTGTGCATGGTATGCACGTGGTGATGTGTAGTGTGTGGTGTGTGCATGGTGTGTGTGCGTGGTGTGTGTGTGTGGTGTGTGTGCACAGTGTTCCATCCCGGGGGCTCCTGCCCCACCCCGCCCGGCTACCTTGGCTCCCACTCCTTGTGTTGCTGCTGGGAACTGTGTGAACGGTGTAAACGGTGTGAACAGTGCGGTGCTGCGGCGCAGCCTGTCTTCGAGGTTGTCTGGAGTCAGAGCTGAGGCTGCCTCCGAGGGGCTCCGCGCTCCACCAACGGAGATGGACGGGTTAGCGCCTACTGGGCTCCGCAGCCAGCATGTCAGGTGGGGCTTTGCCGGCTGGTAGGTTTTCCTGAGCAGCCCCTGGGGCGGGTGGGGGGCTCCCAAGCCCTGGCCCTGGGGCTTGTTGGCCTCCTTTTGGAAGCTGCCTGCGGCCAGGGGCATCGCGCGCCCGCGCCAGTGTTTTTTGCTGCCTGCCTCTGGCTGGCTTTCCCCGGCCTGTGGTGTTCAGGCCTTTGGGCCCACCTGCGCGGCTCCTCCCGTCTGGCAGGTGTCCATCAGGCCTGCTGCCCACTTTAGAGCTGGCTGCTTGGTTAAGAGTCCCCTGCGGGTTCTGGATGGCGGTCCTGGTCAGTGGTCTTCCTGGGCCTGGGCTTGGCTCTGACCTCTTGGCCTGGTCTCCCCTGGCCCTGGTGTTTTCTTTTTATTTATTTATTTTTTTTAGTTTTAGGTGGACACATATCTGTATTTTACATTCATGTGGTTGTGAGGACCGAACCCAGTGCCTCTGCATGCCTGGCGAGCGCTCTGCCTCTGGCCCCAGCCCCAGCCCATATGTCACTGTTTAATTCATCACTTTAAAGCTCTACTCAGCGCCTCTTTTCTCTTCAGTTTTAAAAGCGTGAGCCTGTTCTTCCTTGTGCTGGCTAGTCCTTTCAGTCTGAGTCGTCTTTCCGTCTCTATCTCTGTCTTCTTCTCAGAGCTGGTTCATCTGACTAACGTTCACTGAGCACCCACCATGTGCCAGTCACTGTGGGCACTGTGGGTACAATATCCAACAAGACAGCTAAGATGCCTCTTCTCTCAAGTCTGTCCCCAAAGGGTCCTGTCTACTACAGGTATATGAATCTAAAAAGGGATGCACACTTGTTGTTTTAAAGACATGAAATGAAAGATTGTGAAGTAGGATGTGATGGGCCCTTGGCCCTGAGTCCTGCTGCCAGGGGCTCCACAGTTAACAGCTGGGGGCAGACTTTGGAGCCCAGGCTAGATCTGGAAACGGATCTGAAATGAACAATTCTGTCGTCCAGGGAATTTGAGAGATGCCCTCCACTGTGTTTCCCTGGAGGGGATTCATGATGTGTGTGAGGACATTAAAGCCCCTAGAGGTCCTGCGTTCCCACTGAGTTCACCAAACCCAGTGCTGTGGTCTTTGTTTCACTGAGCCTTCCCTGACCTCAAGTTCTGGCGATGTGACCTGGGCCTGTCCCTCTGCGCATGGCTCTTCCCCTGTGCACTCCAACAGGTGACCCTGCCGTTTGTCCAGATCAGCACCTTGGTGACGGAGTGCCCAGTGGGCTGTGCCACCACGTTTCCCCAAGCCTCTTGGTTCTGGCAAGGGTTTGTATGAGGCCTCCAAGGACGCCAGTGTCCCCAGCTGTCCCTGCAGCAGGGTGCTGACGGTGCCTCCATTCAGGCAAGGACATTCCCCATACGACATCCAGTGACCACTGTGGGCCTAGACCTGGAGGCCCAGGCTGAAACTCTGATCCATGTCTCTAGAAACCTGAGGCACCTCCGGTATCTCCACTGTCTCCTGAGGAGTGTGGCCTCCAGCTCCTGTCCACAGTGCTGTCCCTGTTCCTCACCTGCAGATGGCAAGTGGCAGCCTGCTGGGTTTCTGCAAAGGGAGCTGCCCACCGGCCCCTTCCCACTCCAGGGGTTTGGGAGCCTCTTTTGAAGGTGTGGGGGAGGGGGGAGACAAGGGGAGGGGGCTGGTGTGAATGGCTCAGCCAGCGGCGGCCGAGTGTGGAGGGTCCTGGTCCCCAGCGCTGGCCCTCTTTGGCATGTTGCTGCCATCCCTCTGTCCCTCCTGGCCACCCTTCTCTCCACTTCCTCCCAGGGATGAGACTGACTCATGCAAGAGTGAGCCAGCCCCTCCCTCCACCTCCCCTTACCCAGAGCGGCCTGTCCTGCAGGCGGGAGCCAGTGTGTGCACCATGTGCGGTAGCTTGGCCGGACAGAGCTTGCTTGCTTTTTTTTTTTTTTGGTACAAGGGATTGAACCCAGGGGTGCTTAACCACCGAGCCACATCCCCAGCCCTATTTTATAGTTTATTTAGAGACAGGGTCTTGCTCAGTTGCTTAGGGCCTCCCTAAGTTGCCAAGGCTGGCTTTGAACTCACGATCCTCCTTCCTCAGCCTCCTGAACCACTGGAATCACAGGGGTGTCCACCGTACCTGGCAGATGGAGCTTTCTTTTTGCTTTGCAATTGTTGGTAGTTCTTCTTGGGTTTTCCAGGGCTTTCTGGAAACTCTGCTTCCTCAGGCTCCAGGTATGGGAATCAGGGCATGTCCCAATCTGGGAGCAATGGAGAAAAAATAGAGAGACCACAGGACATCAGTGAGAAAGGACAATTAAAAGAATTTAAATTAAAAAGAACTTTTTTGGGGAAAGGTAACAATATCATGAGCTATAAAGCAGAGTGCCTGGTGGGAAGTCAGCCCCTCCTCCCTGGTTCTCTTCCCTAAAACAGGCACTGTCTCCAGCTTTCTTACTGGTCTTTTGGGAAACATCTACAAACAAATAAGCCTCAGTGTATATGTAGTCTCCCCTTTTAATAGTAAATGGTGGCCCATTATACACAAAACTTTACTTTTGCCTTTTAAAAAATTTAACATATTTTTATCTGTTAATATATGTTTGGTACAGGGGATTGAACCTAGGGGTGCTTAACCATCGAGCACATCCCCAGTCCTTTTTATTTTTTATTTAGACAGGGTCTCAATAAGTTGCTGAGAATGGCTTTGAACTTGAGATCCTCCTGCCTCAGCCTCCCAAGCCCCTGAGATTACAGGCGTGCACCACCGCGCCCAGCCATCCTTTCCCATTTTTGATGGAGCTATTTGTAAATATATGCTCATAAACACACACATCTCATGCATTTTTAAAAAATGTATTCACATGAAGGGAAAGCCTGGGCAGTCCCCTTCCCCAGGGGCTAGAGAGGTTTCCGGTACATGGGATCGTCCAGCCTGGAGAGAGATTGTGGTTGCCAGCATTCCTGGTGTCAGGCTTGGTACCAGGACACCAAGCCTTGTTTCCGACTATTCGTAACTGGTTGGTTGGTTGTGCGCTTGTTCCCGGGTGTTATCGGGCCGCTTGGTGAGAACATTCTGATTTCCTTGCTGGTGATGGGGATGGACCCAGGACCTTTGGTGTGCTGGGCAAGCACTTTACCACTGAGCCACACCATGTGACCTGCAGCACCTCCCTGTGGGAGGCTTGTATTCCCTCCCCACACTGCTGTGCCTCAGGCCTGACTCTCTGGGCCAATGGGAAGAGAGGGGAATGATGTGTGCCACTTTCAAATGAAAGTCTCAAGGGCCAGTGAGGCTTCTAGTTTGTAACTTTGACCTTGACCTTGAGAATGAGGTAGGTAGGTAGGTACCGGGCTTTTCCTTCAGCTTGGGCCTCAGAAGAAGACATGGAATAAAAGTCACAGTTGACTCATATCTTCTGAGCAATGTGGGTGAGAAATGAACCTTATGTGTAACCCCCTAACCTTCTGGGACTGTCTGTTGCAGCAGCCTAACCTAGTGAAGGCTGACTAATGCTGGCAGATAGTGCTGGGCTCTGCTTAGTCACAAGTCCCAGATGGCTCTGAGGATAGGCTTACCTCCCAACAGTTGCCTCTGTAATTGATCCGGATCTACCACCTGCTTGGTAAAGAAGCTCTGGTTGTTAGGACAGGATCATACGTGGGCCTGGGGTGTCCCATACCTTGTTAGTTGATTTCCACGAGCTCTTGGAAGGCATTTGGTAATGTATGAAAAGTTCCTCAACAACTTTATTTGTAGAAATCTAGCTAAAGAGAATCAAAGATAAAGAGAGAGGTTGTTCATAGAGTTATTTGAAACTCTGGAAAGTACCTAAATGTCCCATGGCAGGGGAAATATTTTATGCCAAATTCCATATGGTGGATATTATGAAGTCATTAAAAATCTTTGTATTTTAATATTAGTGAAATAAGCAGGATATGGGACTATATATATATGTGATGGTCCAAATTCATATAACAAACTCAGGGTTGTGCAGTTTGTAAGTTGGTTTCTTTTCCCTCCCTTGTGTGAATGAACACCCCCTCAGTTGTCAAATATATCAATATGTACAAAAAGGAAGAAGACCAGGAGGAAATAAGCAAAAATAGCGATTATCTTTGGTTGGCATTTTCTTTTCTGTATTTTTCATATTTTCCAAACATTCTATGATGAATATGTACTACTTTTATAATCAGGGATAAGCAACTGCTATTTAAAAACTAAGAATCACTTCGGTCACCTCTGGGGCTGTGCCTCTGTGCGGTGGCTGCCCAGGGGCCTTAACTGGGACTCCTGGTCCAGGAATAAGCCTGAGTGTTTAATTAGGTCAGCCTCCTGCCGACCTAGAATCTTGGCAAAGGGCTGGGCCTGAGCTGCTGAGGGCCCAGGAGACTCCCCGTCTGGTCCTCTGAGGCTGGCAGGCAGGCACGGGCTGTTCCAGCGCAGTGTGAGTCTGAGAAACCCGTGCGCTGCCATCCCCATGCTCTTTCACAAGGTCCTTGAAGCATGTCTGTTCTCTTGAAGAGAAAATGAAGTTTGTGAAGGAGACATCTTAGCCATTTGGGAACCATAACAGTTCATTAGCTCATGATTGGTTCTGCTGTGCAGGCTCTTGGTGGGTATGTCCTGTGTCACACATATTCGCCCCCAAGAGTGGCTGGTGAGCAGGGAAGGACAGGGAGCATTCTCAGAAGTTGAATTTGCACAAGCACCTGGAGAGCCTCCGGGGAAAGGAGTCTGGCGAGGCTGTGCGGGTGTGACCGAGTGGCAAGGCTGGGGAGCAGAGGGCAGCCCCCTTCTGACCGCTCTGCTCTGTCCTCGTCTCCTGCTCTCTCTCCCAAAGGGCCTCCTGTTGTAGGGTCATTGGCCACCAGAGGTGCCGATGCAATATCCCTCATCCTCAATCCCAAGATCCCAAAACCGGGAGGCCTTCCAGGCTCCCTGGTGGCAAACCTCGCTTGCCCTGGACATGAGCTCTTTACTGGCTGTGTGTGACCTTCGGTGTTAGGCACGAGTCTTCATCCCCTGGCTGTGGAGTGGCAGGGCTGCACCGTGAAGGGTGTGGTCACACACTCGTATAGCAGATCTCGGTACTTCTTACACTTAGCAAATGCTGGATTCTGAGACATATCTTGTCCCAAAGTTTCAGATCGGGGATCTTAGCGCTGCGTCTCCCAACTCTGCCCAGCCCAGGCCTCCCCAGCTCAGGAGTGGTGCCTTCTGCTGCCTAGGCCCCTTCCTTCCCGCTGGTGTGTCTGGGCTGTGGCCTCAGACTCGGGCTCCTCGGCACCCTAGCCTCTTCCCTCTCCAGCCTCCCCAAGTCCTGATTAACCCAAGGACTCTGGCCAGACGCCCTCCATCCTAGGCATTCATTCAAGCTCTCCACGCTCCTGCCAGAGCTGGCTCCCAGTCCCTCCCACCCACACCAGAGGCGCCTTTCCCAACAGCAGACCGGGTCCTCACACCCTCCACCACCTGCAGGGTCAAGGTCAGGCTCTTCAGCGGCTCTTCTGATATGGCCTTGCTCCCCGCCCCCAGTCCTTGGGTGCCCGGGTGTGAGCTCGCTGGTTTTGCCTTCTGTCTGCACCTGGAAAGCTCTCCAGGTGGCCTGCTGGGGACTCTCACTCACCCTTCAGGAGGGCCAGCTTGCTGCCTCCTGGGCCTGCTCTTACCCCGCAGAGGACTGGCTGATCCTCTCCCAGGGGCGGGCTGGCCCTCTGGTTGCTGTGGGCAGTGCTAAGGACACAGGTGCTGGGTACTGGTGTCTAGGGGAGCAGTCTCCCAGCACTGAGAGCTTAATGCCTGGATTCTGTTCAGGGTAGGTACTCAGGAAATGCAGAGTGTTTTTTTAGTTAATTTAAAAAAATGAATGAATGTCAGTATCAGTTTGCATTTTGCTCCTTTCATGAAGCATAAATGTTTCTTGAAATTTCTGTCATTTTATCCCATCTGATTTTCATTTTTGAACTGTAGATCAGAAAATTTAAACACTATAGACAAGAAATTAAGTGTGATCCTGCTGCCCAGACAGGCCCACTGTTCACTGAGTTATTTTCTTTAGTCCTTTCATGTAAGCATTTTGTAAACAGTTGGCACACCAGTGAAAACACGATTTGGGGTTCTATCCCCACCCACATGACATATCTAAAGCATTTTTGTTTGAATTCATCTTCTTAACCACAACTAGCTAAGTCTGTATAATGGTTTATAGCTAATAACGACTTAGGCATGTGTGTGTGGGCATGTGTGTGTGCGCACATCTTAAAAATAACTGATTTGCTCTTCCCCACTTGGACATTGACCTAGCCTTTGCTTTTTCCGGACAACCTTCTTCATGCAGCTTTTCCCATTTCCTGGGCTTGGGGGCTGAGCATCTGAAGTCTCACCTGCTGTGGAGTCACACCTGCCCACAGGGCTCAGGGAGGAAGCCACACATGTGCATGGCCCCCGGGATGAGGAGCTGGCCCTGGAAGCCTCCTGTTCACTGTCCCTCCTGGTGCCTGCGTCCTTTGCCCTTCTGAGACTGTGAGTGCCTTAAAGGACCAGGAATGCATCTTACTCATAGCTTGGAGCCTTGCTGAGCGCTCGTGGCTGGTGCCTGGCAGGGCACATGTGCTGTCTCACACGGTGACTTACGTGCAGGCAGGGCCTGTCCACAGTCTCCCGGACTCCCATGCAGCGTCCCTTTGCCTGGGACCCTGTGCTCCGGCCTGTGCTCGCCTTGCCCAACCCTGGAATCCTGGCACGGAGCTGTGCGCCCTCAGTTGCTGGGAGGTGAGTTGGGGGTCTCTGTTGGGAGGTGCCCCTGCCTTGGCCCTCCTGGTGAGGCCTCAGGGGTGCCCGGCAGGTTTGCTATGGCCTTTCTTTTTGGCCCAGACCTTGCCTTGGGCTCTCCTGAAGCTTCCTGCCCTCTGCCCGCCTGGGCCAGACGGACACATTCCTCCAGGTCTGGACATGCTGCCTCTCTGATGCCCTCAGGCCTGTCCTGAGGCCCCCAGACTACCAGTCTGGGTGGAGTGGCCGCTGACCGCAGGCTATTCTGATTCCCAGCCAGGGATGAATAAGGCCCCAGATCTGGGGTGGGGGGCAATTTCTCCCAAAAGAGGGCCCCAGGTGATGGGGTGGGGGCAGCCCAGGGGTGATGGCCTGGGGGCAGCCCTGTCCTCCCTGTCCCCAACCTGTGTTCTCCTAGGATAGCAGGGATAGGCTGTGTTGGTGGCATCCTTGTCCCCTGTTTACCCCACCCTCACCAAGGTGGCAGGCCCCAGGGCTCCAGCCTGACCAGCAGGCCTTCTGCCCCCCAGGCCAGCATGCCCACCTGCACCCTCACACAGCACGCGCATACTTGTACACACATAGATCCATGCTCACACATGTGCGTGCACACCCTACCCCAACCTTCACACGCACACTTAAGCTCACATGGCAACCCCAGCACGGTTAGCTGGATCTCCCCCTCCATGTCCAGCCCCACCCACATAGGGGGCAACCTTGGCCCTGGGCGGGGCAGAATTGTTTCTGGGACAGGGTGCCCCATGGCCTTGACTTGGCTCCAGGCCCTTCCCAGCTAGTGGAATTCACCTCTGGTCACCCTGTGCCTGTCCCTCTCCGTCCCCCAGAACATGCACTTGGTGATGTGGCCACACCAGAGGGGAAGACGTAAGACCAGGCCCCAGAAGCCAGCCCCCGCGGTCCTGGTCCTTCTGCCTCAGCGCCCTGGCTCCGTTGCTGGCTACGGGAAATCCCCATGAACCTTGTCAAAGCTGCTCCTCTGGTAGACTTCCTGGTGTCCCCACCTTGTGGTGGTCCCCACCTCGGTCTCCCTGTGCCAGCTGCCCCTGGGTCAGGAGGCTGGAAGAACCGGTTCCTGGGGATGCTTCTGCTTCTCCAAGCTCAAGGGGATCGAAGCCCCCTCCAGCCCCTGGACGAGGTCGCCTGTTGCTAGGCTGCTGTGGATGAGCTGGAGGACGTGTGTGGGGTGACAGCCGTGCCCACACCTGCTCCCTGTTCTGGAGACCTCTCTCAGTGCAGGCAGCTGGGTGCAGAGGCTGCGCACACTCGACCCGGCACTTCTCAGGCACAGTCCCCGCGGGGGAGTCGGAGGTGTCGAGCAGGCTGGTCCTGTGTCCCCCTGCCCTCAGCAGAGAGAGCTGCTGCACCAGGAGCTCAGAGGGGAGTCTGGGGAGGGAGGAGCTCCAGTGACAGGGGGCAAGGGGTGTCCTGGAACACAGACCCTCTTTAAAGTGTTTAAATTTGAAAATAATTTCAAAGTTATGAAAAGTTGTAAAATAAAAATTGCACAGAGACATCCTTATATCCTTGACCAAAGTTTGTGAGTTAATTTTGTCCTGTTTGACCATTCACCCCCAGCCCATATGCACACACATGTGTGTGCACACACACCCCACAGGTGTGCACATGTGCATGAGTAGGTATGCAGGATCATTTGTCCTGAACCACCTGAAGGTGAGTGACATGCATGGTGACATTTACCCTAGTCCTTTGGTGACTGTGGCCCAAGAACAGGGATGCCTCTCACACTGCCACAGCAGTGGGGTCCCTTGCCTGATCCTCCCTGTTCCTGCCCTGTGTGCAGAGCCGGCGGTGCCCCCTGCCCACTGGCTGTGCCCGCCGTAGGTTTGGGGCGGGTACGGCTGCTGGACTCCTCTGTCATGGCTCCTTTGATCCAGGGCATTCCCCAGCTCCCGTTGTCTTTCACAACCCTGAGGAGTCCGAGGACTTCTGTGAGGGGCCGTGGGCAAAGCAGGGCTTGCCTAGTTGGTAAAGTCGCCCCCACTGCCTGGGCTCAGTCCTGCTCTGCCCCCCCCCCCCCCCCNCTGACCGCTCTGCTCTGTCCTCTCCTGCTTCCCTCCAGTCTGTCCAGGTTGGCCCTGGGGGTGGGGCGTGGTGTGTTCAAGTGCAGGAGCCTCCTCAGTGTTGGAGGGAGTTGCAGCGGAGTGAGGGGAAGGAACTGGGGACAGTTGGGGAGGGGCTGATAGAAATAGACCTGTGGACAAAAGTCTGGCACCCTGCACTTTCAAAACTCGCCATTTACCATCATCAGCGTGAACCCTGAGTGGCACCACATGGCCCTTGGAGGACGCCAGGCTTGTCCCTTCTCCATCACTGCCCTGCCCTGCCTTGGCCACCCGTTCCCCACAGGGCCCCCTTGGACCCTGTCACCCCACAGCGCATGCTCTTCCATGCTGATGCTAGTGCTTACTGTTCTGGGGCTGGTGGGCATTTGGGTTGTCCCCCTGGGGATGATTGTGAGTGTAGACATCACGAGTGTGTGACCGTTCCCTGTCAGCACGGTCTTTCCTGCAGCCTCTGGGCCTCACTGAGGTCCCAGTCACAGACCTGCTGGGTGTCTCGCCTGTCACTCTGGCTACCACCTGGGCTCTTTCCTGCTAAGACTCCTGAGAGGTGGACCTTTCATGGGTTGCTACCACTTTGCTGTTCTCTTCTTCCCCCCTTGACTTCTGCCCCTCCTCACCCCATGTCCCCTGTGGCCACATGAGGGGGTCATCTGGGCCTTTTCCTACTTGGCCTTTCTGCAGCACTCGCCCCTGCTCCTGGGGTGGTGACCGTCCTGCTCTTTCTGTCCTGTGCCCCTGCCTGGTCCCTCTCCTCCTGGACCTGTCCTGCCCCACTCTAACCTGGTCACTCGCGGGCTCTGTCCTCGTCTCCTGCTCTCTCTCCCAAAGGGCCTCCTGTTGTAGGGTCATTGGCCACCAGAGGTGCCGATGCAATATCCCTCATCCTCAATCCCAAGATCCCAAAACCGGGAGGCCTTCCAGGCTCCCTGGTGGCAAACCTCGCTTGCCCTGGACATGAGCTCTTTACTGGCTGTGTGTGACCTTCGGTGTTAGGCACGAGTCTTCATCCCCTGGCTGTGGAGTGGCAGGGCTGCACCGTGAAGGGTGTGGTCACACACTCGTATAGCAGATCTCGGTACTTCTTACACTTAGCAAATGCTGGATTCTGAGACATATCTTGTCCCAAAGTTTCAGATCGGGGATCTTAGCGCTGCGTCTCCCAACTCTGCCCAGCCCAGGCCTCCCCAGCTCAGGAGTGGTGCCTTCTGCTGCCTAGGCCCCTTCCTTCCCGCTGGTGTGTCTGGGCTGTGGCCTCAGACTCGGGCTCCTCGGCACCCTAGCCTCTTCCCTCTCCAGCCTCCCCAAGTCCTGATTAACCCAAGGACTCTGGCCAGACGCCCTCCATCCTAGGCATTCATTCAAGCTCTCCACGCTCCTGCCAGAGCTGGCTCCCAGTCCCTCCCACCCACACCAGAGGCGCCTTTCCCAACAGCAGACCGGGTCCTCACACCCTCCACCACCTGCAGGGTCAAGGTCAGGCTCTTCAGCGGCTCTTCTGATATGGCCTTGCTCCCCGCCCCCAGTCCTTGGGTGCCCGGGTGTGAGCTCGCTGGTTTTGCCTTCTGTCTGCACCTGGAAAGCTCTCCAGGTGGCCTGCTGGGGACTCTCACTCACCCTTCAGGAGGGCCAGCTTGCTGCCTCCTGGGCCTGCTCTTACCCCGCAGAGGACTGGCTGATCCTCTCCCAGGGGCGGGCTGGCCCTCTGGTTGCTGTGGGCAGTGCTAAGGACACAGGTGCTGGGTACTGGTGTCTAGGGGAGCAGTCTCCCAGCACTGAGAGCTTAATGCCTGGATTCTGTTCAGGGTAGGTACTCAGGAAATGCAGAGTGTTTTTTTAGTTAATTTAAAAAAATGAATGAATGTCAGTATCAGTTTGCATTTTGCTCCTTTCATGAAGCATAAATGTTTCTTGAAATTTCTGTCATTTTATCCCATCTGATTTTCATTTTTGAACTGTAGATCAGAAAATTTAAACACTATAGACAAGAAATTAAGTGTGATCCTGCTGCCCAGACAGGCCCACTGTTCACTGAGTTATTTTCTTTAGTCCTTTCATGTAAGCATTTTGTAAACAGTTGGCACACCAGTGAAAACACGATTTGGGGTTCTATCCCCACCCACATGACATATCTAAAGCATTTTTGTTTGAATTCATCTTCTTAACCACAACTAGCTAAGTCTGTATAATGGTTTATAGCTAATAACGACTTAGGCATGTGTGTGTGGGCATGTGTGTGTGCGCACATCTTAAAAATAACTGATTTGCTCTTCCCCACTTGGACATTGACCTAGCCTTTGCTTTTTCCGGACAACCTTCTTCATGCAGCTTTTCCCATTTCCTGGGCTTGGGGGCTGAGCATCTGAAGTCTCACCTGCTGTGGAGTCACACCTGCCCACAGGGCTCAGGGAGGAAGCCACACATGTGCATGGCCCCCGGGATGAGGAGCTGGCCCTGGAAGCCTCCTGTTCACTGTCCCTCCTGGTGCCTGCGTCCTTTGCCCTTCTGAGACTGTGAGTGCCTTAAAGGACCAGGAATGCATCTTACTCATAGCTTGGAGCCTTGCTGAGCGCTCGTGGCTGGTGCCTGGCAGGGCACATGTGCTGTCTCACACGGTGACTTACGTGCAGGCAGGGCCTGTCCACAGTCTCCCGGACTCCCATGCAGCGTCCCTTTGCCTGGGACCCTGTGCTCCGGCCTGTGCTCGCCTTGCCCAACCCTGGAATCCTGGCACGGAGCTGTGCGCCCTCAGTTGCTGGGAGGTGAGTTGGGGGTCTCTGTTGGGAGGTGCCCCTGCCTTGGCCCTCCTGGTGAGGCCTCAGGGGTGCCCGGCAGGTTTGCTATGGCCTTTCTTTTTGGCCCAGACCTTGCCTTGGGCTCTCCTGAAGCTTCCTGCCCTCTGCCCGCCTGGGCCAGACGGACACATTCCTCCAGGTCTGGACATGCTGCCTCTCTGATGCCCTCAGGCCTGTCCTGAGGCCCCCAGACTACCAGTCTGGGTGGAGTGGCCGCTGACCGCAGGCTATTCTGATTCCCAGCCAGGGATGAATAAGGCCCCAGATCTGGGGTGGGGGGCAATTTCTCCCAAAAGAGGGCCCCAGGTGATGGGGTGGGGGCAGCCCAGGGGTGATGGCCTGGGGGCAGCCCTGTCCTCCCTGTCCCCAACCTGTGTTCTCCTAGGATAGCAGGGATAGGCTGTGTTGGTGGCATCCTTGTCCCCTGTTTACCCCACCCTCACCAAGGTGGCAGGCCCCAGGGCTCCAGCCTGACCAGCAGGCCTTCTGCCCCCCAGGCCAGCATGCCCACCTGCACCCTCACACAGCACGCGCATACTTGTACACACATAGATCCATGCTCACACATGTGCGTGCACACCCTACCCCAACCTTCACACGCACACTTAAGCTCACATGGCAACCCCAGCACGGTTAGCTGGATCTCCCCCTCCATGTCCAGCCCCACCCACATAGGGGGCAACCTTGGCCCTGGGCGGGGCAGAATTGTTTCTGGGACAGGGTGCCCCATGGCCTTGACTTGGCTCCAGGCCCTTCCCAGCTAGTGGAATTCACCTCTGGTCACCCTGTGCCTGTCCCTCTCCGTCCCCCAGAACATGCACTTGGTGATGTGGCCACACCAGAGGGGAAGACGTAAGACCAGGCCCCAGAAGCCAGCCCCCGCGGTCCTGGTCCTTCTGCCTCAGCGCCCTGGCTCCGTTGCTGGCTACGGGAAATCCCCATGAACCTTGTCAAAGCTGCTCCTCTGGTAGACTTCCTGGTGTCCCCACCTTGTGGTGGTCCCCACCTCGGTCTCCCTGTGCCAGCTGCCCCTGGGTCAGGAGGCTGGAAGAACCGGTTCCTGGGGATGCTTCTGCTTCTCCAAGCTCAAGGGGATCGAAGCCCCCTCCAGCCCCTGGACGAGGTCGCCTGTTGCTAGGCTGCTGTGGATGAGCTGGAGGACGTGTGTGGGGTGACAGCCGTGCCCACACCTGCTCCCTGTTCTGGAGACCTCTCTCAGTGCAGGCAGCTGGGTGCAGAGGCTGCGCACACTCGACCCGGCACTTCTCAGGCACAGTCCCCGCGGGGGAGTCGGAGGTGTCGAGCAGGCTGGTCCTGTGTCCCCCTGCCCTCAGCAGAGAGAGCTGCTGCACCAGGAGCTCAGAGGGGAGTCTGGGGAGGGAGGAGCTCCAGTGACAGGGGGCAAGGGGTGTCCTGGAACACAGACCCTCTTTAAAGTGTTTAAATTTGAAAATAATTTCAAAGTTATGAAAAGTTGTAAAATAAAAATTGCACAGAGACATCCTTATATCCTTGACCAAAGTTTGTGAGTTAATTTTGTCCTGTTTGACCATTCACCCCCAGCCCATATGCACACACATGTGTGTGCACACACACCCCACAGGTGTGCACATGTGCATGAGTAGGTATGCAGGATCATTTGTCCTGAACCACCTGAAGGTGAGTGACATGCATGGTGACATTTACCCTAGTCCTTTGGTGACTGTGGCCCAAGAACAGGGATGCCTCTCACACTGCCACAGCAGTGGGGTCCCTTGCCTGATCCTCCCTGTTCCTGCCCTGTGTGCAGAGCCGGCGGTGCCCCCTGCCCACTGGCTGTGCCCGCCGTAGGTTTGGGGCGGGTACGGCTGCTGGACTCCTCTGTCATGGCTCCTTTGATCCAGGGCATTCCCCAGCTCCCGTTGTCTTTCACAACCCTGAGGAGTCCGAGGACTTCTGTGAGGGGCCGTGGGCAAAGCAGGGCTTGCCTAGTTGGTAAAGTCGCCCCCACTGCCTGGGCTCAGTCC
>NW_026000020.1:9043603-9155412 GCF_001458135.2 Marmota marmota marmota
GAGTGTCCAGCTCAGCAAGCCCCACACCGGTGGCCGTGCCTCAGAGATGGCCTTGTGACAGCTCACGGTCCTCCCTGGCCACCCTCAGTTACTCAAGGGACTCTGCAGTCTGCTGTATTTTGAGATGGCAGCAGAGACTGTGCCAGTGACAACCCAGTGGAGACTCAGCCACTGTGACGACTGGCGACACCGGGAGGAGTGGCGGGGGTGCCCATGCAGGTCAATCCAGGCCCCGAGTGACGCCCTTCCCAACTCCCAGCATGGCTGGCACAACCCAGGGAGTCCCTGGAGAAGTGTCCTGAGGAACACGGAGGGACAGTGTGTCCTTCAACACCAGCGCATGGCTTCCTTGCCCTCAGGTGCATGGAGGGTCCCAGGGACACCCCAAGTCCAGCAACAGGAGAAGCAGGTTACACTTGTCACACCTGCTGTTTTGTCGCAGTGGGGCCAGGACTGCTTGGTGACCTGTAACCACACATCCCTCTTCTGTCTCTTTTCTGACACAAAGAGGAACCGTGCAGCGTGGGAAAGGCTCTGAAAGAGGAAGCAGGAGTGGGCAGTCGGCACAGAATCGGGGTGGAAGGGACTCCACGGGTCCCTCGGATTCTGAGGCTTGATTCTTCCCAGGGAAGACTGTCACATACAGTCTGCCGTCCGTCCGTCCATCTGTCTCTCCCTCCTTGCTTGCCTGAGTCCACCCATGCAGGCACCTGCCCAGTGGCCCGGTCTACGGCCGCCAGACCTTCCCTCCAGCCTGGCAGCTGCTGGCCTGCCACTGTCGAGGGGGGCCGTCCTGCAGACCACCCCATGACTTTTATCCATTCCCAGTGCCTCGCTTCCCGCAGTGTGGCCATCTTGGAGGGAGAAACATGCCCGGTTGCCTCCCTTCACCCCACCCAGGCCTCTGGACGCTGCAGCGGCAACTGGGGGTGGACTGGCTGCTTTGTTGGGCAGGTGGTGCTGGGGGCCTTGGGGCTGTTTGGGACTCTGCCTGGAGGCCCTGCTTCCTTGATGCTGAGATAGCAGTCTGGCCACTTTTGAAGCCCTCCTCATGCTTCTAGAAGCCACTTCTTCTGAAGTGGCCTTGGCCTTGAGCTGGGAGATTTGATTACCAGACGTGTCACAATTTTGTGGAAACAAGAGTCCGAGCTCATCGTGAGGTCTGGGGTGACGGCAGGTCCTGCCTCCTAACTCCTCGGCCTTATTTATAACATGCCTCAACTTTCCAGGTCATTGAGGTTTCTGGACGCGTGAGCCCCAGACCTGCAGGGTGGCCCGCCCGGAGTAGCTGTCTTTCCTTGGTCCCTCTTGCACCCTCCAGAGCAGAGGAGATACCCGCCTGTCTGGCTGGCTCCTCCCTTCGAGGAGGGCAGGGGGCCGGGAGCACAGAGTGGGACTGGCTGGTCAGTGGGGTCTGAGGCTTCTGAGGGACAGGGCAGTGGCTGAGCCCCGCTGATAGTGTGCAGGAGGCTGGGGAGGGACCTCCTCTGCCTCAGGGTCATGGCTGCTGTAGACGCTGTGGCCAGGGGAGAGCCGCAGGAGCCCAGCCAGGGCTCCAAGGGCCTGGCCTCTCCAGACCCGATGCAGAACTGGTACCAGAGGTGAGATGGGCACTGGGAGGGGCTGGTGGGGGCCTGGGCCTGGGACCCCCACAGGGCAGAGTGGCACAATGGCTCCTCTAAGCTCACAAGTGGGAAGAGACCCCCACAGACAGACCTTCCAGAGGTCCCAGCAGTTCCCCTGTCAGGCGGAAACTGACAAGACACCCCACAGGGAGTCCCCACCTCTTCCTGCCTCCACAGGGGCCTCTGTCCTTCACCCCTGACCAAACCTGTTGACCCCCACACTGACAGCTGTGTGTCCTCACCCCTGGGAGTGGGGGAGCATGGCGTGTCCTCCATGGGAGTCAGCAGCATGGCTCCCTGCTCACATCTGGACCCCTGGGCACGTGCTCCGGCCTGCTTTCACACGCTTGGCCTGCCCTAGGACACTCTGGGCCCAAGGAGCCCTAGCCGGCTTCACTCACTTCCCCTTATTTCTGCCACTGCAGGGGTACCGGGCCTCTGATGGGTTCCCACTAGCAGGGTTGGGGACTCTGAGGGACCTCATGGGTGAATCCCAACATACCCTTCCCCCTCCAGGGTATTTGTCCATGCAGCCTGGCGCTGGGGAAGATCCAGTGCCTCAGCTTCCTCATGGACTGCACCCTGGCTGGTGGGGGGGCTGGAGCACAGGATACCTGAGGCCTGGGCAGAAGGGGCAGGCAGCTAAGCACCAACCGTCCGGTCTGCCTGGGTCCTCTGTAGCCTACCAGTCCCCTGCCTTCGAGGCACTGTCCTTTGAGCTGTGCTGGAGCGCCTGGTTTGCACTGGGTACCCACATGAGTTCCTGCGCTACTCCTACGACCCCTCCTTCCCCACCAGGTGAGGGAGCTTGGCCAGGTGGGAGGCTGTGGCCAGCCCTGGCACCCCCCCTCCCACAGTCCCCATGCCGTATCCCCAGGGGACTGGTGTTTGACGCACTCTATGGGAAGCTGCTGAAGGTGCATGGCCATGGGGACATGCTGGTGGCTGCCCATGGCTTCACCCTCCTCTCAGAGTAAGGGATGGGGTGGGGGTGGCTAGAGGTATAGAAGGGATGGCCAGGGCCTAGGCCACCCTCTGGGAGGTACCAGGAGGGAGCGTTGGCTGCACCCAGCCCCCTCCTCCCCAGGGCAGAGGTCTGAGCTTTGACCCCAGCAAGTTCATACAAAGGGATGACCGTCAGCGCTTCACGTCCACAACACGCTCTTCAACCTGCCCCGTGAGGGCTGCTGGGGGCGGGGGGCGTCCTTGCCAGCTCTGGCCTGAGGGCGGCTGCCTCACTTCCTGGGCCGGGACTGACTGGCTTCTCCGTCCCAGAAACCTATGGCTGCCTGGTGGACGATTTCGCTGGCTGCTCCCGATACACCAAATGCGTCCCCTGCCCTGCCCAGCCCTGGGGTGACCAGTAGGACACTGCTGCTGCCCAGCAGCCAAACCCCAAAGGGGGCCCCACAAGGGGCAGAGGCCCTTCTGAGGGCTTGGGGGACTCTGGGAGCTTAGGAGGAAGGCCCATGCAAGGGGCACCCAAGCCTGTGGCCTGTGCTGCCCCAGGGGAGCTCAGCAAAGTGGTCCCTTCAGAACGGCTGGGACGTAAGCCCAGTGCAGGGCCACTCAGGGTCAGTGTTGGTGGTCCCCTCGGGCCTGCTTACCAGCCTCCCCTGTCCTCTCTTGGCCTGTCCCAGCTGTGACACTGGCTATCAGCATGGGAACCTCTTCAGGTCCTTCCGAAGCCTCTTCCAGGATGTGACTGAAGCTATGAATAACGTCCACCAGTCGGTGAGTGGCCCAGCACCCCAGGACCTCTGCCTGCCTCCCTTGGCTTTCCTGGGCAACCTCGAGGCCCCCAGTCCCCGCCGCCTTTGCCCTCCTCCCACTGAGGACGGTGGCCTGGTCCCAGCCCCTCCTGCCCGGGGTGGAGACGGGCAGGCTGTATGGAAGCTCTGCGCCTCCTGCAGGGCTGTCTCAAAGAGAGGACCCTGGAGAAATACGTGGCGCAGGACGTGAGTGGCCACAGGTCTGGGGCTGCGGCTGCCCTCCGGCTTTTCCAGGGCGCAGGCTGCCCAACCCTGGTCATCTCCCTAGGGGTTACACGGAGCTCTGATCTGCTGCTGCTCTGGGTCCCCCGGCCTGGAGCCCACCTGCTCTGGGAGAGTGGGCTGTTCAGCTCCCGGGGGCTGAAACCCTAGAAAGGCGTCCGTCTTTGCCAGGCGCGGATCCCTGTCCTGCTCGGCAAGATAAAGGAGGTTGGGAAGGTGTTTTTGGCCACCAACGGCAGCTACCAGCACACGGATGTGAGTGTGCTGTCCCACTCCCGCTGGCACCTCGGGCCCGAGTCACGGCCTCGGAGGAATGAACAATCCCACCGTCTCTCACCCGTGGCTCCAGGAGGCCACAGTGGGGTGAGGGCAGAGGCAGGTGTAGCCCCCTGGCTCCGCCCAAGCTTGTGCCCTGACCACGGCCTGCCCCTGCCAGGCCATCACGACTTACCTGTTTGCTGCTGGTGAGGTGAGTATCCTGGGCTGGGCTGGGGGGGCTGGGTGAGGGAGGAGGGGCCAGGCCTCCCCTCTGTCCAGCCTCCTCCGAGTAGGGGCAGACAAGTGAGTGGTCACCTCCATGGCTGGCCTTGCTGGAGCTTCCTGGTGGGTGAGGGCAGGATTACTCTCAGCTTCCTGGGGGTCATAAAGAGGCAGTCAGGTGTTTGGGGAGGTCTTGGGGGGGTAGGGCAGGTGAGGTGAGAGTAAGGAGGGCCAGGGGAGGGGAACCAGTTCAAACCCTGGACACAGGTGTGGCTGGGCCTTGCTGTGTGTGTGTCTCTGTGTGTGACATGCCCCTGGGCCTCTCTTTTTGCTCTGTGAGGAGCCCTGGAGGCTAATCTAAGACCCCCACAATGCCCAGTGCCCACCTCCAAGGGCACCTGTTGGGCCCCCTCCTGAAGCCCAGCTTGGTTGGGGGTGCTGAGTAAGGGGAGATCTCCTGGTTCCTGGGCCCACAGATGTCTCATCTTGCCTGAGGCTGCCACGGGGGATTGGCAGGGTCCAGTTTCCCAGGCTGTGTGTGTCCCCTGTGTCTGCACATGCCTTGCCCCCTGCCCTGCCCCACAGGCTGAGGACCCAGCCAGGCCCTGGAGGTCCTGCTTCGACCAGATTGTGGTGGACACACAGAAGCCCTGCTTCTTTGCAGAGGGGATGGTCCTGAGACAGGTCAACACGATAATGGCAGGTGCTGAGGTCCTGTCTACCTTGACAGGTGGTTGGAGGGGAGACTGCCCACTCTTAGATGTGACCTGTATGTGTCCACTGCCCTCTGCTACCCTGTCTGTCCCTGAAGGCACGGAAGTACTTCAGGGCCCCACAGTATCCTTCCTCCCTCCACCTTGCCCCCGAGGCTGCTCCTGCCAGCTCTGCCCAGTCCTCTTGACCGGCACAGGGGCTGTGGTTCCTTGGCTCAGGCCCACCTCTGCCCTCTAGGACTCGGGGAAGCTCCACGTGGGCACTTACACTGGGCCCCCCCAGCACTGTGCTGCCCACTCTGGAGGTACAGCTCTCGCGGTGCCCATGTCCCGCAGGCACACCTTGGCCAGGGTCCATCTCCCAAGCTGCCTCAGCAGGGAAGGAGTTGTGTCCTCCCTCTGTGGGGCAGGCTCGTGAGACGTGGTGTGCGAGCTACTTGGGGTGCGGGGGAAGGACATCCTGTACATTGGGGACCACATCTCTGGGGACATCATCAAATCCAAGAAGCAGCAGGGCTGGCGGACTTGCCTGGTGGTTCCTGAGCTGTCCCGAGAGCTGGGCATCTGGGCCCGAGAGAAGGGTGAGCCACAGAGACCAGTACCAGCAGAGGGTGCTGGTCATCCACGCTGCCCAACCTCCTTCCCCCTTTTCCTCTGGGGGGTTGGTGGCGACCAGGAATCTTGTCCACTCTGTGGTTTTTGCAGGTGAATCTATTTAAAAACAAGGAAACAGACCAGAGAGGTAAAGCCGGTTGCTCAAGGTCACCCAGGTGGTGGGCGCCAAGCTGAGACTCACTCCTCATCTTCTTGCTCCAGATCCGTGGGGCTTTTCTGGGGCTGGGACTTCCTTCCTCACATGGCCCTCCCTCTGCCCGAGGCCTTTGGGTTTAGAAGGTACAGGCTTTCCCACCCAGGAAGTACTTGAAGTCACCCTGGGGCAGGGGTGCTGTGAGCAAGACAATGTTTGTTCTGTTGTTCTGAGCGTTGCTGGGTTTGAGTCATTGCCCTGTGACTTCATGAAGGTCACCTGACTCCCTGGATGTCTTGATCACCTGTCCTACGCAGCCTGTGTCATCCCTATTTTGCTCTGGGCAAAGTCTTAATCTGACTTAAGGGGTCATGATATTACAGGTGGGGGAGCAGAGACCCCTGGCTGGGGCCTGGCAGACCCCGCTGTCACTCACCCTATTGCTCCCTGTCTGGTTTTCAGAGAGGTCAGAGCGGCTGAAGAGCCTGGACACACACCTGCTGATCTGTACCAATAAGAGCTCTGGCCTCTCTGGGGGTGCGGGAGGCTGGGAGGAGAGGGGTGGAGAGCTAGGGTCCCATGCCCAGGCCTGGCAGTGAAGTGAGCCAAGGGCTCTGGAAAACCAACTGTGTTTCAGGCTGGGCTTCCCTAGTAGACTGGACTATGGGACCTGCTGACCCCTTGAGATACTCATCTTCTGAGACCTCTAGGCCTTTCCCAACCCACCCAGCATGGACTCACAAATGTGCACACCCCATCCCTGCACCCCCACTGGATGCCTGTGGGTATCCTTGCCCCTCCACAGCAGCCAGGGAGGTATGTTCCCCTCCTCCACGGGTCACATGGCCATCTCTGTACCAGGCATATGTATGGAAGCATCTGTGGGCTGCAAAACATCAACTCCATCAAGAAGGAGATTCAAGTAAGCGCTGGGTGGTGAGTGAGGGGGACCAGCCCAGTAGGGGAGGAGTCCCAGGAGCCCAATTGTCTGAGTCTCCTCAACCTTGTCCAGTGCCATCTGGCCTTGCTGTCCAGCGCGTCCCCTGCTGGCCAATACTGAAACGACAGTGGCGTGCTCTTGAGGAGGGCTCAGTCCACAGGCTTGTTTCTGCCCTCTGTCCTGCCATTTTCTCAGCCCCTTCTCTAGGAGGGCCTGCCTGCTGGGCTGGGTCTTCATGTGGCCACCTCCCCAGTTATGATCCAAGTCTGCTGTTGGCCAGAGATGGGGCGTGAGAAAACGTGATTTAGTACCAGTGAGCTGATGGGTCCTGGGAAAAGAGAAGGGAGGACATTGCCATGGCGTCATTGACTTACTCGTCACTAGAGCTGGGCAGTTCTCACAGCTCAGGCAAAGGAGTCAAGCGGCCCGGCAATCCCAGGCCCAGCTGGGACCAACAATGAGGGGTTTTGCAGGCACGAGACACACGAAGCATAGCCGTCTGCTCACCCCACAGTCTTAGGAGGTGGGCTGGCAGGGACTGTCATGTCATCCTTCCTTCACAGATGAGGAATCAGGGCACAGAGAGGGGGAGATAGGTGACCTTGGGGCCTGGGAGGCAATGTCCCAGCTAGTTCTCCAGGCCCCGAAAGCGGGGCCCAGTTGTGCAGTGGGGGGCTGCTGGGGGGCCCTGGGGCTGGACAGGGGGGCCTGCCCAAGTTCTTATTGTCTGGCTGTGGGTTCAGTCCTGGGTGACCACTTTCCGGGACCAGGCAGGTCACTGAGAGGGAAGCCTAGAGTGAGGCCAGTCACAAAGTACGGAGCTCCCCATTCCAAAAATGTGCTGTCTGTGGGATTACAGCCTTGAGCTCTTTCTCTGCAGGTGGACACAGGCCTGGGTCCTCAAGGAGGAGAGGGTGAGAGAGGGCCTGGTCTGAGCAGGGGTGCTTGCCCTGAGGGTGGGCACCCAGTGCCATGGGGGTGCAGGTCAAGGTGGGCTGGGGTCTTCATTCATGTGCTGCCTCTGGCCAGAGGTTCACCCGGAGCTGGACCTGTGCTAGGGCACCATGGGCAGCCTGTTCCGCTCTGGCTTCCGCCCTGGCTTCCGCCCGACCCTCTTCTCCAGCCAGCTGATGCGCGACGCGGACCTCTACACTGCTACCTGCCTCAATGTCCTGCGGTTCCCACTCAACTTGCTGTTTAGGGCCGTCCTGGAACTGGTAGGTCTCTGCCGAATCTTCCCGGTCCTCCTGGGAAGAACCCATTGGTCCCCAGCCCTGCCATGAATGTGCAAGTTTCCCCAGACTCAGTCCCCATCTTTCAGACATAAGGGGTTCAAAACCTTGCAGATATCTGTTTGCAACTAAAAAAACAAAAAACAAAACAAAACACAAGATTTAAGTTTGCCTAGAAGTTGACTCTGCTGGGGACACTCCTCCTCAGGCCCAACCTCAACCCCTGCTTTAAATGGAGACCCACCTCCTCACCAGTCCCTTGGTAATAATGCGGCCAGTCACAGGGAGGAAGATCTGCTTCCACCTCCGGAAGCACAGGGTGGCCTCCAAGGAGCAGGCAGCAGGTGGTACAGTAGAGGCTGCAACTCCCCCGACCACCCCCAGACCAAGCATGCCCCTGGGCTAAACTCCGGGTGGCTAGCGGCAGCGGGCAGGAGCTGAGCAGTGAGGGGCTTCCCTGGAGCGCACACATGTCAGTCTCCCAACCAGCCATCATGCTTCCCTCTTCTGAGATGCAGAGTCTGTGGCTAAGGATCTGGACTGCAGAGTGGTCTTCAGGATTTCCTATCCCTTCTTTCCCCAGTTGCCTTCCAGATGTTTAAGAGGGGACCATTTACTGGCAATTGGCTATATTTCCTGCCCTGGGCTGGGTACTCTTCAAAGATTCTGCTCAATATATCCCAGCAGCTGGGTGCAGTGGAGCACACCTGTAATCCCAGCGGCCCGGGAGTCTGAGACAGGAGGATCATGAGTTCAAAGCCAGCCTCAGCAAAAGGGAGGCGCTAAGCAACTATGAGACCCTATCTCTAAATACAATACAAAATAGGGCTGGGGATGTGGCTCTGTGGCTGAGTGCCTCTGAGTTCAATCCATAGCAACCCCTGCCCCCAAATCCCGGCAAAGAGAGTCTTATCATCCTCATTATACCACTGGTGAAATCAAAGAGCAGAAGATCTACAACACTTGCTATCACCCTGAGAGACCACAGGGCTTGGATTTGAACCCAGGGCTGTCCAACTCTTCTGTCCCCTGCACTGGGCTGTGTCTCCCAGAAGGGCTGGGCTGGAGGGCTCCCACTGGCAACACAGGGTTGGGGGTTCCCAGGTGTAACCACCTGTGCTGTTAGCATAAGTAGAGACCAGAGAGGAGAAGAAAGGGCGCCCCAAGTGGCCAGGTGAGTCATCTAAAGAACTCTGACCTTGATGGTGCTGGCTTGAAATAGTCAGGTTCAGTGGTCGGAACCCTCCTCCCCCTGCTGACCCTCCTGGGCTCCTTCTGCAGCTGTGGGCTGGGGACTCTGCATACCTGAGGAATCCTGGGCACCTTCCCACCAAGGGAGTTGCTCCATCTCCACCTGTGTTTGTCCCTACAGATGCCTCATGAGACCATCATGGAGCAAGAACAGGCCAGTCTGGACCCGGCCTCCTGCTTGCTCTCCTGTAGGCAGAGGGTGAGTGGCCGGGAGTGGTGGAGAGAGCTGCCTTGCTGGGCTGAGGACCTCAGAGGCCTGGGGCTACCAAGGGCTGGAGCATTGAGAAATCTACAGGGGCTTTTTTTTTGGTTTTCAACTGGAGTCATTCTTGAATACTTGTGTAGAAATACATATTATTATAAATGGATTTTCTTTTCATTTCATTTATTATAGCTAGAGCATTAAATTGATAATTTGAAATTGTGGAGATAATTATTTATGAATTTCAATTTAGACTAGAAAAGGGGGAAATTTAAATACTGACTTTCAAAATGGGGCATCAGGACGACAGGCCACAGGTTCTGCCCAACAGGGCCGAGCTGCTATTGGTGCCCTGCACCTCTGCAGACAGCTGCTGGCCCATCCCCCCACAAACCTTTCCCTCAGGTGCTCCAGGCGGCCTTTGGGGACAGGGAGGACCCGTATTTCAGATCATTTGATGTATGGGCCGAGACAACCGCTATCATGAGGGGCAGTCGTGGTCCCGAACCCTGTGCAGGGTCCTTGCTGCCAGCCCAGCTGTCCAGCTTGATTTTTAAGATGTCACCTTTAAGCTGGGCGGTACCCGGCTTAAAGGTGACATCTTAAAAAATGTGTTCTCTCACCCGCGTGTTTCGATCGCTCCCTGCTGGCCAGAAGGCAGAGAGGCATGGAGAGAGGTCTGGGGAGCGGTATCCTGCCCTGCCCAAGCCCAGCCCAGCGCATGCGCTCTGTAATCAGGGTGTCAAAAGCTCTCCAGACCCGCTCCCGGCTGCCAGTCCCGAGCTCTCGGGCGGTGGGAGCGCGGGCTGCGGTCCCTCCGGCCCCTTAGCCCTGGCTGGGGCCACTGGGCGGAAAGGTCCACGGCCGCTCTCTTCCTCCTGCCAGGCTGCAGGCCAAGAGGGCGCCGCGGACCGGCGGGCGGCGACGGCGACCCCGTCCTGGACTAGGGCTTGAGCTGCTGTCCAGATAGCCGGGAGTCACAGCGGGAGGGGCAGTTGGTTGAAGCCTCCCCACGGGCAGTTTTAGACCGTGGAGACCTGTCTGGCTCAGCCCTGAGCTGCGGGGCCCGGCCAGCGTCTTTATTTCTTTTTAAAAATACTGTCTCTATCACTTCGATTGTCACATAATGAGAATAAAACCGGACTGGCTGAAGATTGCCTCCGTGACCTTCCCCCAGCCCCGGTCCAGACGGCCGGTTCGCGGTGCCTGCGTCTGGAAACGCGGAGGAGCCCTGACTGCTTCACTGCTCTGTGCCCTTCACTAGTTCACTTCGCTCCTACTGTGGCTCTGTCCCGGGTGCTGTGGGCTGCGTCCCCTGAGGCTCAGCATGGACCTCCGTGTTGGGAACCGCAGGGCGCACCTCGAGGCGGGGGCGGGGGGGTGCGTCTCGTGCTGCTGTTCCCTAGTCTCTCTTGCTGCGGTCGGCAGCAGCGGGTGCGCTGGCATGTCTGAGGAGAGCAGGCCAGCGCCGGGTGTCCCCTCTGAGCAGGTCCTGTGCATTAAGAGGGGTGCAGGTCTGGCGGGCCAAAGTTCTGTGGCCAGGACCAGACGGCTCTGGCCTTGTGTCTTCAAACACGAGATCCTCTTGGGGGGCTGGAGGAGGGCATTTGAGCAGGAACATTGCACAGCTCCCAGTTCAGGTCTTTCCTGAAGTGTCGTCCAGGAGCCAATACTACGAAAATCCACCCTTAGAATTCCTGCCCTGAGTAGAGGGAATACAGAAGAGGACTGAGGGATAGTCAGCAGATGAGACTTGGGGGACAGGGAGGGAGGGGGAGAGAGAAGGGAAGAGAAGGAATAAGGAGGAGGAGGGGGAGAGGAGAGGAGGAGAAAGAAGGAGAACTGAGGCAGGAGGCTAGAGGAGGGGAGGGTCCCTGCCTCTCTTGGGCTATACCTGCTCTCCCCTGGCCCAGTAACCTCTTTCTCAGGACTTGACTGTTTACATTTGTGAATTTGAGTCCCCACTAGACTCCTGGGGTCAGGCCCTTCTGGCTCACCACTTATCACTGCTGCACATTTTCTTGAATGAAGAAGTACCTAGTTCACCACTAGGAGTCTGCTTGGAGAACTGTGGGAAGGGGTGGGGGAAGTTCAAGGAGCTCTGGCTTAGAATTCTCAGCTCCTGGGAACCTGTCTGGGACAAGAGAGGGCGGGAGAGTGGGACAGGCACTTCCATGTGGGGCCACTCATTTAATGGAGGTTTTCTTTATGAAATCTGATGTCACATTTATATCCCGTTTTTCTATCCCTTAGTTAATAAGGTGTGTGTGGCTTCCCCATTTCTGGAAGGATTTTTAACAGGCCACCTGATACACAATTCCAAGCTATATTTTAAGATGACTGGGGACATGTGACCAAGTGTTGGCCCCTCCATTGCAGCAGAAATGATGTGTCTGGCTTCCAAGTTGTGGCCTTAGGAGAGGTGCATCTTCCCCCTCCTTTCTCCCCACTCCATGCCTGAGAGTGGAGCTGGTAGGCAGCCACTTCTGGCCATATGGACTGGTTGCATCCTAGGGAGGGCAGAGCCACAGGACATGTGACCCAGCCTGGCACTGCAGCCCTGACTGCATCACTCCTGCTGCTGCTGGGAGGTGCATTTCCACAGGGGGCCGGCTTCAGCAGCCGAACCAGTGTACAATTCCAACCTTAAGTTCCCAGGAGTCTGGGAGTGACTCTGGGTCATGATCCCATGGTAGGAGGTGACCGGGCCACTGCATGACTCCTGCTTGGCCAAAGGGGAGTAGTGACGGTCTCTCAGATCTCCATGCCCCATTGCCCATTCTCACGTCCTTACCCAGGAGCTAAAAGCTCTGGACTTAGCAGCCTCAAGTTTGAAGTCATCACCCTGGCGTTCAGTGTCTGGCTAGTTTCCCTCTCTGTCACCAAGGTGTTGAGAGAATGTGGAGACATCCGTGGAGTGTGTAAGGTGTGTGTATGTGTGGTCTTTAGTCAGGAGTTTTCATTGTCACCTAATGAAAAATTAGACTAAATGGAATGGTCTTAAGAAAAAAGGGGATTTATTGGCTTGTGTAAAAGAAAAATGCAGGGTCCCCAGTTCCAGGAACAGTCAGCCAATTTATGTCATTGACAAGCTCGCTCTCCGGCTCGCCGTTGACCCTGTGTGGAAGCTAGTTATTTTCCGGCAGGTTTTGTCCCGTCATGTGGTCGTCAGATGGCTAATCCCAATTTAAGGCTATCATCTTGTCGGCACCTCTACCAAGGATCCTTTCCATCGAATGCCAGGGACATGAGGCCTCACGGGTTCTCTCTAGACCTGCCGACCTCCAGTCCATGCTCCTGGCTGGGGAGATGTGGGCTCTGGCTGTCCAGGCTCGGTCACATGCCCCCCGTGACCACAGCCCCTTCCTCTGAAAATGCCTGGCCTGTGTGGGAGATGGTCCTGAGGGAGCCAGTGCTCTCATGAGGAGCAGCTTAGGGCGGGTAGACTCAGTGCCCGCCGTGCAGGATGCTAACAGGAGGGCTGCCGCACACCTCCTGGTGTCTTCGTGGTCACTCTGAATGGCAGTGCTGCCCATAACCATCCTGATCATCACCTTTTAGAATTCACTTTACACTCATCTCTTCTAAACTACCACCCTAGACAACACGAGACTGGCACTCAGCACAGGCACACATTCCCATGAGCCACTCCCCATGACCCTCCCCAATGAGCAGCCGAGAGCAAGGTGCCGTCCCCTGCGGCTGCTGAGGCACCAGCCATCTCCACATCCTTTGGTAGAAGATGACCCTGTCTGGTCAGGCTGTTCAGTCTCCAACCTGTCACGTTGGGATCTGGACCCTATTAGATGCCAACAGTTCCACCTACACTGCCAGTGAGCACCAGGGAGGGGTAAGGGACATCTTGCGAGGAGCTGGCAGTGAAGAGGGAGCCGCTTTTCTGAAATGAGCTTTAATAGCAAGACCGTGCTTCTGAGGAGACGCGAAACCAGCAGGCAGGCAGCGGGTCCCTGGCAGCGAGGACAAACCTTCTAGGAGCCACACATGAAGAATGGCACCAGCAAGCAGGCTCCTCAGACTCCGAGAGCCCAGAGGCTTGGGGCATTCCACTCCTCTGGGCCCTGTGCAGGTCTGTGTGCCTGGACACCCGCTGAGCGTTCCTGGCCTCACAGGCACAGCCACATGTCGTGAGGTCAGCCAGGCCAGGCTGCGGGGTTCCTGAACCTCAGTGGTGGTGACGATCCACCTCTCACTGAAAGCCAGTCTGATGGCATGGGGTTTCACGGCCCAGTTTACACACCTGACCTCAGAGAGAGGTCTGCTTCCCTCCAATGAAGAAACCCAGTCCTGCTGAGGCTGACGGTCAGCCCCTTGGTCAGGGCAGGTTCTCCAGGGCAGCAAATGTCCACCTCCCCCCCCCAGGCCAGCTGAGTGGGTGTTCCCCAGATCACCTCCAGTCTTCCTCCCAAGCCTCCATCCGTTTTCTACAATAAATAAGATTAATAAATAAGCAAGAACAAACAATTTCATTTTTTTGTTAGAGATAATTAAATATCAAGAAAGCTAAAATTTAAAACGCACCGATAGGTTTTTCTATACATTATATTTACATAATGACTCTGATTCTACTTTCCCCAGGTCAGTTGCCCAGGGGAAGAAAAAGCAAATTGTACAGTCTCTCTGGAATTGTACACTGCCTCCTCCAGCCAGCTGTCCACGGCAGAGCAAAAGCTGAGTGCAGAAATAAGTGCCCCCCACCCCACCGTTTTCACTTGAAGCATCTGAAGAACAAATGCAAAATTAGGTTTGGGTATAAAAAGCTAGATGTCCACTCACCCAGGACTGTGCTTTATTTGAGGAGACCTGGCACAGAAAGGACAAGAACTGCCCTCAGCCGCAGGAACAGGTGGGGAAGTGGAGGCTCACTCACAGAGGCCTCTTAGGGTCTCTAAGCACAGGTACAGCGTCCTGTGTTAAATTCATCTGCAGCATCAGGGGACCCGGCTGTCCAGTCTGGCCAGCAAGCTTCAAAGCTCAGTTTCCACCTGCAAGAACTTGCCCTCCCTGCTAAGGTGGACGCCAAAGGGCAAGTCCACCACACTGTGGCATTGACCTTTGAGATAAAAGTAACTACAAGGGTTAAAGTAGACTGGTAAAGTGCAAACTTTTTCCACACTTGTATTCCTCAGTCTGGCTGGGCACAAATCACGAGCCACTCAAGCAGGAACAAACTTTATTTCCGAACTCCCCCAAACGCCACCTACGCGGTCCTTCCAGCGACACCACACACCAACCGGAACTCCCTCCACTGGAACCTCACCAACCAACGTGAACTCCCTAGAAATCCTCCCGAGAACTCCAAAGTAGCGAGTGCCCGAGGCAGACAGCAGGGGTCTATATACAATTGAATACACAGCCTGTTTCAATCCAGCATCATCTTAATGGCTCACCTCTCAACCATTACTTCTGGCAAAATGCCAGGGGCCATTCCGACTCGGCTGTGGCTCTCAACATCTCCCCCCTTCTGTTTAATTAAACAACAAGCATGTGGCTTAGGGACCATGCCTGTCTTAGGTTGTCCAATACTACATATGGTCCTTACCCATCATCATGAGCTGACCTCAAGGTGTCAGCCTCCTGTCTTAGGTTGGTACCATTGCAATTGGATCTTACCCATCATTGACTACTGGTCCAGCATACAGCCATACTTGTGGATAGGCCTTTGCACCAGTGGAGGGGGGGCGAGGTTCTTTGCCTCACCTCTGTTGGCCCCCAAATTTGGCCTTTGCACCAGTGGGGGGGTGAGGTTCTTTGCCTTACCTCTGTTGGCCCCCAAATTTGGCCTTTGCACCAGTAGGGGGGTGAGGTTCTTTGCCTCACCTCTGTTGGCCCCCAAATTTGGTCTTTGCACCAGCAAAAGGGAGGAGGATGCACAATGCCACGACACCAAGCCAATTGACGGCTCCTTTTGGAAAAATTGTACCATCGATGACATCATCAGCAAAGATACCCCAGTACTACCACAATTTGCTGCACCAACAGATAGTTCACAATGCATACAAGTGATACATAGTCCAGGCAAGTTCTGCAAGCAGTTAAAAGCAGAGGAATCTATTAATATGTCCATTTCCTACCAAAGTAAATCGACTCCTTGATTGAGCATCACTTGTTGAGTTACATTATTCATTGATGTATCAGTTTATACTGTTTGTTGTGATAGCTATTGCAGAAGCTGTAGTTTGGTTTTATCTTTGTCTTCACCAGCACTGGGATGAAGATAGGAATTCTGGCAATGATGGCTAAAAAAAAATTATGTAACATTCCAGCAGGCACTAAGAAAACAATTTTCTGAACAATTTACATTATCCTGAAGAGAACTATTAAATATAATGAAAAGGAAAGGTGAAAGTAAACAAACAGATCTGTTAACCTCCTTTTTTGTTCACATATTAAAACAATCCTCAACAGCTGTTTACTCAATTTAAATTAAACCATTTAAATCACGTGAATAATAAAAAATATTTGGATCCATTTTTTCACAAGCACTCCTCATATATGATATATGGACATACACACACACAGACATACAACACAAAACACAAGTGTGCACACATAACATACAACACATAAGACAATAGTAAAGGCCTTGTAGCTTTTCACAGGTGAAATCTCCATGCAATGTTTAAAATCTCCACAGTCAAAAAATAGAACTGATCAGAAAAACATTAACCTAGGTCTGTATGAGCTCAAAAAATAAAATAGAACTTTATGATGTGGGAAAGGGCAATAATAAAATAGATATTGAAAAAAAGGCATCCTGGTTACCACCTGGGTGTGACTCTTCTTTTGATATCCCATCCTTTTTCCTGTAACTTGCATAATGGGTCTGAAGGTATTCCCACAAGCAAGCCCATGGTTTTTTACATTTGAAATAGGCTTTAATGGTGTTCATTATTCATTAGCCTCCAGGTGTGGGAGAACCACTGTTGCAGATGTAAGGATATCAGCTGTTATGGATTTGAGCCAAGTCATCTTCTTTTTGGTCTGTAGAAATCGCTTTAGTTAATCTCTCTGGAATCCAAATCGGCTGCTGTTTTCCCTGTGGAAACACACAAACAGACCCCCGACTCCAGACAATCACTGGGTCAGGACCTTTCCATTGTCCTGTTAAAATATCCTTCCAAAGTACCTTGGGCTTATGTACATTTTTTGGACACATATGCCTTTCCGTAGCACTAAGCCCTGATGAATCCAAATTTAAAAAGTTTAGNAAACAATCTTTAATATCTATAACTAAAACATACCAGGTTTTTGGCAAAGCAGACAATTGAGGTATCCCCGATTGAGCAGGTCCCATAATAACCATCTCATTATTAATGGCTCTTAATTCTTGCAATAATCTCCATTTACCAGATTTCTTTTTGATGACAAAAATGGGAGTATTATGGGGAGATATGGAAGGTTGTATATGTCCCTCCGCTAATTTTGTTTGATCAGGTCATGGGCTGCTTGTATCTTTTCTTTAGTCAGGGGCCACTGAGGAACCCATACTGGTCTTTGTGATTTCCAAGTACTTTTTATTGTCTCAGTGACCCCTCCTGAAAACCCAATCCATGTCTATCTATTTCTTGATCTATTTGTATTGGTGCTGCTATACCTTGTTCTTGTTCTCCTAATCTTTTTCCTTTCCTAAAACCTTGTCTAGCCATAATAGTAGGCACATTTGGATTGATGTTATTTGTTAATGTTAGTCCTAATTGATCTAGGACATCTTGTCCCCATAAATTTATAGGAAGATGATCCAATACATATGGCTGTATAGTTCCTTCACATCCTTCAGGATCCTTCCAATCTAATACCATTGCACTTCTATGGGGATTAGTCACCACTCCTAGGCCTCGAAGTGTTTGAGTGGCTTGTTGTAACGGCCAATGTTTTGGCCATTCTTGACGAGAGATGATGCTAAGGTCTGCACCTGTATCCAGTAGCCTATTAAATTCATGTCCTTGAATATTTAGTTTTAGCATGGGGTGAGGATCTAAATTTAAAGAAAGCATAGCCCAATCTACACCTGTGGAGCCTAATCCCCTGGAACCTCTTTCTACAGTACGACTGGAAAATTTACCATGTAGGCTGGGTATTATTAATAACTGTGCTATTCTATCTCCTGGTGAAATTACTGATATACCCCTTGGAGAACTGGCTATAATTTTTATTTCACCTTCATAATCGGGATCAATTACCCCAGGACTTATCATAAGTCCTTTTAGAGTAGAAGAACTGCGTCCCAATAATATGCCTACTGTTCCTTGGGGAAAAGATCCTTTTACCCCTGTGGGAATGATTTGAACTCCCATCTCTGGAGTTAGTACTGCTTTGGTGGAGGCGCAGATGTCCAACCCTGCGCTCCCTCTGGTTTGTCTAATGAGGGATCTAATGGATAATGTGTCCTGGGCACTACCCTGATGGTGTTGCTGGGTTCCTCCAGTGCCCCATATATTTGTGGTCATGGGCCCCGGAGCATTGGGCCCCCCTGTCCATTTTTTGGCAATGGAGCCCCATGCCTTTCTCCACAATATCGTGGGTAAATATCTGGTCCTTGTCCGTTTTTTGATAACGGAGTACCCTCTATGGTGGTTTGAGAACGGCATTCATTAGCCCAATGTCTCCCTCTATGGCATCGTGGGCAAATACCCGGCATTCTACCCCTTTGATACCTAGTTTTGTTAAACCCTCCTCCTATGAGGCAACTCCCTTTAAAATGTCCTGTTTATTCACAATTGTAGCATGTTTTTGGCCTGGCATCTAAAGCCTGTTGTACTGCAGCTGCCAAGACTTGCCCTTGTTCATTAATGTCTCTACATAATTTAATATATGTGTTTAAATCTTCATGTTTCCATGGTCTAATGACCTCCTTGCACCATTTGTTTGCTTGCTCATAGGCTAGCTGTTTAATTAATGGCATTGCTTGCTCTGTATCCCCCAAAACTCTGGTAGCTGTTTGAATAAGCCTATCTACAAATTCAGGGTAAGGTTCATTAGCTCCTTGTATTACCTTAGATAACTGACTTTGTAAATCTCCATGTCCTTGTAAAGTTTTTCATGCCCTAACCGCATCTGCAGCAATTTGTGAGTATATGGCAGGATCATATGCAATTTGTTGCAGCTGACCCTCATAAGGTCCTTTTCCTCACAACATATCTAGATTTCTCTGAGGATACCCGGCTGCTGCATTTCGCCTAGCCGTCTCCGTGCAAAATTCCTTATTGGCAACCTTCCATAACAGGTATTGTCCTCCATTTAGCACAGCTTTACACATACTAGCCCAATCTGCCGGCGTCATGTCCAAGTTGGTAATGGTTTCGACCAAGCTTACAGTGAAGTGTTGAGGGCCATAAGTTGTTACAGCCTCTTTTAGCTGCTTCACTATTTTGAAATCTAGAGCACGGTGAATTCGCTGCCCTCCTGCCTGCTCAAGTACAGGGCATGCCAATCTTTGAGGTCCTCTCTCAGGATCCCATCTATCAACTACGGGGATTGGGGGCCCCCCAGCATATGTTGTCTCCATAGGTGGAGCTACTGGTTGGACACTTACGTCCTCTGGTGATAGAAAGGTGTTAGTAGCAGTCTCCTGTTGTAACTTTTCCCTTGATGGCTTTTTCTGCTCTAAACTTTCTTCCCCTTTCTGACGATCTTGAGAGGCCTCCTCTTTTTCTTGATCTAAAATGTCTTCTCCTTGACTAAGCAAACAAGATTGTACCAACGTCCATAACAGTAATGTGCCAACTGGCAGAGTTCCTGGGCTTTCCTTTTCTATCCTTTTTAAATCTTCAACGTATGCCCTAACTGTTCTTGATTTTACTGGGGTGCCTCCTTCCTCTAATAATTTACTTAACATTTTTTCGTTTTTTTTTACTAATTTTTAATTCCATATTTCCGTGACGAAGATACCCCTCACTAAGATAATGCAAAAAAAAACCAAGACAAAATGAAACAAAAATGGAACAAAAATTCATTATATCAGCCTTTCTATCCTCCTGAAATGTCCATCCGTCCTTTCTCCCTATCTGTTCCTCAGACACAAATAGTTTTTCCTGGGGCTGGGATGTGGCTCAAGCGGTAGCGTGCTTGCCTGGCATGCGTGTGGCCCGGTTCGATCCTCAGCACCACGTACAAACAAGGATGTTGTGTCTGCTGAAAACTAAAATAAATAAATAAATATTTAAAAAAAAAAAAACAAAAAACAAAAACAAAAAAAAAACAAATAGTTTTTCCTCAGATGTGAGCGGTTTTTCTTCCGTCCCACCCATCTCCAGGGACTGGCAACTTAAAACAAAGCGAAACAAAACGAAAGAAGAATCTTTAAATGGTTACCCATCCTCTCGCACTGTCCTCAGGAGTGAGCAGTTTACCTTATCACTTACCCTCAGGCGTTCCCCGCACGGGCCACCAATTGCCACAGTCTGGCTGGGCACAAATCACGAGCCACTCAAGCAGGAACAAACTTTATTTCCGAACTCCCCTGAACGCCACCCACGCGGTCCTTCCAGTGACACCACACACCAACTGGAACTCCCTCCACTGGAACCTCACCAACCAACGCGAACTCCCCAGGAATCCCCACGAAAACTCCAATGTAGCGGGCGCCCGAGGCGGACAGCAGGGGTCTATATACAATTGAATACACAGCTTGTTTCAATTCAGCATCATCTTAATGGCTCGCCTCTCAACCATTACTTCTGGCAAAATGCCAGGGGTCATTCCGACTCCCTGTGGCTCTCAACACTTGTAGAGTAACCAGCATTCAACATTGTGAACCTTATGTATGCTGCAAAATGGTGGCAAATAGAGTTAAAACTCACGTGCTTCAGAGCACCTAACACCCCAGACCTTCCTGGGGGATATGAAGTTGAGAGTAAGGTAGGTGCTACTCCCGGCTCCAAGAGGCCATGATCTGCACCATCATGATGTCTCACCATCATACATTTTTTTCAGGTCATCTGGACAAGGACATTTCTTATCTCATGGAGGTTCTGACACACCTTTTTAAAAAAAAAGTCAAGAAATTATGAGTCAAGCATCTCGAACCCTAACGTCACAGGCAAAGCCTCATTTTTACGGAATATAAAGCACTCTGTTTCTTCCACGTCCAGCAGCTCGTCCAGAGAAGCCACCACCAAGTCATGGTCCTGTAGCATCTCTGGGTAGCGGGAGATGGCGCGCTCGATCCTGGCCGACCGTCGCACGGGAGTGATGAGCTTCATGTCCTGTACTTCGGGCATCCCATTTATTCTGTGAGAGCAAGAGATATTGTCAAAACCTTCAAAAGAACCCTGCTGCTCTCCTGTGCTTCCTGCTCCATAACAAAACAGATGCTTCCAGAGCAGCTCTCCTCCTACAGGGGCTCTTCCTGACTTCCAGGGCCTCCCAGATGCCACCCGCTCTTGGGTGGAGTGAGCACTGGGCGTTAGGGGACTAAGGGTGCAGCGTGGCCTGGCTGATGGGAGCCACTCTGCAGGGGCTGTTGTTTACCCCATGAACTTTCAAAAGAGTCACCAGGTTTCAAGGAAAGGGCTTAACACCAAACTCGGTTGGTCTGATATATTTTAAGATTCTTTCTAGCTTTGATAGTAAATTATTCAAAAAAACAATTTTTAGGATGGTGGCCAAACTACAAACTGAAAGGGAAACAAACGGGCATCTTTCTCGTACTCCTGTGAGTGCGCTCTAGTGAGCAGCACCCAAGGACAGGGCGTGGAGGTCCTTTCACAGCGACTGATCACATTATCTTAGGTTTTCATAGTGAGTTCTGAACCAGCAATGGGTGACTTTCAGATCATCTGCCTGCTGCCATCCACCATGAATGGGTAGCGGTGGGGAGACTGTGTCCAGGAGAGTAGGTTAGGCCGGGTGGAGGCCCAGTGATGCTTTCCAGGGAACTAAGGCAAGCACTGTGGCCCTGGTGCTCTTACTTGGGATTTTCTCAAGACTGTGAGGAAAGGAGTGATGCTGGGCTTTCTCTTTAGGAAGTGAAGTCGACACCCCAACACGGACCCTTCACAGACTTGTTAAAACAGCAGACTGCTCTGGCGGGCTCCAGTGGGGCCACTCAATTGCCCTCTGGTTCTCAGTGGGCTATTCAGCGCCTCTTATATGGCTCTAGAGTTGCTTCTGCCTGGACCCTGGGCCACCCACCTCCCCACAATTGCACCAGGCTGGTGGGAAGGTAGGAAGGACCCCCAAATGCTGGGCAGAGGAGAGAAGAGGTAGGCTTGTCCCGGGAAGGGGAGAGTCCATTCCTGTATCCTCCTGACCAGCAGTGCGCTCCCCTGTGCAAGGTGCATCTCAGCAGGGGTGGGGGCATGGTATGTGCAGAGAAAGAACAGACCCTCCATCAGTGGGTGGCTGGACCTCAGGTGAGACAGAGGTATCCAGCCTGGTGGAGGTGAAGTGACCCAGGTGGTGGGGTCTGTGACCCCCTGGCAGGGGCATACCTTGGGATGGGGGCAATCTGTAATTTGATGCCAGTGTGACCATGCTGCTCTGCCTGGGGTATTGGGGGTGCTGCTGTGGCCTGGTCCCTCTCTTCTGCAGGACAGGGCTGTCCAGGATCCATCTTGTTGACCAGCTCTTCCACTGAAGTGATATTAGTTTCAGCAACTAAAGCATCAGAGCTAACACCTGTGTATGAGGGTCAGGGAGGAAAGTGAGACTTGGCAACTGGACACTAACATATACGACGATGCCCCCTGGTCCTCGTGGACTCCGTGTGTTCAACAAGCTGTGATTAATCCGAAGAGGTCTTCTGACTAGTTTTTCCTGCTGAGCCCCACAGCCATACCCTGTGACACCTAGCCCCCCAGACAGCTGTGGGTTTCTGCCACTTGAGGACGGGTCTTTGAGACCTTTTCAACCCTGACCACATATATCTCCAACCTCTTAGCCACTCTAGGAGAGCTCTCTCGGGACTGCTCCTGCTTTTCCACCTGACACCACCCCAGATCAATTTTCTCGATTCACTGGTGCTAGCTCTCTCAGCCCCTGACCTCTCCTACCCAGGACTGCCACAAGGCTGTTACCTTAGACAGTGAGCAAGAACTGTCTTGTCTCAGTGGAATTCTCAGATACCCAGTCACCACGATCAACATAGAGAGGTCCCTCAGCCTGGGACAGCAGATTCTGAGCCTGGCTGAGCCTGGAGAGAAGTCGCAGGCAACGGGGGCACTGAGTCCTGCTCCCTCTTTCTACTACTTGGGAGGACGCTGCCCAGCGTCCCTCCTGGGCTCCTACTGAGTGTATTTACTCTATTTCCTAAAGTAGTAGGCTACTTCACTGTCATTCCACTTGGTGATCCCCAGTTCAATCCACTCTCAGGGCTGGGGATATGGCTCAGCTGGTAGAGAGCTTGCCTCGCATGCACAAGGCCCTGGGTCCAATCCCCAGCACCATCAAAAAAAAAAAAAAAATCCACTCTTAAAGAAAATTTTTTTACCTTCTGAGATAATAAGATATGCTTTGTTTTCTAAATATAGCTTGCTTTTTCTTTCCATTCACATAACAAGTATTATAAGCAATTATATTCACTGTGTTTGGCACAATGGTTCGCACAGAAGGTCCTGTGAATGGACAGCTAAGTGAAGAGATGTTGAGATGGCCATTTTTGAAGAGATAACATGAATTTGGATGACTGAGCGGTGGTGGGTTCATTAGTACTGACCCTATGACTGAAACCCAGGGCCTTCTCCCTTTTGCCCTTTGTCTCCCCCACCTGGGACCTCAGGAAGCAGGGCAGTTCATCTTGGTTCTCTGGTGGAAACCAACTTTGCTCAGTACGAGGCAAGCATCTGCTTGTGAAAACAGAAACCAACCAGCTGATGACGATGCTGAGAAGGGCAGGCCGTGCAGAGGCAGAAGGGAGAGGTTTCAGGGGACCACGAAGCTCTATTCCTATGTGCTCCTGGATGGTTATTGTACAGCTAGAGGAAATGAATTTAAATGCAGAAGTAACAGTACCTTCTGTGGTTCTGGCTGATTCTTGTAAAATATTAAGAACAACTTCCCGCAACTCTTGTATTGGCTGAAAGGAAGAAGAAAATAAATGAATACTGTCAAACATACTCAGAAAAAATGAGCTAAGGAACTTTAGACAACATCAAATAAACTTTCTATAATCAAAATGTTTCCTTTAAAATCTTTTTGTCTAGCTATAGATAACACCTACAAAGTTTGTTTTAAAACTTCCTGAGAAAAATGAAGGAATGGAGAGAATGCTGGTTAAGTGCTGGCACACTTGACTTTCTCTCTGAACCAAGTGCTATTTTCCCCTGAACTTGCATCACACAACTGAAGACTCTGATCACAGACAGAGAAAATGCAGCGCACATTCCTAGTGCTGCCTTGGCTTGAGGCTCATCTTCCTCATGAAGTCCCACGCCTCATTCCAGAGAACTGGAGCTAAGGGTGAGCCCACTCCTGCTCCCGTCACCCAAAGACAGTGTTTGCTAGCATTTTGGGCAACTTTCCCCAGCCTTTGTTTTCTTTTTTTAAAATTTGGCAAAACAACATGCTTAAAAAAAAAAAATAATAATAAAAACCAAAAAACCTTTATAGAAAAGTGACTTCCTGGGATAGCCTTAATTTTTTTTTCAAATGAAAACATTTTTCCACGAAGCAGAAAGTCATAAAATGAACTGTACTTTTTCACAGGAACATGGGACTGTATATCAAATTAATAATAAGTAAAATACTACAACAGAGCATGAAAGTAAGCTTTCTGTACATTTTTACAAAATCTGAATAGAAGTAAACCAAGCTCAATGAGGTGGGAATAAACATGCAGAATACACTGCAAGGAGTCTGAGTTGTATGGTACTCGTTGAATGCAGGATTTGGATTAGGGTGGTACACTGGATGCACATTTACTTCTAATCTCTTTTGAAACGCTAAAATGATAACAAAGGGGTTAAAAAGAGCCAACTGATACAAGGAATAGGAAAGAGTCAGTGGTAACCAGGTTCTGGAAGCTGGAGAAGGAAGGAAGAGAAGGAGCCCTGACCACCTTAAGAGTCTGTCCTGGGCCAGCGGCTAGCTTTGGGAACACGATTCACACCACAGGCCTCTGAAAGGTCAGGAGTGGGGGTGGGGGTGGGGCGACCAGGAGGATCATGGAGCTTCCACTCAAGTCTACCCTGCACCCCCTGAGTTCCAAGAAGTTAGTGACTGCACCACCACCTCATCCTGACAGCAAACTGGGGATCTAGCTTCCAAGTCCCTGAAGGACTTCACGCAAGGTTCAGGGTGCCTGACCACTGAACAAGGGACAAAGGGAGCTTTCAGGTTGAGAGTTGAGGGTCCTGGCTCTACTCTCCCCAAAACCGGCACAAGGTTTCTACCTCTGGGGGAGGAGAACAAAGAGCCCTCTTTAGAGAATCTGACCTGTTTAAACAGAAAGACCTAAGGTACTGATACAGAGGTTCTCTGACCAATCAATGCAGCCACCACCCTGTGGTGAAGTATCCAGAACTCTGCCCTGCCTCGTGAAACCTGGCCCTTACATGTGCAAACAGCCCCACTGCAGCAGGGTCCGAATAGACCTTTGAGAACAAGAGAGAATAAAACTCACTCATAAGAGAGAAAGCAAAGCCCTGGAGAAGAGGTGGGTAGGGAGGAGGAGGGGAACATCAGATTCCCTTCCTCCTCCCAGTGCGGGCAGGACAAGCTCTGCCCAGTGCAGGCAGGATAAGGGGACGGTGAAGAGGATCCTGAGTGGATGCAGGTGAAGGCAGGAGTGAGGAGCAATGCATCCAGCCTGGAGGAGACAGAAGCTCGCTAAGAAAAGAGACCAACAGACTAACCAGTGTTTTCCAAGTATTTAGGAATTTAGAAAATTAGAAGTGTGAAAACTAATTACATAATAAATACTTTGAAAACTAAGCAAAAGCAAAACTAATGCTAGGAAAACTAGAAGTCGTGCTTGAAAGTCAAAGCCACCAGGGTGCACACAGTCAGGTACTTCTTACATGTGCACCACAGTGTGATCGCTAAAGTGCCTGAGGCTTGCACACTGCTCTCGTGGAAGTGTGAAGGACGGCAAAGAGCCCTGGGTGTGTGAAGAGTGCCCAGTTCCTTGTCCCACACAGCCACAAGTACACACGCCTAACCCTGAAAACCACGATTCTGAAGCTTCACAGGTAAAAACAGAAAGATAATCAGTTTGTCCTGGGAGGTAGGAACCGGGAAGGGAGGGAGGCAGAAGTCTTGTACGAAACTTACTGAACTACTGACTGTTTACACTGTGAGCATATGAAACACCAAACCAGCATGGAAATAAGAACTACAGACTGGGCAGGAAATGGAAAATGACAGTGAGTTACAAGAGAAATGAGGTTATTAGAAGCAGTCTTAAAAAAAATAATAATAGTGTTTTTTCTTTTCCTAGGTTTTAGAATCAAAAGTTTTTTTTTTTCATGAAATGGTTCTGAATTATTGCTATACACTGAATGTGCTGATTTAAGTTTACTTTCAGGTTCTTTCTGGTCAAGTTCTTTGTAAGCCTTGTATATTGATGTTATAACTTTCTGTGCTATTAAGTTTCCATAACTGCTCATTTCTACAGTTAGCATTAAATGAGACATGGTCACGTGATAAGAAAACTGATTCTATTGGTGACTCTGCATTCTCTGAAATACACACTTTATTTAATGCATCCATCAAGGACACACTATACTGCATACCCTAATTATAACTTTGTGAGGTGAGTTAGAAGTTCAACACTACATTATACGGCTGTCATGTTGCAAACAGAAATCACAGGAGAAGGCTGTCACCCACCCAAGACAGACACTCACTGTGGCCCCGTTTCTAATGGCCTCTTCGTAGAGCCCGATGACATCAAAGGTGCCTTTACTTGCCAGTAGCTTTGCTTTGCAGATCCAGAATTTAGCAAACTTTTCAGCCTCGGGAATGCTGGACAATATGGTAAATACTTCATTGGAAAAGACACCCTGCAAAACAGAAAATGCTGAGGTGATTTTCACAGTTACTCTCACATCTCCTAATACCACAGAAGGTATGCAGATGTCGGCTTTATCTCTAATTTTCCTGAACTTTTTAACTGAGGTACAATGTATGTACGATACTTTGGATACATGTGTAGCCATTGAGATCTATGTATTTTTAGGGCTGTGGCTGTGGCTCAGTGGCAGAGCGCTTGCTTAGCATGTGTGAGGCACTGGGTTTGATTCTCAGCACCAATATAAATAAGTAAAATAAAGGTCCATTGACAAGTGAAAATACATTAAAAAAATAAACTGTATTTTCAGTGATTTTTGTCATTGATCATTAAATTTTAAGTTACATGAGACGAAGTGGACAGAAAACCTTTATCACAGCAGAAGAGAAGGAGTATGTTCTACATGTTTAGGCAGTGCAAAAACCAAATCAATCCTTCCTGCAATCAGCATTTCTTACATATTCGTAATCCTACATAGTTCTAAGAATGAGCAGTGAACAGTGGCCGGAATTTCCATATTATTCTTGACAGCAGCATGAAGGACGGCACAGGGCAGGCTGTATATGTGTGTGTGAGGGGAATTTGTGGGGTTAACTCCATACAATGGAACTTTGGGGTGGGCTTCTGGTGTGTGCCCAGAGCAGGGCAGTGACGGGGTTCGGGAGGCGGCGGGAGTGGCCATGCCCAGAAGCCCACGTACCAAGGATGCACTCAGCCCTGCAGCGTGGCTGCTCCTCCAGAGCTGCGGGACACACAAAGGTGAGCACACAGCCGAGAGCCACCCTGACCGAGTGCAGGGACAAGAGAGTCAACAAACAGGAACAAACACCAGCAAACAGCCGAGGCAGCAAAGGGCAATGAACTTTAGGATACTGCAGTCGTGTTTTCAAGTGAGAAGAGAATGCTGCTTCCATTAAACTAGAGTATGAAGAGTGGAACAGTGGGAAACCGCAGGGGAACAGAATTAGTGAGCGAGGAGCAGCTGCGGACCCTCCCAGCACTCGGTGCTGCAGGACAAACAGGCCGAGAGTGTGAAGCAAGACCTGGGAGTTCTGGGGGACACACCGAGGGCTCTGAGAGAACTCCTAGGAGGAAATGTGAGAGAAATAATCTGAACATGAACTCAAAGCAGTTGCAAAAGAAAAATTTCATGACCTGAACAAAGAAATGTTTGTTCAGACTGAAAGGCTCTCAGAGTTAAGCAGAAAGAAATAAAAAATAAATAAAAACATATTTAGGAAAGTGCCTCCCACATGCCAGGCAAGGGCTCCACCGCTTAGCTACCTCCCCCGCCTGCTTCAAACTGACAGAAGACGTTAATACATTGACAACTCTGGATGTAGGAAAGAAGACAGAGAAGCACTTTCAAATTTTCCAGGGAAAACAATGTGAAATTAGAAAAATTTCCCAACCAAACTATGATTACAGCATGTGAGCAAAGTAGACATTTTTCACAAGCATGAGGACTCAAGTTCACTATTCAAAAGACCCAAAAAGTTACGAAGGGGTAAAGTTTAGAATTCACATGGGACACCTGAAACAAATGAAACTGCAGGAAGAGTGGACTGTAAAACTCGCCACCCACGCTTAAATTCATGCCGGCCCTAACATGGGCTCAGAGGCGGTTCTTGCTGAAAGCACTGGCCCTGCATTTTGGCCTGCAGATGCAGGACCAGTAACTAACAGCAGGATAAAACCTGGCACTCTGCCTTCATCTTGAACAGTCTTCTTCACCGACTTAACTCTGGGTCAAATTCCTGCTCAGCTCTGTGCAGGCATGCTAACCACCTGAGGAGCCTTCAGCTAAAGCTGGAATCCTCCCTTGAGACTGGAGGCACCAAGGTCACAGTACCTAAGCTACTTTCAACAGATGCCCAGGCCAGCTGTGTCAGGATCCTGGTCCAGACCCCAACAGCAGCACCTAGACATCTTCAGCCATTGCTCTACACCTTCTGAGAACAGTGGAGACCTGTAAGTAGATTGAGCCAGGATGAGGCTGCTCCCTGCCCCAGCAGGAGCAAGAGCCTCATGGGTACCAAATTACAACCCCACTCCCAGCCCCAGGACCTCAGGTCTGGTAAACACCCTGCAAGCAAGTGGAGATTCCCTGAGCAGCAGCAACCTCCTTGACATCAGCAGGCCTCCGTGTGACCAAAACTGAGGTGATGATCAACAGACCAGTGTGATGAGACGGTTCAACTACACAGCCTCTTCTTCCCGCCCCAGTTCTCCCTCCAGGTAGACCTAAGGCTCTGTCAGGAAGACAGGGCTTGGGAATGCTGCTCCCTTGTCTTGACTGAAGTCCCTTTCCTGCTTTTCATCATTACATTTTCCATTTGGTTTCTGGGGTGAGTAGCCAGACCTGATTTGTGGGGAGCCCAGTGTTGGGATTCTGGCCTGGGACTTGGGTAACAACATTATTTTGTGATTTCAATGTATTATTTTATGAAATAAAACCGTATTGAACACAGAAACGAGGGAAAAATAAACAAAAAGGATTCATATAAATTGAATTACAAAATAAAATGGCAGGCTAAATTTAAACATGTGAGTAATCATAACAGGTGTTTGTGGGCTAAATATGCTTTCAAAAGCACAGTGTTTGATCTGGTTAAAAAATTTCAGCTGTATACATTCATGAGGCATTTCTAGAATAAACCAACTCAGAAAGATTTAAAAATAAAGGGGGTGGAAAAAGACTTACTAGACAAATTCTAGCAGCAAAAAGCAGGTATGGCAAGATTGACATTAGACAGAAGAGAAATCAAAGCAAGCCATGAATCTTTTATGTACATACAATATAGTCATGAAAAATAGAAAGTAAAAGTTGTCAGAAATACAAATTGACAATGACTAATCCTAATTATAGAGAAACTTCTGCACAATTCTTTCAAAAAGCAACAGATAGAGTAAACAAATAGATTATATATCCTTTTAAAACACCTCTAAAACATTTACTAAGATGATGAGAATACAAAGAAAATTTTAATAAATTCCATCAAGAATAATACACATGGGGGCTGGGTGCAGTGGTGCATGCCTGTAATCCCAGCAGCGCAGGAGGTGGAGGCAGGAGGATTGTGAATTAAATATTTACGTATAAATACTGAAGTATAAAGTAAGTAAAGTATTTCCCTGAGGTCTGTGAGCTGCTCTAGCAAATTAGTCCACTCAGAAGTGATAAGAACCCTGACTTCAGCTGGCTTCCGTTAGCCCAGGGTGGGCGGTGTTGCAGTGCTGAGCTCTCCAACTGTGGGAGGTGTCGCTATCTACAGGGAGAAGGCCTCAGAAGGGAACTGGAGGCCAGCCAGCTGATGTCGGCTGCAGAGCTAGTACCTGCAAGCTGTGTGAGGACATATCCCAATGTCCGGTCCCCAAATTGCTCTGCTGACTGTTGAGTGAGAGAGCAGGGAAAGCACCTTGTCTGGTTTCCCCTGCACTCTCCACCTCCTTGTTCTCCTGGAGCCAGTGGGTGCCAGCTGCTTTCTGCAGTCACTCCACTGTCACTTCAGGCTCCTGTTGCTGCCAGCCCTGTGTGTAGCAGAGGACATCACTGTGGGCAGCACCCACGTCCCCTCTGGCCCTGAGGGCTCTGGGCACCCAGGCTCACAGTGTGTTTTACTTCCAACAGCCACCCTGTGCCTTTTTGTATGTGTCCCCCAGGACTACCATTACAGATGGCCACACAAGTACTAATAGTGCAGCTCTGCCCCATCAGGATGACCCTGGGTAGCCTCTGCTCCACCCCATCAGGATGACCCTGAGGCCTGGCTTTCCCTGTAGCCAGAGCTTCCTGTGAGATAGTGCCAAGGTTCCCCTCCTCAGGCTAGCCTGATTCCACACTGTGGCCCTCCCATTCCTGCTCCCTCAGCCCCCTTCCTGGGAAACCTCTTCCTGCTGAGCTACTTTCACATTGATCCTCCTTTAGGTTCTGCTCCTGGGAACGCACTGATAATATTGTATCTCCAATTCCCACGTCTTTTTATTGAGATATCTGGTGTGTTTTCTGCTTTGGAAACTTGACCCTGATTGATGGAGTATTAGTTAAATTTACAGGCAAATACATAGCATTAAACATATTTGTAAGAAAATAATAAAGGCTGACTTTAATTATCTAGACTTTAAAAAGCCAGAAAAAGGACAATAAATACAATAGATGCAAACACTGGTGTACAAGAAAGAGTAATCAAAAAATTCAAAATACACACTATCACAGAGGAGCTGAGGTTGTGGCTCAGAGGAAGAGTGCTCACCTGGCATGCGTGAGGCACTGGGTTCAATCCTCAGCACCACATAAAAATAAAATAAATGTGTCCACCTACAACTAAAAAACAAATATTAAAAAAAAATCAAGAGAAATCTTTGGCAAGTCTGATTCAAAAAAGGCACAAAATTTACTACAGTTGGCTCAAGAAATACAAAACCTAAACAGACCAATAACCACAGAAAAAAGTAAAGACATTAAAAAAAAAAAAAAAAAAAAAAGACTATCACCCAAAGCAGCACACACAGTCCAGATGATGCTGTGGCAAGTTCAAAGGAAATCTCAGGTACAAACTGTTTCTTCTTAAAATTTTTTTTAGTTGTAGATGGACACAATACCTGTATTTTAATTATTTTTATGTGATGCTAAGAATTGAACGCAGTGCTTCACATGTGCTAGAAAGCACTCCGTCGCTCCAGCCCTGTACAGACTATTTTCATAGAGAGAAAGGGAAAAGCCCAACTCATCTAACAAAGTCAGCATAATACTAAGACTAGGAAAAAGAAAGGTGACCGAAGAACAAAGACAAAAATATCAAATAAAGCAACTGCAACTTGCAGAAACCAGAGCTTCGTTTCTCCGCCCGTACCAAGCACACCCACACAGCTGCCCAGACAGGTGACTGGAGTGGGGTGGCTCAGGGAGCAGCTTGCCAGGTGTAAGAGTGACAGGGAGGCCTGGTCATTTGTCTGAGTATTGTTTGAAATGATTATAATAATGTACTCATTTTTTAAAAAATATATTGAAAGGAAAAGCAAAACAAACAAAAAAAAAAGAACTGAAGTTTAATTCCACAAAGAGCAATAGCTAACGCTGAACTGGTGCTGTGAGAACACTAACCTTAAGGTTTCCTTTTTTATTAATGCCCAACATTGTTATGGTCTGTTACAAATGCTGATATGAGTTAATCAATAAGAAATAGGTTACAGATAAGAAAATATAGACTAATGAAATAGTACAGGTAATAAAATATAAGTTAAATTACAAATAAGTATAAGCCAGTAGGACAATTGTTAAGTATAAGAAATAGGAATAATTGTAGTCGAGCATAAGCAGGTACAGCCATAATGACTCCATCTTTATGGTTCCTATGTGAAAATTGTTACATAAGTTTCTTCAAATGTAAAAATATTATTTTTCTGCACTTTGTACCCTGCAAATGTACTTGGACCCAGGATGTGCTGTCTGACTCTGCTCTGCTAACTGATTTTCTCAGCCCTTGCACCCTGCTTGTTTGCAATTTGCAGATTCCATAGGATGTGATTTTCTTCCTTAAATACTGGAACCACAGACAGCCTGGTGCACTTCTGTCAGAAGGCCATTTGGGCATGATAGAAGCTCCCTGGTCAGGTAATAAAACTCTCTAATTTGTTTCAAATTTGGTTTTAGAGTGTTTTCTGAGCCCTCTCCCTGTAACAATATTACCAACCAATGGACAGAGTCCCTTTGCTTTGGTAGGGACCTTTGTTTACAAGTCAGCCCCGTCATCATTCATGTTCTTACCCTCGGTACCAGGGATGGAACCCGGGGCCTCTGCCACTGAGCCACAGCCCCGGTCCCTGTCATTTTTCATTAACATCTTCCCTTCAGGGAACCTCCTAGGCTCATACCCTTTGCCTACCACCTACTTTACCCTTCTCTGTAGAACCCAAGACACATGCAGATGCCATTTCTAGCTACCAAGGGTGTTTAGGACACTCCAGTCACAACTGGCCCCTTTGATTCAGCTGCATGTCCAAATATTAAATGTTTACTGTTGGACCTTGATACCTGGAGAAGGCAGAGTTGAAACTCCTTTGGATCCTTCCGGGGCCATGCTGCTTGGGTTATGGGTTAGTATCCTAACTTTCCTGTGCCTCAGTGTCATTTGCAAAGTGGGCATCATAATAGTCTTTATGGTGATCCTATGAGATAAGATAAGGAAAGTGCTTTACAAGAGCCAGGCACACAAGAGCCACCATTTAAGTGCTCTTCATTGTTGTTAGTACCACTAGGATTACTATTCAGTATTAAAGAGAATAGCTCGGTTTCTTTTGGGTGAGGGGGGGTCTCTGCTGTGTCTGGAGCTCACTCACCTCCTCGATGAGCTGCAGGCATTGGGTCAGAGTGCTGTTGATTTTCCTGGACAGCTCCAACTGGGCTTTCTTTTCTTTTTCTTCTTTTTCAATGTTCTTCCAGAATGAAATATTCATTTCTTCTATTACTTTTCTTTTTGTTTTAAGTTCCATAGGAGGCCGCTTATAGATTTTCCCCTTAGATTTCTGCCATTCTTCCAGTTGTTTCCTGTTACGCAATTGAAGGGGACAGAGATGATTTCATTTAAACAAAATGTCATCTAGCTTCTAGAGTATATGATCAGGTTTGTCTACGCCTTCGACTACAAAGTCAGAAGAATGGAGTCAGGGACAGTTTACACCCAGCACTGGCAGCACCTGGCTGCTCCCAGCCAGCAGAAGGCAGATGACAGGATGATGAGGATTTAGTCTTCAATGCTAAGATTCTTCTCATTGTTGCTCTCTAAGGTTTCCATTTACCTACACACCAACTCAGATGCATGCTTTCCTGAGACACCCTCCAGCTGAGAGCCTGACTCTGCACTCCATTTCTCCCCACTAAGCTGTCACTCAACCCAGACCAAACCAACAATTGTACCTCAACAGGGTCTTGGTGCTCAAAGTGCCCCACTTCCCTCAGGTCCTCAGCCCCCTCCTGACTACGGAGTTCCCTTTCTTTTATGAACTAGATATGTGATTTCAGGACTCTTTATATGCAGCTGTTCTCTGATGTCATTGAGTCCTAACCCTCGCTCTCCTCCACTGTTCACATTCTACCCTCCTGCTTCTAAGCAGGTGATATGGTACTTTTGGGGATGTGCCAACATATGTAGACTCTAGTGTTTAGATGGAGGGTCTCTAGCTTCTTTAAATTATGACCATGTATTTGTGATTTGCAAATGTACCTTTCAGCCCAGGTCTCTCTCTGCAGCCCTTTTGTAAAACCCACTGCATAGCTGATCCTTATGCCTTCACACTGACCATGGACTCAGCGATAGAGGCTGAATCCCTAGGGGCAAAGTCAGGTGCTCTCCGCTCTCCTGGCGCCTAGTCCGCTGCAGGCCCTTGGGGAGACAATGAGTGACTCACCCACTTTCCACAGTCTCTGGTCCTTTTGTGATTAAGTATTCAACATGCCACATGCAATCTTATGACTGCGTCCCTGTTTTCTGATCTGCACTAGCAGCTTGAGGGCAGGGACCCTGACTCGCACCTTGGTTGGCTCAGAATCTTTGCTTTTCTGAGCTTTCTGCTCAGAAAGCTTGCCTGTCACCAGCCTTAGGTCTCAGCTCAGATGTCACCACTGAAAGTACCTCCCCTGACACTTCTATCTAAAGTGTGTTATTTTCTGTCTCTGCAGGAAGGCAAAGAGTCTTCTGGTCTCCCAAGATCAAATCCTGCCTTCACCCTCCTGCTACCTGTGAGAGCCTCTTCTAACTTTACACACTCCTTTCATTCTTGCCAGGAATCTACTCACTTTCCGCTCCAATATACATAATTGCCTCTCTTGGGAGGTTCAGCCACATCCTGAGACTGTCTGGTCTTAGGCAACAAAAGCACAAAATCCTCTGGCTCAGCTTCTAGCATCCGTGTATGTCAGTGCCAAGCCCCAGCAACTCAAGATCCTGGCTTTCCCCTGAACTCCACTTGACAGCTGCTCCTCTGGGCTTGAGCTCCCTCTCCAAACCTGATCTGCTCAGACCCGTGGACGCTGCCGTTCCTGCCTCCCTGATAACCATACCAACTCAACCAGGGTCTATTTAACAAAGAGCTACCATCTTCCCTCTGCCTGTGTGGACTTGCCACCCTAGCTCCCACTAGCCCGGCTGCCTGAAACTGCTTGGTCCCTGCAGGTGCTTCTGTGTGAAGAGTCTACATCTTCAACTGTTTCTTACCCAATCTCTGTGTTTCAACTATTTTAAGAACATTTTAAAGCATGTATAAAATTATAGAGAATGATCAATAACATGTATGTATCACTAGTTCTTTCAAGACTTGATATTTGTTATAGTTGCTCCAAATCATCTTAGGATGTAGCTACAAATTACTTAGAAGTTATTATTTATGGCCTATTTCCTGACTAAATATTATTTATTCTTTTTTTTGGTACTGGGGATTGAACCCAAGGGCGTTTAACCACTGAGCCACATCCCCAGCCCTTTTTTATATTTTATTTACAGACAGAGTCTCACTGAGTTGCTAAGGCTGGCTTTGAACTTGGGATCTTCCCGCATCAGCCTCCTAAGCTGCTGGAATCATAGACATGCCCCACCATGCCCAGCTGACCAAGTATTCTTGATGGTCAATTGTCTAATTTTCTCACTTAAGCTGCAAAATTTTGGAAGTAAAACAACATACCTTCGGTCCTCTGCTGTCACCCTCTTTTGGGTGTTTGGGTTAGTTTGGGTCCCCCTTAGGACTTCTCTCCCACGAATGGCTGTGAGTCCAGCTTGAGTTCTGGGAGCTGTCTTGTTCAGAAAATGGCTCTGGGGAAAAGCCTTCTTCAACTTGGAGTCCACAGTCTGTGCTTTCTGTTCAAAGTTTTTGTACTTATTTTCATTGGTTCCATTTGCTCTTATGTTGGGAGTGCTTGGAACAACTGAATTAAGCCTGCCAGTTATCAGGTGGGGCTTCTGGCTTACAGCTCTTGTTTTGTGCAGTCCACAAGGTGCCTGAGGTCTAGAACAAGGTTGTGTGGACTTCCAGTCTTGCTTGGTGCTTGCAGGTCTGTGTTGAAGTTCTCCCTGGTGTAAGCCGGGGTATGCCCTGGGTTTGGTATGTCTTGCTTCCTGTTCAGTAACAGAGTATGACCGTATGTATTTAGCCCTTTCAGCCTTTACACTCTTTATGTCCTTGACCACTGGCTTCTTTGATGCTTGAGTCTGACTAAGGGTCTGCACAAAGTGAGAAGAAACTGTCCTCAAGGGTTTTTCTCCTGGTCTTGCAAGATTTGCTCCCCTAGAGAGCTGCTGTGATTTCAGTGGTACAGTATTGATGTGTTTTTTTCTAACAAACTGCTTATTAACCCTGTCTTTCAGAACCGCATGATTCCCCAAACTTCTTCCCAGGGCTTGCTTAGGAGCCAAACTGCTCTTGGTTTGATCATGAGAGTTGGTCTTTGGCTTACTCATGGAACACAGTTCGGGGTCTGGCTTCTTCTCAGGTACCAATAAGGTGTGTGGCAAGTTCTCTTTGTTCGTCTCTTTTAAAAAGCCACCCTCAGGTTCATTTTCAACATGGGTGCCATCCACACAGTCTGCACATGGAGCATTTCCTTGACCCACTTCTTGCTGCTCTTGTGTGTCAGGTGACCTGGTGGGTTTTCTCGACAGCTCTTCTGCAGCGGATGGCCCAGCTTTATGCTGCTGGTGATTCTTGCTGGAAAGTTCCCAGTTTGGGTTAGAAGCAGGACATTTTGAGGTCAGTCTTTTTCCCTGAAGATTTGGTGGCTCCAGCTTTGGCTTCTGGGACTCTCTGATGTTGGCTGATCTAGGCTGGAGTTTAGTGCTAATGGGTCTCGTGGCTTTGCCAGGCAGAACGGCATGCTGGGTAACATGCCTCTGGGGTCCAGCAGTCTGAAAACACAAAGAAACAGACATGTAAAAAATTCATACTAGCTCACTGTTTTTAAAACAATGAAAAAATAACTGTTTAAAACATGTGCTAGAAAAAATTAGTTGTTTTATTTAGAATTTAATTTAAGAAAGTTGAATCCTGGGAAAGGCTCACCTCATTAATAGATTTTATAACTTGAGCTCCTATCAGAAGTGTATCAGAATTCTTTTAGCTTGAATTTTTGTGAATACACAAAAACTGCTGTTTCAACAGTGACTTTTCCTAAAGCAAACAGTGCTTGCTGAATGCTTGTTACATTTCAACGCCCGGTCTTCCCATAGACCTTGGGAAGACATCCTGAAGACCTGTTACATACAGGGCCTCTCAACAGATTCCTCCTTGCACTTTGTATAGCTTAGCTAAACCCCCTGCTTTCATTAATGGCACAGTTTCAGGTAAAACCCTCTATCTTGCCGGAGACCAGTGACGAGAAGCCAGACAGGTGGCAGATGACAGGCTGGGAAGCCTGAGTTGTATTTGAACAGCTCTCAACAAGCATCCAGTATCCTGGAAGGAGTCAGTCAGCCAGGACTTTAAGGTCAGACCCCCTGTTACTAATAAGCAGATGTTTTAGTCATGAGATTTAATTTTGGATGAGAAAGAAAGAACCAGGTTAAAGAAAACTGAAAGCTAGGGAGGGGAGTTTGGAATTAAGAAGGTAAATAAAAGGGGCTGGGGATATAGCTCAGTTGGTAGAGTGCTTGCCTCACATGTGCAAGGCCCTGGTTTCAATCCCCCCCCCCCCCCATCACCACCACCACCACCACCACAATAAACTCTGAAGAAGGTAAAAAAAAGGTAGAAGCCAGTGAAAGCAATTGCTCAAAAAGGTGACCCTGGCACACTTAAGCACGGACATCTCCAGGAGAAGATCTGCAAGTGTTAGAGCGACCTACGGCTCTCTTGTTTTTGACTTTCAATACTGTGAGGAATTGCTATGTAACCTGGGGGAGTGTGTGAAGGAGGTCTGTAACCAGATGGCTTGTCATTAAGGGCAAAGAGCTACCTGCCCTGAAACAGTACTGGCATGTGGTGTTGCTGTGAGCGGGATGGGGGAGGCGGAGGGATGGGGTGTACCCACACGTTATGCCTTGGGCCCCAGCATTGACACCTGCCTCAGATTTCTATATCACCACTTAAGAAAAAAGTGGGGATGTGGGTATGAAAGCTTCCACACTATGTTATTCACCACTTAACCCATACAATTTGGTGTGTTTTAGCATATTTACAGAGTTGTACAGTGATCACTACTGCCAAATAACAGAACATTTTCATTGCCCCAGAAAGAAACTGGGAGCTTGTCCGTAGCCCCGACCCACTGCCCGCTCTCCACTGCCCTCAGCACCAGGTCTGCTCTCTATGCCGTGCCTTCTGAACATGCTGCATAAATGGGATCATGCAACACAAGGCACATGGTGCCTGGCTCCTTTCACTTACCAGAATGTTCCCCAAAACTGACATGTTACAGCATGTGCCAGTGCTGTCACTTTTTATAACTTAATAAAACTGAGCACAAAGCTCAGAGGTTCCCACATAGCACCCTCACACGGGCACTTCATTGCACTTTCACAGCCAAGTGACACTGCAAGTACGGCTGTGCGTATTTCAGTTACCCCTTCATTAACTGATGGACATTTGGGTCATTTCCACTTTAGAGGTGTTATGAATAATGTTGCCACAAATATTTGTGTACCAGTTTTTTTTTTCAAAAAATGTTTTTCTTATTAAATCAAACTACTCATATTTATGAATAATATATTTGAAAACCGTGTTTTTTTGTTGGTATCATCTATCATTTTTATTATTGGTGACTTTCAAAGTGGATTTTTAAAAAAATTGTAGATGGACACATTACTTTAATATTTATTTTTATGTTGTGCTAAGGATCAAACCCAGGGCCTCACACATTCTAGGCAAGGGCTTTACCACTGAGCCACCATCCCAGCACCTGGATATTTCTTTTAAAAGACTAACTTCTACTTACAGGTTTAGAAGGTGGAGGTTTCAGGCAATTATTCTTGGCTTTCAGATAAGGCCTATGAAAGGTAAAACACAATTAATCCTGAGTACAGGAGGATCAGCAAACCTTGAAAGCACAGTGATTAAAATTATGATTAGAATTTTAAATTATTATAACTTCTGTGTGTGGTAAAGTAATTCAAAAATTATAATAAGTCTTCTTACTGTCCCTTTCTTTCCTCTGTTCTCCTCCTGGAAGACCCCAATTGCTCTTACCCATTTTCTGTGACCCTTTCAGAGATATTCTATGCTTAAATGTAGCATTCCAATAGTATTAATGAAATATATGTGTTCTCTTCATTTTTGTGCAGTCTTATTAATTCAAACATGGTTCCTTGAATAATGCAACATGGCGGAAGCTGAAGATAAGAGAATTGCTTCCGTAACAAACTTCCTTGTTATACGTATCTCCAAGTAGTGAATTTCCAGGGGGAAAATAATTTATAGTTGACTCTTCATATCTCTGGGTTCTACATCTGTGGTTTTAACCAACCTTGGGCCAAAAATATTTAGGGGGAAAAAAAAAAAACCCACTAAAAACACTGCATCTGTAGTGAACATGTACAGACTTCCCCCCCTTGTTAGCATTCCTTAAACAGTATACTCTAACTATTTACAGAGCATTTATTTTGTATTAGGTATTACAAGTAATCTGGAGATGATATAAAGTACACTGAAGGATAAACATAGGTTACATGGAATACTACATCATTTTATAAAGGAACTTGAGTATCCACAGATTTGGTACCTGTGGGGGAATCCTGGAACCAATTTCAGGTGGATACTGAGGCATGAATATAATTTAAAAAGTAGGGGCATAACATGAAATCTAGCTAGTAAAATAAAAATGAAAAAAAAGGAGATCAGGGCAAAGTTCAGAAAGATTCAGTCTACATGAACCAAAAGAATCGCTAAACAGAGGCTTCTATTATCTGTAACATAAGCCCTGGCGGGCAGAGACCTCTGTATCATTAAGTACCATGTCTCTCACAGTGAGAGTGACTGACACACAATAAGTATATATTTTGGAGTAAATGATTTTGGTTCACTTAATAAAGAAAATAGAGTTGTAAAAACCCAAGATAAAACATAGGGTGAAAGTAAAGTTTGTAAAATCTAATTTTCAGACAAAAACTGAGTGGGAAGAAAATACATCTATGCCAAACAGGAGGGATAAATAACACCATGGAAATGGTAAGGTGCTGACAAAAGGTATTAGGGAAGCAGTTATGTTCTTTCCACCCCAAAAGCAAGTGCTAAGAGAATGGTCAAAGAGCACCCTCAGGCGGGAGGATGCCAGCAGGCCACTATTGGGGACATATAACCGGCTCCCCCGCTGTAGCAAGAACGCCAGAACCAGGACAGTGCACCTCCTCCACCAAGGATTGCCATCTCGAGGATCAGTTTTCCCAGGACTAAGAAGGGACAAGAAATGCTAACGGCATGGTGTGCAATGCTGTGACCCTTTCCCCCTTCCTTTGGGGGCTGTTACAATAACAATGCTTAAGTCTTTGCCAGCATACTAGAAACTTCCCAGGGGTTTTGGTCATGTCTGGCCTGAGAAGTTCTTTTTCAGTTATCATCGGATACTAATGTGGGTTGAATAAGGTACAAGCAAATGGCTATGTTTTGAAAAAGCTTTAAATTACTATTCGCACTGAGGGCAACAAAACTGGCATAATTGTGGGTAGACAAACTCACTTGGTGTTTTGATCCTTCAGTTTTCCCTTGGCTGCTAAATACTCCTGGAGCTTTCTTTGCCGCTCTTCTGCAAAACAGGTGAGCAACAACAGATCTTTAGTTTGAGATTTTCACCAGTTCATTTATATTCTAAAAGATGACACTTTTTTTGTTTGTAACATGTTACAAAATCCCCAGTCCTACAGGTTTGCCTTCAAGCTATAAGAACATCCATAATATTATTAAAATGCCAGGCCTATACTAAGCTCTTTACTTCTTTTAATCCACACAACAATCCTGTGAGATATTTTGCAGTTGGAAATCCAGAAAGTAAATGACAGGCTTAGTTATCCAGTTAGTCTGTAGCAAAGCCAGGATTTGAAAATATGTTTATTAGAGCCCAGAGCGCTTGATCACATCCACTGTTCTCAGTTAACAACACACTATGCTTTACATGAAGAAATTCTATTATTGGCCCACATGAGCTGGTGAGCTAGCCTTGGTCTTATTTTTTTTCCTAATAGAGACAATGATTTTTATCAACAACCCCCTTACATGGTTTCCTGTGGGACTACAGAAGAAACAGGCAAGGTTGGGGAGCTTATGGAAAACATCTACGGAGTAAGTTTCTAAGCAGGGGATGGTGAGGGGATGAAAAGTCCATATAGATTGAACATCCCTAATCTGAAACTCTGAAATCCAAAATGTAGAAAATTCCATACCTGACCTCATATGACTGCTTTTAGTTAAAACTATTACATAAAAGCACCTTGCACTATGTGTATCAAGTGTAAGGAAATGTAAATGAATTTCATGGTTAGATTTGGATCACACATTCAAGATAATCTCATTATACATGCAAAGTGTTCCAAAATGTGAGAAACATCTGAACACTTCTGGTCCCACGCATTTCAGATAAGGGAGACTCAACCAGTATTTCTGCCCTCAAGAAGTTCCAATCTAGTAATAGAGATAAAACAAAAAACAGTAATTAAAATATAAGGGAAAATTTTGGTGCCATATGAAAAGTTCCAAGAAAGCGGAAGGCCCCGACCTCACGAGAGGTGGGGAATAGAGAGAGAATAGATGGTTGGAAAAGACAAAAATTACTGCTTTTAAAAAAAGGGGGTGGGAGCACAGGGGTACAAAACTATTCTTAACCTCATCTAAACTGATTTGCCCTGCTCTTGCTGTCCAACTTGGATGCGGACTCATCAGACAGCTGTGAGAAAACACAGCACTGAGGTCCGCGCCAGGCAGTGTAGAGGGCAGGAGCTACAGAATGGGACACATCGGGGTTGGAGTCCCAGAGATCTGGGCACAGAGAAGCCCAACATGCGGGTTGTGGTGTAAAGCACCTAGGGCAGTGACCAGAACCTGGCAGTCATCAACAGGGATGGCTGGGAAAACCACCGGGACCCTGCAGGCATACGCGGGGTGGGGGTGGGGGTGGGCAGGAAAGGCTCCAGGCACGAGGAAGAGGTCAGGGACCGCGGGATCCCTGGCCCTCAGGGCAGATTTAGTGCAGAGCCCTTCCCTGGGCCCAAGTCCCGGAGGCAGGTGGGACCCGCCCCTTGGCCACGATCAAGTCCTGGCGGGGCGCAGAGGACTGCGCCCGGCTGCGTCTGGGGCCCTGACGGCAGGACCCAGCGCGCTGCTTCCCACCCGTGCTGAGCCCGCGCGTGGGCCTCGGTGGCTTTATCCCGAACGTGGTGGCAGTGACACCATTTTGAGGGCTGCTGCGGGCTTGCAGGTGAGATGTCGCCTGGCTCGTCGCCCTGGGTTCCGGCCCGGACTCCCCGTCGCGGAGACTGAGGCTGGCCGGCGAGGGGCTCACTCGCTGTCCCCCCTTCCTCCCCGCCCGTGTCCTAACGCTCGCAGGAACCGGGGGTTCGCCGTCCTACTCACCCGCTGCGGCGGCGGCGGCAGCGGAAAGCCCCGGTCTCACCATGACTTCTCGGTGACAGTTTTCCTTCAAAAGCCGCGCCCGGAGCCAGGGCCGCCGCTCCGCCTTCCGCGCGCTCCCATTGGCTTCCGCGGGTTTAAAACTCACCAATCGGAAGAAGGGGAGGGCGGGACGCTAGGAAGCAGACTCTTTGCGATTGGCCCTGGATCTAGTTCCCCGGGGCCCTGTGATTGGAGGAACGTGCGTCGCGAGTCTGAGGCACGCTCGAGGCGAGGTTTTGAGGTGTGCCGGGGCGCTCCGGCTTGGGCTAGCCCCGGGCCCTTGTAGGTCGGTAGCGCTGCAAACCTGGATCCCAAACGGCTGAGCAGTCCCCGCTGCTGGGCTACTGCATGAGTCCCTTCTCTCAGATCCGCGGTTTACAGGAGCCATGCAGAAATAAAAAGCAAAACCGGGGCGAGCCCGGCGCCTGCCACCAGCATCTGTCACTACCCTCTGGCGATGGGTCTCAGGCTCTTAAGTCTTGGTGCTGCAGGCTGCCTCCCGCTCCGTTTTAAAACGGAGCTTTTAGTTTAAAAAAGGTTCGTATGTGCATTGCAGGTGACAGCAAGGACAAAGGCATCCAGTCGCAAGCAGCTCAGTTGGGCGTCCTAGGTCCTGCGTGTGCGCAGCCTCCCAGTGTATGAGACCGAAATCTGAGCGCGGTGGCGCGTTCCCTCACCTCGCGGACAATCACCTGTCCGCAATCCGGAGTGCGTGAATGCTTTTGATAACCAAGAATACACCACTCCAACGGAATCTGTAGGAGAAAAAAAAATTGTAACCCTTTCTTGGGGGAAGGGTAGCTCCTTTTAAATTCTATTTTTGGTTATGGTAAGACATGGCAAATTTTACCTTTGTGTGGGGTGGGGGTGCTGGGGATTGCAAATTTTACCTTTTAAACCAGTTGCAAGCGTTACATATCTGGAAGACCACAGTTCAGTGGCATTAAGCACATCCACACTGGTGAGCAGCAGACCCCCCTGTCCCAGAGCGCTCTTCTTTCCAACTTGACCCTCGCTGCCCAGAAAGCACCAACTCCCCACTCCTGCCTCCTGGCGGTCCTTGGTGACACTTCTACCTGCCGTCTGATTTAACTAGTCTAGGTCCCTGGAGTGAGTGGTATCACTGGATGCTTTCACTCAGCATAGTGTCTTCAAGGCTCATCCTTCTTGTGACACGTGTTAGAATTTCCCTTCTAAGGCTTAATAACATTCCATTGAATGCACCTGGGGCATTTTGCTTATCTGCCCATCCCAGATGGTCCAGAGTGTTGCTTCCACCCTGTGGCTATTGTGACTAACGCTGGCTTGAAGTGGTTGTCCACTTGCCCACTGCAGGCTTTCCTTTCAGTCCTTTGGGGTGCACACCAAGAGGTGGTAGTGTCAGGTCATGTGCTAATTCTAGTTTTCGGTTTTGGAGGATGGCCATATTCTTCTCAGGGTGGCTCTTTTTTTAATAGATGTTTTTGATTTGGCCACACCAGCTGGAGGGCAGAGGGCAAGCAGGCCCAGTTGTCCCGAGTCCCAGGTGCACCTCATTCCTCTTGTTTCAGTCTGGGGTTTTTTCCTTTGAAGTGTGTTTCTCATTCAGCTGCTCTGGGGAATGTTCTTGAGTGTCAGGGAAACTGCTTGGGTTCTGGGGAGGTGGTGGACGGGGGGACAGTCACATCTGGACTCCTGCTTGTTGGGTTGCTTCACCATTTGGCTTCTCAGAAGGGCATGAGGCTACTCACCGCTCTCCTCTTTGGCCTGAGTGGGGATTTTGGAAGAGAGTGATGCTAGGGTTTCCAGATCAATGCATTTTGATGTTTACATTAGTGGTACATAATGTGCATTTTGTTCTTTTAAAAAATTTGTTCTTTTTAGATATATATGACAGTATGTATATACATACATATATCTATGTCTATACATATATCATGTATATGTCTATACATATATCATGTATATCTATATACATGATAGAGTGTATTTTGACATATTCTACATACATAGAGTTTCACTGGTCGTGTATTCATATATGAACACAGAAAAGTGATGTCCCATTCGTTCTACTGTCTTTCCTATTCCCATCCCCCTTCCTTCACCTTTGTCTAAGCCAATGAGCTTCTGTTCTGCACCCCCTCCCCCGTTTTTGTGAGTTAGCATCTGCATATCAGGGAGAACTCTTGGCCTTTGGTTTTAAGGTAAAATATGTTTTATAAAAGATCAGGAAATGATCAGTAAAATTGTTAAGGATTTTAGTGAAAACTTTGAATTCTCTCTACAACCATGACTCTTAACTTTTTTTTTTTCCTGCTGTGAACAAAGGAACAACTAGAAGAGAAGAAGTTTATTTGGGGCCTCATGGTTTCAGAGGTCTCCGTCCATAGACGGTTGGCTCCATTCCTCGGGAACTGAGTGAGGCAGAACATCATGGCACAGAGTGTGATGGAGGAAAGTGGCTCAAGACTTCACACCAGGAAGCAAAGAGAGCTAAGTTTAGCCCACAAAATACATACTCCAAAGGCACACTCCCAGGGACCCCCTCCTCCAGCTACACCTTGCCTGCCTGCAGTCACCACTCAGTATTCCCTATCCGGGTCAGTGAATTGAGCACTGATTGGATCAAGGATCTCACAGCCCACGCACTTCACCTCTAAACCTTGGAGCATTGTCTCACACATGAGCTTTGTGGGACAGCACACATCTGCACCACAACGATGACTCTGAGCCTGTTGGTTGAGGGGCTTTTCACAGCCAATTTCAGAAGAGTGAGGGGGGGCCCTGTTGGTCTCATGGAATCTTAATGGTTGGGCAGGTGATCTTGCCAGTCCCCTGCCTAGCGCAGGTGCCCTCCAGACCCCACGCACCTGTGGCAGCTTTTCAGAGACACTACTGGCCAGTGCCTTTTATCCTCTGTCCTTCCTTGTCCTCGTATGTAAGGTGGAGATAATTGCTGGACCTCCCTCATAGGGACAAAAGTATTAAATGAGCTACTATGTGTGTGCCAGATAACATCTCATCAGGAAACAGGATTCAGTCTAGGAGTTTCAATCCTCCGGGCTTGTTATTGAAGAGCACTGCCTGTTATAAAATGTTCCATCAAGTGAGATAAACCTTCTTGCTCATCGGTGCTCCTTTAGAGCACCATAGGTCAGCTCTGCACCCACTTTCCCTTCCATTAGTTATCTGTGGGACACAAAATGTGGGGGGAAAAGATGGGAAGGAAAAGCCAGGAGGGTTTAAAAATGCTGAAGGCATCCAGTGAAGTATCCATAGTAGGTCTCAAGATAATCCTGGTGGGTGGAACAGCTTCCCATTGCTCTCAGGAGACAGACGCACAAGCCCTCGCAGGGCCGCAGCTTGGTCTGCTGCTTCAGCCTTGGGTCCCACTACTCCCCTCCTGCTCGCTGCTGTACAGGCAAGGCTTTTCCTTCAGTTCCTTTCCGTCCTTTTCTATAGGGAACTCAACCCCTGTTCCTCCTTTCTCCTAGTTGGTTATGGTCATTTTTTACTGTATCAGCTTTATTGAGATATTATGTACCATAATTACAATGTAAAGTTCAATTTTAGAACATTTTCATCAGCCCCTAAGGAAACCCTTTCCCCATTAGCAATTAGCCCCCATTCCCGCCTCCTCCCAGCAAACCACTCATCAACTTTTTATTTATGGATCTGCGTGTTACGGACATTTAATACACATGAAATTGCATAATATATTACCCATCATGAGCTTCTTTCACTTAGCTCAGTGTTTTCAAGGCTTTTCCATGTAGTGCTCTATTCTTTATTATGGCTGGATAATATTCCATTGTATGGAAATACCACCTTTTATTTGCCTTTCACCAGTTGATGGACATTTAGCTCACTTCCACTTTTTGCCTCTTGTGACGAATTCTGCTTTGAACATTCATCTACGAGTTTTTGCTTGGACATGTTTCAAAGCTCATGGGTGCATGCCTGCTATCATTTGTCCCTTTAACTCATACTGAAGTTTAATTGCCAGTGTGGCAGTTGAGAAGGATTCATCTTTTTCTGGTGATACTGGGTTAACTCTTGAGGGTCTGGATTGGTAACCAGGACAGTGGTCATTATAAAATGAGCCCAGCCCTCTTGCTGCTCTTCTGAAGGCGCCTGCCTCCCCTTCTGACTTCTGCCATGTTGATGAAGAAGCATGAGATCCCCACCAGATGCGGCCGCATCTTGACTTCTCAGCCTCCAGAATTGAGCCAACATGAAACTCTTTCCTTTGTAAATTTCCCAGTCTCAGATATTCTGTTACAGCAACAGAAAATAGACCAAGACAAACATTTGAGTGGGATTACCAGGACCTATGGTAAGTCTATACGTAGCCTTTTGAGGAACGGCTAGACCATTTTCCCAAAGCAGCTGTGCTGTTTTTCACTCCCACCAGCAGTGAAGAAAGTTCCAGCTTCTCCACCTTCTCAGTAAACTTGCTATTGTCCATCTTTTTTATTATAACCACCCTGGTGTGTGTGACATGCGTGGTCTCCTGGTGTGGATTTCATTTGTATTTCCTTGATGGCTAACAATGTTGAATATCTTTTCCTGTTCTTATTAGTCATTTTATGTCTTCTTAGAAAATGTGTCTATTCTGCTCCTTTGCCCGTTTTAAAAATAGGTCATTGTTTTGTGCAGCTGAAACAGAATTACTCCAGACTATGTAACTTGTAAAAACAATCAAACAAAAAAACAGAGACATATTCTTACAGTCCTGGAGGCTGGGAAGTTCAAGGTCCTGGGCCCACATCTGACAAGTGCTGTCTTGCTGCATCATCCCATGGCAGAAGGTGGAAGGGTGAGAGAAAGTTGTGCACATGCACATGCAGGAGGGAGGGAGAGGGAGAGAAGAGAAAAGGAGGGGAGAGGAGAGAGAGAAAGAGCAGAGAGAAGAGGAAGAGAGAAGAGGGACTGAACTCATTCTTTTGTCACCTGAAATAACAATGTTAGTCCATTCATGAGGGCAAATCCCTCATGATCTTGCCACCCCTCATAACCAGTCCCACCTCCAAAACCCTGGTGCATTGGGAATTAAGTTTCCAACACGTGAACACAGTCAAATCATAGCAGTCATAATCTTTTCCTTTTTCTTTTTCTGGATGATTAGAGATTGAACTCAGGGGCACTCTACCACTGAGCCACATCCCCAGCCCTATTTTGTATTTTATTTAGAGACAGGGTCTCACTGAGTTGTTTAGTGCCTCGCTTTTGCTGAGGCTGATTTTGAACTCATGATCCTCCTGCCTCACTGCCTGAGCTGCTGGGATGACAGGTGTGTGCCACCGTGCCGGGCAGCAATCATTTGTCTTTTATGATGGAACATTCTTAATTAGCCCTTACCCATCCCTCAGTCTCAGGCAAGGCATCCTTTCTCAAGGAAGGTTTCCCAAGACCCACTTTGGGATTAGCTTGATTGTTTATCTTTCTCTCTTCTGGTCTGTGAGCTGAGGGCGATATGTCCATTGTGCATGGCATGAAATAGAAACCCAGCAAATATCGATTGAATGAGTAAGGCTTTCTCCCTTTGAAGACTCTTTCAGTACAGTAACTGTGCTATGTACAGTGGCTATGAGGCCACACGATGTCCGCTGGCTCTTCCAGCACGTGTGTCTCCGTTTTGTCTGCCTCTAGACTTATCGTTAGAGTCTTTGCTAAACACTATGACAAATTTCAGAACACAATATAATGTAGAAGTTGGAAATCAATAAGCATGGTCAGCTTGAAGTCAGCAAGGATGGCTGACCGGCTGGCCAAGAGAATCTACCTGATGGTTTCTAGAATGTCTGCCTTCACCCAGGGTCCGTGCCTCTGCTCTGTGGGTTCAGGATTCTGGGCGAAGAAAAACAGAATGACAGAGGAAGAGAGTAGCCGAAAAGCAACACAGTCCACGAGATTAGAGCTCAGTAGTGATTCCCAAGGTGGTTCTTTCCCTCTACGTTATCCTAGATTCACAAGAGTGTGAATTAGGAGATAGTGAATTTTAATTTCCAGCAGGGCTGGGGTGGCAGGTCACATCCTCTTGCCAGGATGTTCTCTTCCCGGACACCAGCTGATGGTCAGGAGTTCCTTTAGCTATATGGGTCAGAACAGGAGGAGTCCTCTATCTGATCTGAATGCCCATGACTTTACAACCCACAACCCACCATGGCCACCACAGAGATAGCCTTGCCGTGGCACCAAACAAGTAGTCCTGGCAAAGATGGAGACAAGTCTTGGCATGACTTGCCCCTCCTGATCTGAGGCAGAGACCTTGTGCCTGCAGTGCTTTAAAGACATCTGTGGAAAGTCTCTTCCAAATCATTGCAATAGGCCCATGTCAGGAATGACCGTAATCTCCGCAAATCCTCTCTTTTCAGTTTAGCAACAGTATTTTTCTCCATGAGAGGAAGAAATGGCTCTGTCACCTATTAATCAGGGAATAGGGGCTGTGTGGAAGGAAACAAGTTCCAATTCTTGGTGGGAGGAGAGAGGAGGGCTCCTCTGGAAATCAAGGCCTCTTATCTTGCTAGTGGCCAGAGTTGGTTTGGAGGCGTGGAAAGATGGGAGGATAAGCCAGAAACAGCCCACTTGTGTTCTCCTTTCCATAGGCCTCTCTCATTTGAGAAGTGCAACACATATCTGTCCGAAGAGGAAATCCCAAGGCAGTGTCCCCCTGCCAGGCCCACTGTGTCCACCTGCCAGGCCCACAGTTTCTGAGAAAGGCACAGGTGTGTATGTAAAACGGGGCGCTGTCTGCTGAGCAACCTGTTTGCCGATGGGCTGCCCTAGTGTCCCCGTGGCTGTTGGAAGGCCTCTGCTGAATTGGTAAGATGTCCATCCTCACCTCTCCCAGCCCTGGATTGGCTTGCCCGGGTGGAAGCTGCTGTTAGCCTGGTCATGGGACTATGTTTGACTCTGGGAACACCTTCATCCAGAAGTTCCTAGCCAGGGGGAAGCATGAGCGTTGCCTTTGGAACTGAAGAGAGAGCACAGGGAGGGGTAGGCGGGGGAGCAGGAGGGGTGGGTCTGCTCAAAGCCCCATTCCAGAACGACTGAATCAGAGGCCTGGGCAGGGACACTTTTGAAAAGGTCAGTGTTAGAGAAGCCTACACACGCTAAGGCCTTCATTTAACGCACTCTGGGGGCTCAGCCTCTTTGTTCATAAGGTCTTATGGGACCGTTTATTGTTTATCCATCAGCTACTCTGATGGAAAAACAGGAAGGATAATTTTTTTTTTTTTTGATGTTGCAGATTGAACCTGGGGCCTTGTGCATATGAGGCAAGTGCTGCTCTACAAACTGAGCTATATCCCCAGGCCAGGATATAAGTTTTTGAAAAAAAGGAAGCACGGGTACTCTTGGTCAGTGAGAGTGGAGGATAGGAAAGGGAACGAGAGGGAGAGCATCGCACTCACCTGAAAGATAAATTAACTCATAAGAGCTTAAGTAAACCTCTCATGCCAGGGCTGCTGAGAGAGGACTCCAGAAAAGGCCACTCTCATTACACTAAGTGGGGAATGGAATAGGGACGCCTCTCTTTTTCTTATAAATTACAAAAGACTTCTTTACTGGGGTATAATTTGCATACCTTGAAATTCATTCATCGTATGTATAGTTCAATGAGATGTTTTCAAACAACAAAAATTGTTTGTTGGTGTTTTGTCATGTAATCATACATGCACTTAAAATCATGAAAATATATAAGCAAAAGGCCAGAAAATTTATAAATTATTCAATCATTCATAAAGAAGAACTGTTAACATTTTGATGTATATATAGCCTTCCATAATCTTTTTAGATATAAATAATTTTAAATAAAACAGAACCACCTGGTAAAAATGTTTGTAACTTATCTTTTGACTTTATAATATACTTTGAGCAAAATTAAAACATGCTTTTTAAATTGTAGATGTCACAAGCTAAGAGGGAGAACTAGGGTATTAGATAAGAGAATCAGAATTCAGAGCAATCTAAACACCTCTTGGAGCCAAGTTAACCAGGTTAAATGTAATTGGGATACATTTACAGTTCTGAAGTTAGGTTGGAAAGCCACAGGTCTTAGATGTCTACAAATACCTTACCAGTAAACAATGTCATTTAGTGTTCAAAAGACTAATGCCGAGGCGTCTGAACAAAGATCCCACTCTGCGCTGTGCTGAGCTGACCATGCCAAGTATTATTTTCAATCCAACGCAATCAATTTCATGAAAGATTGAAAGATTGACAGCAAAGTCAGTCAAGACTGGTGAGTGCATTCAGCTGAGACCCCCTCACATTTGAGGATCAGCCATGGGTCCACAGGACATCTTAAGCCCACTGTAGGAGCTATCCCAGTTGCCCCAGTCGGTCGCTCCTAAGAGATCAAGGGCAGGTACTTTTAATTGTTAAGAGAGGCCTTTTGGCTTCTGTGCCTAGAACTGAATGGAGGGATTTGCCTTTACATCAATTTGGAAACTGACATATAAGACTTAGTAAAAGGAACTGAGCGTTTAGTGCTAAGACATTGAAGCTCATCATGGTGACTCTGGCTATAGATGGTCAGGGAGGTGGGGCACAGACTACAGAGGGCTGGCCCCCGGAGAAAAATGCTCCTGACCATTCCTACAAAGGTTTGATTTTCACTATTGATCAGAGACTCAACAGCTAATATATCTTTTTTAAGCTTTTTTTCTCCTTCTCCTTCTCCTTCTTCTTCTTCTGTAGCAGGGATTAAGCCCAGGGGTGCTTAACCACTGAGCCACATCCCTAGCCCTTTTTTATTTTTATTTATTTATTTATTTTTGCCCTTTTTTTTATTTTTTGAGACAGGGTCTTGCTAAGTTGCCAAGGGCCTCGCTAAGTTGCTGAGGCTGGTCTCAAACTTGCGATCCTCCTGCTTCAGCCTCCCGAGCCACTGGGATTACAGATGTGTGCCCACTATGCCCAGCTAAGGCCTCTTGAATTTGTGTTGCTTGCTCTGTGTTTTTTATTTTCCTATTTCTTAAAATTAAAGAGAGGTTAACATTAGAATAGTTCTAAAATGTTTCTTCAAACCAAGGGAAAGCAAGAAAGCAGGTTTTACTTAGTCTTAACCCTTGCCAGATTGGGATAAGGAAACTTGAGGACAGTTGTGGCTGCCAGATAGAACCAGGTGAGGCAGAAGGATCACAAGTTCAAGTCCAGCCTCTGCAAATTAGTGAGGACCTTTCTCAAAATAAAAAAAATAAAAAGGGCTGGGGATGTGTCTCTGTGGTAGAGCAACCCGAGGTTCAATTCAATCTCCAATTACCCCCACCTCCAATAAAATAAAATAAAATAACAAATGAAACAAACAAGAGACCCAGTCCTGGTGGTGCTCTGTATCAAGCCTGCTGATTTTCTCTGCCAGCAATAGCAAATCAAGTGAAATGGCTTATGGACAAGGATATTTTTGTTTTCATCAGTCAGGCTGGGGTGTAGCACCGCGGGAGAGCACTTGCCTAGAATGCAAAAGTTTTCTCCAGGTCTAGAGGGAGGTTCTCAGGCTAATGATGTGGAGATGGAGATAAGTTTGCCACTCTGCCTTCTCTGCGTTTTTCAAGTTGATTATGCAACTCCAACCTCCGGAGCCTCATGGAAGGTGTCTCAGGCAGGAAGGAAAAAGGACTTCTTCCACGTGACTCTCTCTTTTGTCTGGGTTGAAAATCTTTTCCGGGAAGTTGCCCCACTGGCTTGACATCCTACTACACAGAAGGAAGTCAACATGGCTTAGTCATGTGAGGGCAGCCTAAACCTGGATCTAACCCAGTTGGATTCATTCTTTAGGGCAGGGCACATGGGCTTATTTCACAGCTAATGGTATTTTCCCAGCCCATTCCTGTCTAGCTCTGACTTCTCCTGAGTTCCGGGTGCTTGTCACCCACCCATTGTACATCTGCACTTGGGTGTCCGTCAGCGGCTCCAATGACACGTCTGTAATTACCTGCATCCTACTTCACCCTGGAGTGGAGAGCTCCATTCGTCCACCAGAAATATCACTGAAGACAGCAGTGGTCATCCAGTGTCCAGTCCTGAGAGACCGCCCCTTTTGGACTCTCCTTCCTCATCATGGTCCACATTAAATCAAGTTCCCTTGATTTTAACCTTTCCAGCTCAATGTACCTTGTGTCAAGCTTTTCAAATGAATCCTTTAATTATTGTAAATAGGACTCTATAAGTATGAGTTTGTATGGGCATGAACATTTGCACAGTGAAATGTGAGTTTAAAAAAAAACTAGGAGTATTATTGTAGCTTTTTAACAATAATTTTTCCTTAGTTGTAGTTGGACACAACTTTATTTTATCCATTTATTTTTATGTGGTGCTGAGGATCGAACCCAGCGACTTGCATGTGCTAGGCGAGCGCTGTACCGCTGAATCACAATCCCAGCCCCTTACTGTTGCTTTTTTTTTTGAGGTTCTGGGGATTGAACTTAGGGACTTTTACACTCTAGGCAAGTGCTCAACTACGGTGCCACACCCTAGCCTGACTGATGCCATTTATGTACAAAGGGGAGAGAAAAACTATAGAATCTTGCTTTGGTTTTTTTTAAATGTAACGCTACATATAGTTATTTACATGAAACTTCATTATTTGCCCCTAATTACCTTGCAGAAAAACAGTAGTGAAAACAATAAAGCAACCCCCCCAAAAAAGTCCCCCAAAACCAAAACAAAAAAGATAACAACTATGTCTCAGATCAAATTTGATGCTTTATTGAATTATGATTGATAATAAGCTATCAATCGTTCTTAGGGATAATAGTGTGGTAGCATGGTGATAATTTGATGACAATTTTTAGAATCCAATAGAAATGTCAATTGTAGTCCTGAAAATAAAGTTTAGGTAACATTGGGTTTGTGGTTGCCAAAGCTGAGTTCCTCCTGTTTTACGTAGTGAGACTTGATGACAGGTGAGGTTGAAAGATAGAGAATGCTCAGGCAAGGCGAAGGGCAGAGGAGTGAAAGACCGGCCTAATTATTAGCTCACACACACAGGATAATAAATATAAATTTATTACCATAATTACAGGGCTCCCAGGTACTAGGATGCAGGGCTGTGTGGCTATGAAAAGCCCAGCCAGGACCAGCGTGTCCTGATGTAGCCACACCTAACTCAGACTGAGGACCTTCGCTGCTGCCGAGGATACCTCGAGGAAGCAGGGAGTGGCCATAAATATAATAATAACTTATAATTATCTTAAATATGTTAATAAATAGACACATACATATATATAAATAATACTTCATAAATAACATTCCAAGGTCTCTCTTTCTTAAGCCCAGCTTCAAGAGGTAGTTTACTAAAAAGGACCTCACTCACTGATTCGTATTAAAAAAAGCCATTGAGGCAGAAAGATAAAGGTATTATTCCTCCCCTTTAAAAAACCTTTTAATTAATTAACTATTTTTTTGGTGGGGAGGGTCCTGGAGATTGAACTACTGAGCCACATGCTCAGCCTTTTGTGTTTCATTTTGAGACAGGGTCTTGCTAAGTTGCTGAGGCTGCCCTTGAACTAGAGATCCTTCTGCCTCAGCCTCCTGAATGGCTGAGATTACCGGGGTGCGCCCCGGTGCCTGTCTATTCCCACTCTCTTGAAAACAATAAAACTGAGGTCCCAGAAACTTATCCTATTTGATTAAGGGTCCAAGAACAACTTGGAAGCAGAAGGGACATAGAGGGAATGAAGTCCTGGGTCTGTGGCTTCTAATTCCAAGTGCTGCTGTGTTTTTTTCTGCCTTAGTTAACCCAACTGTAATGTGGGTAGAATCTTTTTTGGTAGCCACAGTCAGTAGCCCTGTGGCTCTCCTTAAGAATGTTATGAAGAAGAATAATTAAAATGATTGGTACTCTGCAAAGTATAGGGTGTTCTCTAACTAACAAATAGCCTCCTATGTCAGTGCTTCTCTTACAAAGAGGGTAAACATTCATTTAGAATTACAAAGGCTCAGCCCATTCTCAGCACGTGACTGAGAGTAAAGAATTCGACTCCTTCATGTACACGGTACATACGGACTGTCACCACCTCACAGAGGAGTGAACCCCACCGCGGAGGCTGGTTTTACGAAATCTGGAATTCTGTCATCGAGGGGAGGCCCCTGGCCATGTGCACCACACTGTCCTCCTTTGTGGCAATAAGCAGCTCGGGATGGGCGGCCGAAGTGAAGTAGTTCATGTCACTGTGACTTTCCCAGAAGAAGATGAGGTTGGTGTCGCTCCCTGTGATGGTTTTTGGTGTCTCTGGCATCTCCTGTGATAAAGAGAACCGAATTCTGTTAGAGGACAGGAAGATGCTTCCCAGGGGAGCAACCCTCTAGGACAACCCTCTAGGACGGTGACTCCAACGTGACCATGCGGTTTCTTCATTCATTTGCTCATGAGTCAGGCATTTCCACATGCCTCTCGGAGGCCTGGCCCCACTTATTCACAGGAGTTGATTTTCTTAGTTAATTGGAAAGAAATTTTAATTAGTCATGACCGCCAATGACACCGGTGTCTCACTGTGTCGGGGAACTGGGGAGAAGCATTGATTGCTGTCTTCACCAAAGGCCTACGGCGGGGATTCTTAGCCCTCTGAGCATGGTGACCTCGAATAGTGTAAGTCACACCTTAGGGGGGCCATTTAGCATTTAGACGACATTTATTTCCATATTTAAGTCAAAAAATTAAAGGTTAAACATACACAAACACCTTCCCAGTTATTCCAGGAACACAATCCTTTGAAAAGGATCTCTTTAGACTGAGCTCCTCCTGTGAGTGAACCGACACTGGCAGTACTTTTATGGAAAAATGAATTTCACTTTTCGAGTTGAGACACTTTTCCCCTACTCTCTTATTTATTTATTGGGTACCAGGGATTGAACTCAGGGGCACTTGGCCACTGAGCCACATCCCAGCCCTGTTTTGAATTTTATTGTCTCCCTGAGTTGCTTAGCGCCTTGCTTTTGCAGTGGCTGGCTTTGATCCTCCTGCCTCAGTCTCCTGAGCTGCTGGGATTACCACACCCAGCTTCCCTACTCTTTTAAATCTAAAAGAAATAAGTATTCCTCTGAGGTTCCCTTGGGGTTTTCAATGTAGGCAAAGATTTTATTTCTCAAACTTATTCCTCTCCTACTTTTGCCATCTCAGCAAATAGAGTTCCTCTTCTATTTCCTGTTGGGCATCTCTCTAACTAGGACCCATTCTAATTCTTCGCAGCCTCTCTTTTGCTCTACTGCTTGACCACAGTCATAGCCCCCAAACTGGGCTCTTTGCCTTCTCCTCTGCCTGCCTTCCAGTCTCTTCTTCACGTAAGAGATCTAAGTGAGGTCGGGCCACTGCACTGTCTGAACCCGCCTCCAGTGGCCCTTCGCTGTCCCTGAAATGAAATCCAAATCCAAGCTCTACAAGCGCTGGCTTCTGAAGGTCCTTCCTCTTTCTCACAGTGCACCAGCTCCAAGGGACCTAAGCTTCTTCGGATCCTCAGAAGACTAAGGTCTAAAAGGCTGAGGACTCTGACACACCCTGTCTCCATAGCTGCTGGCGCTATGTCTGAACAAACAGAAGGCTCCATAAGCAATACTTGTTGAATACAAAAAAGGACGAAGCTGCTGCCCTCGGCTGTGGAGACCGTTTTCATTAGAATGGATCCTATGGCAGGAGTTCTAGCCAGGGATAGGAGGTGCTGGATTTGACCTTTGCCTACTTATCAGTAGAGAGCAGCTCTGTGGCTGCAGTGGGCTGGGTATATACGTCTGTTCTCTCTAGGGGTGGGGGGTGGCAGGGATGAGGGGGATAGGGTGAGGGATGATGGTGCCACCCAGGAATAGAGAGGCACTGGAGGACTCAGAAGGCCACGGTCTGCTTCATGCTCTTAGCAGGTGATGGGTCCTCCCTGACCTCAGTTGCTTCCTTCAGTTCCTCAGACCCCACTGTCTCTATGCTGAGGACCATGTAGGATGGACCGTGGCTGTCAGTAAGAGTGGATGGAGTAAACAGATGCCCGGGGCTGGGAGCAGAGTAGGGTCAGCCAGACAGAGGAACAGGAAGCCAGAAGGCAATTGACCTCCTCTATTCTCTCTCTCAGATGCTGCTGGGGTTGCCTCTGAGGACAGGTAAGAAGTCCGAGAGAGATAGGAACTGTGGGAGGAAGGAAAGAGGACCAGGCCACGCTGCTGGGGGTGTCTGCCTGTTGGGATCCTTTACAAACCACAGGAGGTCAAGGGGGCAAAGCCGGACAAAGACAACTGACCTTGAGCAACACAGGTCCGTCTTCTTCTTGGGCACTCACGAAGAGATGCGTTTTAGAGATTCTTAGCGTTACTGGAAATTTGGAATCCTCTTTTGTTGAAATGTAGGCACCCATGTCGAATTTCACTGGTAGAGAAAAGAGCCAAAACAGAAAATCAATCCATTGTATTTATTGTTTTTGTATAAGATCATGTGTTTATTGGGGGTGGGGGTGGGGAGAGAAATTAGGTCTCCAGGCAGGTCAATATTTAATGTTTTTAGAATTTTCTATGTCAACACACTGCTCAGGGACTCCATGAGCATTTGTAGGCCCCTGTGTAGATGTTACGTTAGTGGAATGAGACCCTGCAAGTTCTGAGTTCATGAGTTCATCACGACCTACAATGGAGGGGTTTAGGAAGCTGGACCATATGAAAAGCAGTCCAGTTTTCCTGCGATCAATGTGTAGTAAGGGCTGTCACTGTGCCTTCTGGTCTGGGCGTCCCACTTTGGGGTATAACCTGGTGGGGGAAGTCAGTAATAGATATGACGGTGCTGGCAACAGAGCTACTGAGCCAACCCTGGCCCCGCAGAGCAGCACTGTTGCATACCCTGGTGCCACTAAAATGGCAAATACATAGACTGCGCCCAAATGTGCAAATATTGGAGTAATGTTAAGTAGAAAAAACAGAATGCAAAATACTCTGTAAATGTCACAGATCCAAAGCTTGTTCACCAAAGTGCTTCCAATCAGAAAGAGCCCTGCATGTCTATTGCAAACTCACCTCTCTAGATCTTTGAAAATAGTTTTGTACACTGAGGACACATCCTGTGACAAAAACAGGCTTAGCATGGAATTTGGATCTGTGTGACAAAAATCTTTGGACACTTGAATTTCATTCTTGAGACCACAGTTACAGCCTAGTGGCTGTTTTGCCCCACAACTGTGTTATCAAAGACAGCAGGACGCGTCCTATCGATGGTCAGGCTTTCTGTGGAGAATGACTGTGCCTCACGGGTGTCTGGCTCAATCTGAGTAAGTCATTAAAACTCTGAAACTCAGTTTCCTCATCTTTAAAGTCAGGGGGGAAGAATATTTGTAAGAACCAAGAAGAGAGCACTTCAGAAGGCTGTGTGCTCCCCTCCTCGACCCCCCACCTTGAGGAAAAGGCACGTCGGTCCTGCCTAAGCTTTTTACGAGGGTGATACGCTTTCTCCTGTTCTAGAGGATCTGTGCCAACCAGGATCTAGAGAGTTTTTTTTTTTTTTTTTTTTTTTTTTAAAGCAGAAAGCTTGAAAGAAAGAAGAGAAAGGGAGGAGCCAAGTTGGCCTGTTACCTTCCTGGTCCTGGTCAGTTAATGACGTAGCCTTGAGGTACTGAGATGTCGGGTCTTGGATTATACTCTGATGGAGGGGGTCATTCAGGGCAAACTCCTTTTGGATGATCCTCTTGTAGGTGTAACTCACGTTGCTCTGGAGGAGGCGAGATGCGGACCGGGGCTTGATGGGCTCTGAAACCATCAGTGCAATTTCAGAATAATGTCTACATATGAACGCAGAGGACACATGCACCTTAACATGCTAACACGAGCCTAGCCAGCAGTGCTGGAAGGGCATCAGACCTAGTTGAGTCCAGGGGAGGAAACAGAGAGATGTGAAGTCAGTCAGCGCTAGACTTCATTCTAAGAGTAGCCTTGTGACTACTTATTTGTTTCTTTTTAAAACTGATTTCTCAGGCAATAGTTGTGGTGTTTTTTTTTTTTTTTTAAGAGGTTATTTGTGTGACTTTCTCATTTTTGGTTGTTGGGAGGTTTCTAAGTGGCCAGGAAGACCACCAGTGTCCCTATCTATGTTTTCAAATGAATGCATTCTGAGATAAAAGTTATAAATTCTGAGCAGCAGAAGTGAGTTATTTTCATGTTCTTTCTTCTATTTTCTTGTATTTTTAAGCCTTCTAAGGTGAACATGTATCATTGCTTAGGAATGATCTTAAAAACATATATATCCTGTTTATGTTTCATTAAGGCATGGGGGAAACCCAGGATGATGTTAGTCAACTGAGTTAGATGTGAGGGCTTCCCGTGTACAGGTGTGTGGGCAGACTACACATCTCCGTGAGCTGTTTTCTCCTATGTAAAAGGAGGGTGTGAGGTTGTTGCAGGGCAAGGAGAGAGTGCAACATTAATAAATGAGTGGTGTTGGTCATATTAATAGAGGTAGCAGTAGTAATAGTGGTGACAGTAACAACTGCTAGCATTTCTTGGGTGGTTACTCTACACCACACGTTATTCTAGTCCAGAAGTTTGAGAGTGATGACTCACTTAATCTTTACAATCAAATGAGGTAGGAACTCCAGGGGAGAGTAAGTACCAGAGAGTAAGGAGGCAGAGCTGGTAAGGAGAGGTTACCCACTAACAGTACAGAACTACTTTCTCCCAACACTCTAAAAGTCACCTGACGTTTACAACAGGCCAAGAAAGGAGCCCAGGAGTGAGGATTCCAGCCTCAGGCCACTGCTGATCTCTCCCCCTGGAGAATGACCAGTTACCCCTCCTTTGGAGGTCAGCAGGCTGAACCCTGGCTGCCTCTGGTTATTGACTCAGACCTCTTAAGAGCTGGAGGCTGAGGACACCTTTTGGGGGGTCCTTACCTTCTTCTAGGTCGTAGGCAATGGCCTCCAGGTCGTCATCGGAGATGGGCTGATTGAAGCTCAGCCGCCTCTTCTTCAGGGTCTTCCCGTTGGCAGACACCAGCACCAGGCTCTCCTTGAAGGTGAGCTTGGATGTCTTTGAGGTTTCTGAGGTGCTCCGAGACATCAGCTTGTCCACGCAGGTCTCACCAAGTGAGTGGTAGCTCGTGGTGTAGAAGGATTTCTTTGAAGAAGGAAAAATGTCCACTGAGTGGCTATGGATGGCCGTGGAGAGCTACGTTCTGCAGACTTGGTGAGGGGGCTCTCCAGGTGGGTCTGGGACGCCACGTGGACTTTTCCCTCCCTCCCTCCTTTCTCTGTGTCTTGGGAAGATTTGCATCCCTCTGACAGCTTGAAAACGAGATGTTGTCACGTGCTACATTAATAAATGATCTCAGTAGGGGGCAGCCTTACCAGCCGGTGCCCCTTGGGGGGAAGCCTCTACTTGTTAGTGCTTGAAATACAGTCACCTCTGTTTCCAAGGGTTCCGTATTCTCAGAGCCAACCAACCTCACGTGGAGAAGATTTGGACAAGAAATAGACGTTTTCCTCGTCTTTATTTCCTAAACTATGCACTCTAGCAATGATTTACATAGCAATTGCATTGTGTCAGGGTTTCAAGTAACTTAGAGATGATTTAAAGTACCCAGGAGGATGATTTGTGGAGGTGATTCGCAAATACTAGCTGTCCCCTGTCAGGGTCCTGAACATCTGAAGATGCTGGGATTGCAGGGTCCTGGAACCCATGCTGCGCAGATGCCCAGGGATAGCCAAACTCCTCTGGGAACAGCTTTTAAAGCCAGTGCCACAACACACAAAATAGCACCTCTGGGCGAGGGTTTGAGATTTCTCTCTCAGTCGGTCTGCTTCTCCACCCAGCTGCCGGGAGGCGGGGGGCTGCCCTTCACCTCTGGAGCTGGCAGGAGAGAGGGTGACCACACCAGGTCAGGAGACAGACCCCCGGTGGAGTGGCCAGAGGGGCCATCTCAGGATGGCCCAGCTAACTGCCTAAAGACTGGCCCCGGAGCTCTTGTGCTCAGGGCTTCAGGATAGTTCTGCTCTGTCCTGGAAAAGCCGGAGAAAGTGAAGAATGCCAGCAACCACCAGTAGAGCCAGGCAAGGGCTGAGCTCCCGAGGTGGAGGAAGTGCTGGGTGACAGTCGGCTCTAAGGACCACAGCCCTGGCTCACCTGATGCAGAGACAGATGGTCCATGGTGGAGCTGTAGTCTTCATCTTCACTGTCAAGAAAAAGAGGAAGTCAGTCATTTCACTGTGCTCACTGGGCATCCTCTTTTAACAGGACACGCACGCGGCCATGACCGCTACCGTGAAAATCAGGAGTTCTCTACGGGCTCCTATACACAGCAATCCCTACTTACTAATTTGGAATTAATCATCTTTAGAACAGGCCTCGTACTTGATTTAGGCCTCACCTATGAACATGGTTCGGCTAACGACTTGGAGAGCTTTGTTGAACTTAAGCTCCTGGAGAGAAAAGAGCAACTTTTGCAACAGCAGGTAGGTCCTCTGCTTTGGTGTATTTGCTAAAACAGATTCCACGATGTAAACTTGGCAAAACATCCAGGCAACAACCTGATAGCCCAGTTTGTGTTAGTATTTACCCTGGGTAATGGGAACATCATGAAACACTCCGTCATTTTAACTTTCTGATCACCGAGATCTTTCTTCTGTATTGGAATGAGGTTTGGCTGTGTGCCTTCAGGTGCTAGAATGGCCGGGCAGCCATTTCCTCCTCCTCCTGATCAAGATCAAAATCCCTGAGAATGGGTTCTCAGACAGTGCACTGTATCAGAGCTCAGCTGAGGCCAGACCTAAGTTGATGCTGACCCCGAGTAGGACCCAGCGTGCCTCAAAGCTGACTTCTTTTTTGGTACCAGGATTGAACCCAGGGGTACTTTACCACACTGAGCCACATCCCTAGCCCTTTGTATTTTTATATTTTGACACAGAGTCTCACTAAGTTGCTTAGAGTGTCGCTGAATTGCTGAGGCTGGCTTCAAACTGGAGATCTTCCTGCCTCAGCCTCCTGAGCCTCCGGGATTACAGGTGTGCACCACGGCACCCAGCTAAAGATAACTTTTCTAAAGTGTCCATCTGCCAGCCCATGTAATTTTAGTTTAACACGCTGGATGCTTAGTTTCCCTGGGTCTTCTCTGAGTCTGCTCTGAGTTCAGGGCCAGAGTGCCTCTCCATAGCCTCTGTCTGTTGGCCCCATGTAACACCTACCTGGAGTCTAGTAAGCCTTGAACCCCTCATTAAATCACAAGAGGTAGGACATATTTTTTTTCCTGTTTTTTTATTGGTATGTATAATGACGGGAGTTGCTGTTACATATTCTTAAATGCACACAATATAACTATAATATTTGGCCAGTATCACTCCAGTGCTTCCTTTTTCTCTCCTCCTTCCTCCCTCATTCTCTTTCCTATGCTTGTCTGATCCCCCTTTGATTTTCATGAGATCCTCCACCCACTTTCTTTTCCTCTTTCCTCTCTAGCTTCCACACATCGGGGAAAACCCACGACCCTGACCTTCTGAGTCCGACTCATCTCCTGGGAGCGTGGTGCTCCCGGGACCTGCTTCTTACCTGTAGCAGTCCTTCAGGTCTTCGAACAGGTCAGGGACTTTGGCCATGCTGACTTCTGCAACAGAGAACAGGGTGCTGTCAGCCAACCAGCCTCCGGCCCTGGCCCTCGGTGGGGAGCTGGCCGCCAGGTTTCCCCGTTCTTCTCAGTCTCCTGCATCCTTTTCTACGCCCCTGCCTCCTCTACTCAACGGGAAGCTCCCTGGAGAATGTCCTATTCCTCTTGGTATTCCTATTGTCCCCAACCCAGTGCACGGCCCAGAATAGACACTCAGTGCTCAGATGGATTAAGACAAAAAACCCCTGAGGATGAAATGCAAATCCAGGGCAGAGACAGAGTGGAAAACTTTCCAGTTTTCTCCTATAGTTTTTGAGAGCTGAGGTTCCTGGAGGAAGACACAGCTGTGTCTCAGACGCCCTCCCAGGGATCAGTTTGGCTGCCCCTCAGTTCCCCATCAGTAAAACAAGAGTCTTTTCCTGGAACCTGACTGTGATTCTAGCCCTCATACCAAACCAGGGAAGGACAAGAAAAGAAGGAAGGAAGAGGCCCGAGTCTTATAGAAGTTAGTCTGAGCGTCAGCAGCCCAAGCCAGAGGTGGAGGAAGGACAGTACCTTTGCCGACTCAAACGCCAAATGACTCCCTCTCTGCCTGGAAGCTCAGTCCTGAGTCAGGCTCCCTTGGCCTTTTATAATTGACTCCTTTGAGTAGGTGTGGACTCCTCTCATTGCGTCATGGGAAATTTACAGGAACTCAACTGGCCTTGTGTGTCCATGTTCATTCAAGTTGATATGCTCCAGAATCCAATGGTAGTTTGCAAAACGTCCAAGGCTGGAAGTTGACTTGGTTCCTTTATTTATTGCTTGCTCCCTGCGATTATAAACAAGTAGCCTGAGAAAAAGGGAAGGAGGGCAGGAAGCTTATCAACTTTCTAAAAATAAATCATGGGGAGGAAGAATAAAAAAAATCCCCAAATCACAAATATAGAAAACTAGAATGGCAGGGAGCTTGGTAGCTGTACTTGGTGTTTTGATTTAATTTGTTCTCCAGGTCCCCGGGATGAATGTGAACTGGCAGGGGAGCTGGCAGCCACTGGCAGCTACAAGGTGGCATTTGAGGGAAAATGAACCATTTTTTTTTCTGAAGAGGGAGGTTTGCTTGAATCAGACACGAATCTCTTGAGTATGGAGGGGCAGCCTCAGGGCTGCGTTAGGGTAGAGAAAGTGATATTTATCACAAGAGTAATGATCCTTATACCAATGTAAATTTTGTCAACATGTGTCCCACAGAAGTGACAGAGCTTTGGGAGAGAACCCTCAGCCCCAGCCACATGAAGGCACAGTGGCCCTTGCAGAGCCAGGGGACAGGCTGGTTTTCCCTGGGGTGAGGCCATGCCGTGTGCCACTGGATGGGGAGGTGCGGAGTGGCCCAGGCTGAACAAGTGGCTCCATGTGGGACGGAGGGCAGGGAAAGGGAGGCTCGACCTCGGGGTTCCCTGGTTCTTGTTATTAAAGGCTTTTTCAGTGTCCCAAGGCCTGCCCAGCTCAGGTGGCAGAACATCAGACACTTAGCAAATCAACACTCAGGTTCCTGTTGGAGTTTAAACCACGTACATTTCAAATAAAGGAAGGGGATGGAAGGAAAGGGAGAGAGAAAGGTAAAGAGAAAAGGCAAAGGAAAGGGGAGACACAGAAATGGGGTGTCGAAGCACAGAGTCAGGATCTGGCGGCTGGTACAAGTGGTATTCGGTACCCTTTTGGTCCCGCTCAACCGTAAATGACGGGGAGGGTCTTAGATGATACCAAGGTCTATTCCATGTGTGAAATCTCTGATTCTGCTGCCAGTGTACCTGTGTCCTGATAGTTATGAACAGAGCCACAGGGATGAGTGGCACCTTGGACGGGCACAGGAAGGGAGAGAAGGACAGTAATGGGCAGAGGCTTGGTGGCTAGGGACGGACCCCGTGTGGACAGCGATGGCTGTGGACTTCCCACGTGTCCTTACCTTGTCTCCCCGTGGGGCTGCACAGAGATGCTCACCCTGGTCACCCCTGCCTCGGGCATCGTTTGAGGACAATGATCAAGACCGATTGCAGGGCACACTGTGACTGTGGGCTACTATGGAGATATAAGACAACAAAAATAATAACAATGCTAATGATGGCTTCTGTCACTGGGGAACCTGCATAGTCATTACGGTGTGCCTCAGGTCGCTGGAGAAGATAAGAGTTCTGGAAATACGTCGGTTTGAAAACTATAACATAGAGGGCACAGTCAAGTGGAGGCCGCCATGGAGGCCCAGGAGCTATCTGGTTTCTGGGAACAGAGCAGGCACCTCTTTGGTAATCCAGGAAAATACCCGAGGTGCCATCTGCAGGCACACCCAGCCTGGCCCCATCTTCATCCCTCGGTTGCTGAGAATTCCCCAGATGTGGTTGTTGAGTTTCTCAAGGAGAGTCTGGTTGAGAAATAGCAGGCTTGTTTAGCATAGAGCCCAGCTTACCCTTCACATGACCTTCTTAGAAGCAGTTTTATTTTTTTTGCGGGGGGTGGGGGCACTGGGGATTGAACCCAAGGGTGCTCAACCATTGAGCCACATTCACAGCTCATTTTATTTTTTATTTTGAGACAAATTCTCACTAAGTTACTAAGGGCCACGCTAAGTTACTGAGGCTGGCCTTGAACTTGCTATCCTCCTGCTTCAGCCTCCCAAGCTGCTGGGATGGCAGGGGTAGGTCACTATGCCTGGCCTTAGAAGCAGTTTGTAAGTGAAAGGTGGGGTGGTGAAGGCCGGAGTGAGGGGGGGGGCCTCACTTTCTTGGGAGGAGCTTCTCTGCCAGTGTGCCCAGACCACCTGTTGTGGGGAAGGAGAGAGAAAGGCACTGGGTGGGGCTTCCCTGTGATCGGCTATGTGTGGGGCTGGCCTCTGACAGGGACTTGGGGTGGCTTCATATCTGCACCTTTTGACTCTCAGAGGAGGCCTCAAAAACCCCGCCTTGACTCATTGTCACCAAAATCATTCAGAAAAAGTTGGTTGTGCATTTGTTCTGGGCCACAGGGTTTAACAGGCACCAGTGTTTTTCTTCCGTGACCCCCCAAAGTAGGTATGATGAGAAATATTTGAAAAAAGTCTCCGTACCAAGCACGTGCAGATAGCTTCTTCTTCACGCCATTCCTGAAACGAAGCAGTACAACAAGCAGTCACGTGGTGGTTTCCCTGTGGTCAGTAGGGTACGATATCCAGGGAGTGTTCAGAGCCTACAGGAGGATTGCGGGGGTCCATGGGATACTAAGCCATCTCACGCGGGGACTTCAGTGACTATGGATGCTGTTGGTGTGTACATGGGCTGGTGGTCCTGGAACGAGTTCCCTGTGGATATTTTCTTTATCTGGTGGCCTCTCCAGGGACTAGAGCACACATGAGCAGTCACACGTTGGGGCAACTGAGGCTTTCGTCTGAAAGCCCTATTTCCTGCCCTATTTCGTTACCTTCTGCTTTTGAATCCCATGACAGTTAGGGAGGAGAAGAGGATTTAACCGAAGCCTGCTCCGTTGCAGTGTTGGAGCGCATGATCTCACTTAATCCGCTCATCAGACCTGCGAGGTGGGTATTCTTATCTCACTTTAGAGAAGAGGAAGTCAAGGTCTAGAGGAATGAAGCAACCAGTGCGGCTTCGAGGCCACCAAGTTGCGGAAATGGGATCCAGACACCAGGCGGGCCCCACCAAACCACAGGGCCAGCCTCCCCTGGCCCGACCTGCACTCTTCATTTTTACATCTTGTGCTTTGCCGGAGTCTTTGAGGGTCCTAGAATTATGGGTGAGAGGAGGATGCGCCTTGTAGACCATGTCGTTTAAACACTTCCCTTTATGCAAGAAGAAAGGGCTTGGAGGGAAGCCCTGTCCCAAGACCACACAGAGAATTCAAAAGAGAGTGAGGGGAAAACTTGCAGCTGTTTATTGAATTCTTGCTCAAAACACAGGACTGCAAAGGGACACAGGCTCCTCAGGAAGAGGGAAGGAGAAGAAATGATCTCCATCACGACTTCTCACTCAGATCAGAAGGGGTTACAGAGCATGAAGGGACATGGGACACTCCACGGGGGTGGGATGCACAAGGACAGGGAGCAAACAGCTGTGCTGTCTGCTTTCCTGAGAGCTGACAGCGAAGGATAAACACTGAGGTCGTGACCAGAGGCTTATTCAATGGGGAGGGACGAGGGAACGTTCCAGGCCCAGCAAGACTGTGGGGGATGAGTGGATGGAGGTCACTGAGGCCGGGGTGAGCAAGGCTGGTGGGGAGGACAGCGGGGCAGATGGGCAGGACGTCTGCCCAGGGCTTCATGGGGAGCCATGTGGGTCACAGGTGAGCTTTTAAAGGACACCTCTGCCTTCAAAAGCAAATTGGAGGATGCAGAGCAGTAGATGGTGATGGGGGCTCCATAGAGAACGAGACCGTTTCCGTAACGTGTACTTGGAAACCAGTCCTGCCACCGTGGCTCAAGCTTGAGTGACCACGACCTCAGGGCTCTGCGTGTTCAGAGGGCGGCTGTGAGGGGGCGGGGGAGACTTAGAAGGTGGCAGAAGCTGGCAGCAGTGGATGGCAAATCCCCCCTTAGCCGGCACCCTTTGTTCCTTTGTCCCCTAATTTATGAGCCGTTTGCCTTCTAAATTCCCTTTCCCTCTTCTCTGGAGATGGTGATTCATAGAGCCCGGCCCCCTCTTCGCCCTCTCTGCGGATGCCCTTTAAAAATGAGTTTACCGGGAGCTTCCTGGGTGGCAACCGTCCTGTCTGGGCCTATCTCTTACCTGCCTTCCTGCCCAGCTATGGTTATCCAGTCAGAAGCGCATTTTTAAAGAATTCTTCTTTTCTTTGGAGTCGTCCTCCTCATTGGAGTCATGGTTACCTCTGGTCTGAACTTGGTTCTCAACTTCAAAAAAATAACTTGCATTACTTTTTTCGATTCTGAAAAACGTATTCAATATTGCTAGGCTGGGGAAATGCAAAAATATAAAGAAGAACGTAAAATCTGCCAGCAGTTTAATAACTAGAGAGAATCACTACGACTCTCCTTGGCCCATAGAGATTTCTTTTCAGACCACCAGGATACTCTGCATTCTTTAAATTTGCTGTCTGGGGAATAGATGGGGTAGACAGCGCTCACCAAGCCCCCATCTGCGCTCATCTGTGGGGCGGCTTGAGGATGACATCTTAGTCTTCTGGTCTCACCTGCGGTGAAGCTGAGGAGACCTGGTAAGCTCTGGCCAATAACTGGGAGCAGTGAGTGACCTGTGCGTGATGCTTCTCTGTGGGTGCACTCTGGGCCAGCCTGGCCTGGGTCAGGAATGACTTCCCCTGATGGCTGCCAGTGGTGAGGTGGGCCTGCCATGCATGGGGCCCGTTTGAGACTTTGCACCCGTGAGAAACGCATCTGTAATTATAAGTCACCAAGACTTGAGAGTTGGTGGTGTACCCAACTCACTCAGAGCAACTGACCCATGCTGCGTGAGCCATACGCCTCCATCATCTAACTCAGAGCAACATCCCCCTCCCTCCTCACTACCCGCCTACATGGCGGACATTGCCTCCCAATTCTTCATTCAGCCATCACTTTCTTCTTGGACAGAATTGAGTCTAGATTAGGTTCCTTTGTCATGCTCCCTACCCTCTGGGAGAGGAATTTTCCAGTAAGGCCAATCAAGATCCTAAACAGGCATTTTCATTTTGGCCCAGTTCAGATTCTAGATACGAAGAAAAATCAGCTATGGAAATGGAATGGCGGGTAATAGAGTAAGGCTGAGTCAACGTGCCAGAGAATTGACATAATAGTTACATCAGTGATCTAGTGCTTATACGGTGCTTGCAAAATTTGCAGAGCATATTTTATAAAATTAACATAAGCATTCGATGCCCACAGATAATCAATACCTACACCCGGCCTGTGGTCCTCTCCCTACTCCTCCTACTGGGAACTCCTGGCTGCAGGAGAAGGTGAGGCCTGACCAGAGCAGTGGAGGTGTGGGAGGGACTGGCAGGTGTGGTGCAGTGACTGGAGAGGAAAGAGACCAGATCTTCATCCTGGCCCTGATGCTAATTGGTGGTGTGGCCTTGGCAGTCTCCACCTGTCTCTGGGTTTCCTCATTGAGAGAGGGAGGAGATGGGATGGCTTCCGGGGCTCTCCAGATTTCATGAACACCCCAACTATGACCATGTCCGGCTTCATGGCCTCCCTGTGAACTGTTACGTTTGGTTACTAGACTCATTCCTTCCGGTCCTTCTCTAGTCTTTCTCTGGGTCTTGGATAGTTGAGTCACAAATAGATTCAGGCTAAACTTTCTGCTTTTCTTTTCCCATTACTTCAAAGGCAACTTTGGATTGTTACTGTGAGTATAAATAGAAATAAGTTCCTTTTCTAGTATAGAAATGTGTAATCGTTGCTGATGAATTAGAAGGAAATGGCCACTTTGCCACATCTGTGGAGCGAGGCTGACTCAGCCTTGTTTTCTAGAAAGTTTGGTATCCACAGAAGACCATCTGGGCCCTCCTGGCCACAAGAAAAGGAAGTTTAGCTTTCTGAGACTGAAAGTCTAACAAGTTTTGGAGGGTTTTGATAGGAAAATGATCATCCTAGGGAGATGTTCATCCTTTCATGGTTATCCTGTCCCCGGCAGGGCTGGGACAGGTGCTGAGGCTCCCCTGGGAGAGAAGCCACAGATGGGAGGCCCTGGGCTTGGGATCGGAGCTGGGCAGGGGAGCAACGGGCCTGAGCCTGCTTCAACCTGCCTCTGGGAGCTGTCTGCAGAGCAGCCCTGGGTGGAGCCAGCCCTCCAGCTGCCCAGGGCTGTTGAGCTTGTGGGGAAGTCATGTGAAGACCACTCAGACGCAAGCAGAGGGCAAGGAGGCTGTACCAGAGCACGGTGGAGAGGGGGTCGCAGGAGCTGGGTGTTAGCATGGGGTGCCGTCGCGGAGGCCACGTTCAGCTGGGTGTTTGCTTGAGGGGTTGGATTTGCATCATGGAGAGTGGACACTCCAGGCTGAGGAAACAGGATGAGGGAGGCGTATGGCTCACGTTTCCCCTCTCCACCCCGTGGCCATGGGCGAGTGGCTTGGCTTCTAGGGCTTTGGTGGCCTCATCCGTGAATCTGGGGCGGCCAGCCTCACTCACAGGGCTCCAGGGGATTACATCAGAATGTGTTTTCCAGAATGTTCTGGGCAGTGTTGGTTTCCTGTCCCTTCTCTCCGGATGCCCAGCATCCCCATCTCTGCATCTTCCCCCCTCCCCTTCCTTCACGGGTGGGATTTAGATCTTTCCTTACTGGCCCCAGTGCAGGCCGCTCCTTGTCACAGGCGGGGAAGGACGGGCTTTCTGCAGGGCATGTCAAAGGTGGCTAGCCAAACATCCAGGCACAGTCGAAGTTGTTGGAGGTACAGCCACTTGTCTGTGGCAGGGACAGCAGCAGGCCAGGAGGGTCTTCAGTTATGGGTTCAGCCGTCCACTGGCCCACTCGCTCCTTCATTCACAGACGGGGAGGTCGTCACTTTACGAGTGTTGCTGAGGTGAGGACTGAGTGGTAAATAAGACCTGCGTGGTCCCTCACCTCACAGAGGGCGTCTGACAGCAGAGATGCCTTGTCATTCTCAGTTGCGGTGGCATCTCAGTCGGTTCACGTCGCCATAACAAAATACCACAAACTTGGTGGCTTATGAACAACAGGATTTATTTCCCACAGTTCTGGAGGCTGCAAGTTCCAGATTAGGGTGCTCACTGACGCGGTGGCTGCTGAGAGTCCACCTCTGGCTCACAGAGGGCACCTTCTCATGGTATCTCACGTGGCAGAAGTGGGCAGAGAAGCTCTCCGGGGGTCTCTTCTACAAGGGCACTACCTCCTGACCCAATCACCTCCCAAAGCCCATCTCCTGACACCCTCACATTTGGGATTCATTTCAACATTTGAATTTGGGGGGATGCAAACCTTCAGTCCATAGCAAGAAAGGAAGCACTATAATGGGAAGGATGGAGGTGTAGACCGACAGGGACAGAGCCTCATGTCCCTGGCAGTGTGAATGACACAGGTGGAGCCCTGGAGGATTGCTATGTGGAGGCAGCAGCCTCAGGTGAGACGGGCTAAAGGGGCCCCGTGGCCATTTGTCAGCAGAATACCCAAATGCTTCCATGTGGACAGACCTTGACCCTGAATTTCACTTTTAGAGCTTCATCCCAAGGGAGTTCACCCCAGGATTATATAAATAGGCATCTTTATTTTCTTCTGGTAATTTTATAGTTTAACTTTTTTTTTTTAACATTAAAGCTTTAGTTTATTAGGAATTTAATTGGGTAGGAGGAAGAGAATCTTACTTTTTGTTTCGTTTAAACGGTTTGCTGGTTCCCAAACGCCACTCACAGGTTGAGACACACTCCCCCTCTGGAAATTCTGAAAGTCTGGCATCTCAACGTAATTCTTTATCTTTTGGGCAACCTTTGAGGAAATCAGAGACCGGGAGTCAGATGCTCAATTTCCTTCCTTAAAGGCACAATGAGTATGTCACATCCCCTTGCCCCACTTGGTTTCTACGAACTCTGTCTTTCCATACTCTGTAAAGCCACTGGCTCAGCTCTAGAAATTCCCAGACCACAGAAAAAGCAGAACTAACTTGTGGAGAAACCTGGGAAACGCTTGTCTGTTGAGCTAAGCCCACCCTGCACCGTGACTCAGCATGTCCAGAGGAGAATCAGCACTTTCTCCAGACTTCTCTCTTTCTGTTGTCCAGACTCAAGATCTCCATGTCATCCTGGGGTCCTGGTCAGCGGTCCTGCACACTGGGATGGCCTCCTTGGTCTCCCTGCTTCCTGTACTACCCAGGGGCCCCTGCTGATCCCTGGCCCCACCTCCTCACTCACCCATGCCAGCCTGCTCCAGAACCTTCTGTAGCACATTCTTGCTCTGCCTGAACACCCAGGGAGGGCCTTGGTGCTCGTAAATGAAAGCCTAGCTGTCAGATTTAGAAAGTCCCCCTAATCAGGTCCCATTTCATCTACCTTTCTTTGCATTACACAGACTTGAGAAAATGGAGGGACCAGGCCTGTAGTTGCCTCTGTTGAGGTTTTGTGGAGCTGTTCCTCTAGTCCAACCTCTTCTGCCGAGGAGGAAGAACTTCCGCTGCATTCTCATGAAGTTGGGGGTGACTCCAGAGCTGGGGCATTTGCCGCTTGGGCATCAGCCTGCTCTGCAGTGGACAGCTCTGTTACTAGGATGTCCTTCCCTCCGGTGCACCGGTGCCGGTGAGGTGCTCAGTGAGTCCTGCTGTTTATGCTGGGTATGCCCTTGAAGATGGGCACAGGGTCTGATGCTTCAGGAGAGCACTTGGGAATTGGGTGGGCTCTCCCTGGGCCCCCAAGCCCTCTCCACAGCCCCTTCCAGAGCTTGTTCCTCAGACCCCACTGGGTGTTGGCTCTGATTCCCGGTGTGGGTTTTAGTCACGCTGCAACCGAGCAGAGGCAACTCTCACAGTGAACCACATTTTTCTCCATTTAAATGCTCTACGATTTTGTCTGCAGAAGCAAGGCCTGGCTAAACCATTTATGTTCGAGTTTGGCTCAAGGAAGACGGGGGTGTCATGAAGCCGTCACTCTACTCAGTTATGGGGACAGAATTCCCATGTGCAGGGCCCTGAGGGGTTACTGCATCTGGAGGGAGTTAGTTGTTCATCTCACAATAATAAGAGGAACCTGGACTTCAGAGTCAGACAGATTGGAGTTTTCCATCATCCTGAAGGGGGCGGGGGCAACCCTCCTTCCCTCACAAGAGCTGTGAAAATCAAATAAAGTAAATTTCTTAGCCAAAAAGAAAGATTTGGTAATACTCAGATTTCTTTCCTACATGTCTGATGTATTTCTTAAAAAGTCTGGAAATTGGCTGTTCTTGTAGCAATGTCACCTGTCTATGTGATTTTGACAAATGAGCTATCTCAGTTTCCCATAATACAGATAAGAATGTTGAGCCCCTGGGAAATGAGTGAGTTGCCCAGAGTTGCTTCACCAATATTTTACTAGGTCCTGGGCCAAAACAGGGCCAAAATCACCTCCTCATGGGTCCCTTACTTTGTCCCTGTATCTCACTGTACCCTGGGTATGGGCCCATGACCTTGGCACATGACACACTGTATCCTAGTGGAACTGTAAAACAGGGTTAATCAGTGATAGTACTTCCTTCAGGGATGATGCAGTTTTGAGGGCCAAGGAGGATGTGAATGCATAATTATACAAGCTATTAGTGTATCTAAAATTTAAGACTCACCACATCAAGTGTTAGTGAGCATGGGGAAGAGCTGGACCAGTCAGACAGCGCTGAAGGGATGTAAATGGTACAACTGCTTTGGGAAACAATTTGACAGCTTCTTAAAAAGTCACAAGGAATTACCATGTGACCCAACCCTTCCACTCCTAGATCTCTCTTTACCCAAGGGAAATGAAAGCATGTGCTCACACAAAGACCTATGTGGGAGTGTTCATAACAGTGCTATTTATCATTGCTGAAAACAGAAACAATGCTGGGCCATTGATAAGTGAATGAACAAGAGACTGAGTGGCCATACAGTGGAACAGTACTCAGCAATAAAAGGGAACAGGCTCTAGAGACACCCGGCAACATGGGAGAATCTCAGGATAAGTATGCTGACAGAGGCCAGACCCAAGAGGGTACATATGATTTCATTTATATGAAATTCTAGAAAATCAAATGAATCCACGAGGGACAGAATGCATTGGTAATGATCTGGTGTTGGGGACAGGGAGGGATTCCCCAGGGGCAGGAGGAGACCTTGGGGAGTAGTGTATAGTTCATCCTGTTGCCTGTGTGAGAGCTGCTGGTGCGTACCTTGTCAAATTATCAAATTATACACTTTCAATCTGTGCAGGTTTTTGTATGTCGGTTATACCTCAATCAAGCTACTGAAAGAATATATTTAAAAACATTAAGAAAAAATAAATAAAAGGGCCCTCTAAGCCTCATAATTGTGCAGAAAGGATGCATGGTGATAATGATTCTCTTTTTCCTGCCTGCCTGTGGGCCTGACCCAGGTAACCTGGAGCCCCCAGAGGCTGTCACCTATAAATGAATGTGGCAGCTAAGGCCCTCCACAGTGTGGTGATACTGCTGCTGCTGCTTCCTGAGGGCCCAGCCCTGGTCCTGCTGCAGGTGACCGGAGGAGACTGGTTCTACAGCAGAGGTGGGCTCTGCCCTGAGGTCTGTGTGCGACAAGGCCCTCCCTCCATTCTGCCTCCACGCAGAGGGGAGAAGAACTGGCCCTGGCCCCCTCTGTTCTGGCTGCTCCTTCACGCTCCGTCTCAGAGTCTGTAGCGAAGGTGACCCCTCCAAGCCCCTTTCTCTGTGACTCCCTGGGACTGAGCAGAGATACCCACTAAGAGAGGATGTCATGCCCTTTCCTCAGGAGCCACTCCTCCTCGGGTTTTCGGGTTCATCACATAGACCAGCTCATGCCAATGAATGACTTCCTGCTGCTCGTCCCACCAAGTCACCTGACAGGCCTGGGCAGGTTGGATCCCAGCACGGAAACTACCGAGGCCTGTCCCTGCGTTCCCAGCCCATGGCTGGCAGTCCCACTGGCCAGCCCCACGTGGGGAGGACTTTCCCACTTCCTGGTGCTTCCTCTTAAGCTCCACAATTAGAGGAGGGTGGGGTACAGCAAGAAGGAGGAGGGGAACGGGGGCTGGGGCAGTGAAGGACCAACAGGGCGCCTTCCTCAGAGCCGCAAGGCAGGCCGAGCCTGGAAGGTGAGAATCTGGGGTTGATGCTCCCCGTCCTCCCTCCTCCTCCCAGCCCCAATTCTGGTCATGGTATTTTTCAAGCGTACAGAGAAGCTCAAGCAATGACTCGAGGACCAACCTGTCTTCCCCACCATGGCTCTCGCTCACTATCTTGTCAGAATTGCTCCTCTCTCTGTGTTTTTCTGTCTCTCAACACACACCCACACCCACACCCACTAACACTTAATCCTCATCCCCGTAATGGCCACTTTCTAGAGTAAGGAAGTGCTGTGATGGTCACGTGTGCTCTGGTTTTTGAAGGGTGAGCTAACATGGAAGTGAGTCTTCATTATTGCAACGAGACAGTTTTGATTCTCTTTTAAAAATCTGGTTTAAAAAATAGTGGTTTCATTATTTTTAGTTAAAAAAAAAAATCAAATTTTTGCATGTCAAGAGTCCTGTAGGTCTCTAAGGTTATTTTACAAAAAGTCCTCCATGCCCTCTGTCTTCCCCATCTCGCCTTCCCCTGGGGTGTTTGGTGCTTGTTTCTTGGGTGACACTCTGTGTTGTTAGTTCTTGAACTTTGAACTGGAGGCTTCAACCATTATCTTCCCTCCCTGGAAAGTGAGAACTTGAGTCTTTGTTCTGTCTCAGGCTTCACCGGACACATCTGGGTCCCCAGCTCCCAGGCCTCCTCTTAGGATGGTGACATCTTGATCTGTTAGATCCGTTGTTAGTGTTTTTAACATTTTGAATGTATAAATGCTGTTCAGAAACACAAATGGCTCACAAGTACATGAAAAAAATGCTCAACAGCTCTAGCAATCAGGAAACGCAAATCAAAACTACACTCGACTTTTATCTCACCCCAGTCAGAATGACAATGATACAAATAATTTACAAATAATAATAATAATATACAAATAATAATAAATGCTGGTGAGGGTGTGGGAAAAAGGTATACTCATGCATTTTTGGTAGACCTGCAAATTGGTACAAGAGATTCCTTAAAAATCTAGGTATGGAACCACCACATGACCCAGCTATCCCACTCCTTCATATATATATCCAAAGAATTTAAAATCAGCATTCTGTAGGGACACAGCCACATCAATGTTTATAGCAGCACAATTCACAATAATCAAGTTATGGAACCATCCCAACAGATGAGTGGATGTAGAAAATGTGCTGTATGTGAACAATTAAGTTTTACTCAGTCATAAAGAAGAATGAAATTATGGCATTTGCCAGGAAGTGAATGGACTAGAGAACATCCTGCTAAGTGAAATAAGCCTGACTCAGAAAATCAAGGGTCAAATGTTTTCTCTCACACGCAGAAGCTAGAGCAAAATAAGGGGAGGAAAGGGGTGGGGGGACCAGATAGCATAAAGACAGAGGGAAGGTCAGTGGAGAAAATGAAGGAAGTGGAGAAAGGGAGGAGGGACGGGAGAGTGGAGGAAACACAGCATGAATCTGAAACCACACGACGTGCAGCTACCTGTCCTTACATACCAGTGAATTCCACCTTCATGAATGTGAAACAAGAGTGATGATATCGACCAAAATACATCTCTATATCATGTATATCTGTACTCCATCTGTATGTACAAATATAAAGCATCAATTAAAAAATGTGGGAAAGATATTATAAAAAATGATGTACATGGTAGGTTAAACTTTCACATATGTAAATCACCAAATGAACCAACAAATCATATAAAAAGCATTTGAATGTGTGTTTTAAATTCCTGTGTGTAAGTCAGAAATAATTCTCTATGTGTTTAATCATATATGATGTTAAAAGAATAAAAATAAAAAATGAACAAGAAAAAGGAAGATTGGTGGAGTAGAGGAAGGAGGAGAGGGAAGGCAGGCAGGAAGGGAAGGGCAGAGGAGTGGGAGCTGAAATGGAGGACTGGGGTTATGGCGCAGTGGTAGAGTTCTTGCCTAGCGCTTGTGAGGCACTGGGTTCAATCTTCAGCACCACATTAAATAAAATAAAACAAAGGTATTGTGTCCACCTACAACTAAAAAAACCCAAAGTTCCATGCATGTGTGATTTTGTTAAAATGAACTCAACTACTATGCGTAGCTCTGATGCTTTAATAAAAAAATGTTGTTCAGATATTCATCCATTAGTTAAGTAGGTACTCTTCCTTTTCAATCCAACATTTTATTTTCCCTTTGTAACTAATTTCTCATTTGCTTAGTTTTCTGGGTATTTACCATGAGGGGGATATAATTTCTATTAGTGGTCTTCTAAGAAAAGAAATTATATAATCATAAACATAAAATTAAGTACAGGGGCCTGGGATTATAGCTCAGTTGGTAGATGCTCACCTTACATGCATAAGGCCCTGGGTTAAATCCCCAGCACCACACACACAAAAAAATTACGTACAGGGCCTTGGACAGGGCTCTTGCAAATGAAGCATCCTAAAATATATTCCATGCTTGTATAATTATATCAAAATGAATTATACTGTCATGTGTAACTAAAAAGAACCAATAAAAACCTCTAAGCTTGATCAGCCTCACAGTGAGTCTACCTCTAGCCATCGCAATTCTACCTTGAACTTTTCACACATTGATCAAGACTCCTCTGAAGACATCAGATCTATTAGGCAGTTTCTTTCTACTTCAGGAAGAGAATTCCCTGGAGAGTTCCGACCTGCTCTACATGGACCAGCGGTTCCTTCTGCTGTGCCCGGCTTCCTCCCGGCAGCTCCCACCCGCATGGGATTCCCTTTGCCTCTCCCTGCCTCGCCGCATCTCGTCTTCTCTGTGTCCTTCCATATGTTTTTCTACTTCCTTTCCAGATTTCTTGGAAAAAGACGTGTAAGAAGTAAAAGGTTCCTTAGGAATTTGCATGTCTGACAGCACATGATTGCTCCACCCTGACGCCTGTCAGTTTGACCGGGTATGGAATTCTAGTTTGGAATTAATTTTTCTTCATGCTTTTGAAAACATTCCTCCATTTCCTTCTAGTTCCCAAAATTGCTGCAAAGTTTGACACGATTCATGTGCCTGATTATTTTCATGTGACTGTTGTTGTCTGTTTTGGAATTTTGTAGGATCGTCTCGTCTCTTGATCTCCAGTTTTGAAATTTTATAATGTGGGCCTTTTTCACTCATTATGCGACTGATTTGGAAAGGCTTGTATTCTTCAAGTTTGGAAAACTTTGTTTATGAATTATTTCTTCTTCTTCTTTTCCCCCTCCCACTGTTAAAGTTCTTAGCGGTTCAGTTCCGTTTTCTAAGTCGTTATCCTTTGGCTTCACTTTCTGATTTACTTTATCTTTCAACTCTCCTCCTGAGCTTTCATTTCTCTAATCACATATTTTGTATTTGAAGGTCCTCCCCGTCTTTTCCCTCATAGTTTTTTTTTTCTTCTATCAATCACAGTTTTGCTACCTTAGTAGAAAAACATATTATGCTAATGTTTCTCTTTTTACTTAGATTTTATATATTTGTGCTTATATACTTAATATTCTGGGATATTAATAATTTTTTGTTACAAGGTCTTGCTATGCTGCCCAGGCTAGTCTCAACTCCTGGACTCAAGTGATCCTCCTGCCTCAGCCTCCCAAGTGCTGGGAGGTGTGGCCACCCCACCTAAGATCACAAGAAGTTCCTTTTTTTTTTTTTTTTTTAAAGTTTTCTTCTCTTTACATTGTTTCTTTCTTGCCTCTGCTTTTTTTTTTTTTTCCGGATTGGTTTGTTTGATCTCCATCTTGCTGGAAATCATCTGCACATGTTTAGTAATCTTAGGTTTTTTGAGACTCAGCAACTTAAAACCTGACTGGGATCTCTGAGGACACAGGGGAGTCTTTTTGCAGTGGATGCCATTGCTTTATGTCTTGGCAGGGCCTCTGGCTTGGGGAGCCCTAACAGTAGTATTGGCCTGGTTCTCAGGAAGGTTCTTTTAATCTCCTGCCTGAAGGTCAAAGGCCTGGTGACCAGCCTTCTGCTGGTGTGGAAGTGCATCTGCATCCTGTTCTCAGTGTTCTCCCATCGTAAACCATGCTGGCATCCCCCAGTCCAAAGACTCTTTATTTTCCACTCTTTACAAAATAATCTTCCTGTCTTCTGCTGGTATAGGAAAAGGTCATCAGGGAATGGAATCATTTATTTTTTACCTATTCGTGTCACTTTAATTTGTACCCAGATGTTAAAATATGACAATGCCATTCTCCAAAACCACAGAACCAATTAGCAAAGAGTGGGAATTCCCCTACAGCCCTGCCAGCATTTTTGAAAGATAACTGCACGGATGGAAAATTAACATGTAATAAACTGAGCGTATTTAAACTGTCCAGTGGCTGTGTTTTGACATACTGCCGTGGGTCCATCCCCATAATCAAGAGAGCGGGCATCGTCTCAGAGGTTTCCTCGGATGCTTGGCAATTCCTTGTCCCCTCCTTCATTCCCAAACAAGCACAGATCTGTCTTCTGTCTCTACGGATTAGTGTACATTTTATACAAATGGAATCATACAGTATGCGATTATTTTGGTATTTGTTTCTTAACCAGCTCCAGAGCAGTCCTATTTACCTTGCTATCCCTCTGATCTCACTCCCAGAGGCTCTGAATTGCCCTGGTGAATGTGAACTCAGTACGGTGCGTGTCGGGGACTTGCCTGGCTGATCTAAGGAATTCACCTCTCCCCCTCCCTTGCTCTCCTCCTTGTGGAGTCTGTGCCTTTGAAAATCCCTTTCATGTTGTTTTCATGGGATCTGGGGAAAGGAACAGAGCTGGGTGCCAGACGCATGTCTGTAGTATTCTGATATCCGAGGCCGTTCACGTAGGAAGGTAATTTACCAGAAGGTTGGCGTTGGCCTGAGTTGCCCAAGGGGTACGGCATGTCGGGAGCAGCTGATTGATGGAGAAGGGCAAAGCCACCCTGCTTTATGCTTCTCTAGGCTCTGCTTCCCAGCACCTGGTTCACATTTGATGTCAGGGACAGGTGCCCTGCCTCCCCACCCTCCTCCTCCTCCTGACTCACTCCTGTGCTGTGCCTTGGGAACCATCTCAGGAGGAGAACATGCCAGCTCTCAGGGAAGGGAGACGCCCTGTAGAGATAAAATTCAGGATGGTATGAAGGTCAATGGAGATATCCCTGATGTCACTAGGGAGGGGCCTTCGTGGCAGGGAGGCGAGAGGAGGGAAGCCCGGGGGAGTCAAGGACGAACCTGCTGAGGATCAGGGTTCCAGACCCTGGAGGGCCCCAGCTGAGAAGCTGCTTCCTGCAGTCCAGGGAGGACTTTTTGGTGGCCAAGTACAAAGTTCTTTTCTCATAGGAGGCCAAGGGGCTGATGAGCCGGGGCCTGGAGAGGCATCTTGGGGTGTTTGGGAAGCTGATTGGGGCAGAGCCTGCACACTTCTTGCTGAGAAGTTTTTCTCATTCCTGATTTTAGAAACTGGAATCCCAAGGCTTCCTGAGGTGGAGTGCGGGCGGAAGTGTAGACGGAGCTGTGTCCCAGGACACCCACAGGGCCCCTGCCCAGCTCCGTCCCAGCACCCTGTGAGGTCAGGCCAAAGGAGAGAGGCTTAGCCCTGCCAGATGGCATGACGGAGGGGAGTTGCTACAGCACCACTTCCCTCTCTTTCGATGGATGAACTTCTAAAGGTCACCATTTCCTCTCTCAAAGGGAGTTCTTCAAATATTCCATTTCCAGCCGTAGAAACAGCAGAACATCGAGGTATCGAGAGCTTTCTGGGTTGGGGAATTCCCAGGGAAGCAGAGGCAGAACCCTGCTGGTGGAGACAAGTGAATTCAGAGCCATTACTCAGCCGCATTCAGCAGCAGGCACCAGCGTTTCCCTGCACGTGCCCCTGGCTCTCATTTGCCAACTCAGTCTCCAGGTATTTCTATGGACAGGAAAAATAAATAGTGGCAAGGTGGAAGAATTCGTTTTCAGACGTGAGCCGCCGCCCTTTGAGTGCCTGGAGGCCTGTCTCCTCATCGTCCCCAGGACTGCAGATGGAGATGTTTCCTGCTGCCATTACTGGGAAAGGGGAGCTAGAGAGTGTATTTCATGCTTGAGTCCCACCATGGTCACCGTGAACAGGTGATTGTCCAGTGTGTAGCCATCCCACAGACTGTTCCAACCCAACCTGCCACTTCTGAGGAGTGGGGGAGCTATGGAGATGGCTCTGGGGGTCTTGACCCTTCTTGGGGGCAGGCATTCAAAACTCACTTTCTGTGGATGGGGGGTCCAGGGGCTGGAGAACAGCTCTTAGGCTCTGCATCTGTTTGGAGGCCAGTAGAGTCCCACCCTGAGTCCCAGGTGTTAGTTCCCATGGTCCATGTCAATAGCGGTGGTCTGAGGTCAAAGGTTAGGGCTCTTCTGCCATCTCTCCTGGAGCAACCGCAATCCCCCCCACCCCCCACCGCCAACCTCGCTGAGGCACTTGAGTTGGGGAGATGACCGAGTTATTTCTACATACTTAGGTTACAACATAGATGTCTGTCTCACAAGGAGAGGTGGCAGGGTGAGTCACAGCAGGTTCAGAAGCAGCAGTCCAAGAGGAAAAGGAGGGCAAAGTTCAGGGCATCCAGGAGGACCATGTTTGGCGGAGAAGTTCGATGGCTTCCTCTCTCTGGGCCTCAATCTCCTCATCTAAAATTGGGATCATTTATTTATCAGACGGACGTTTATTAAGCTCTTCTACCCGGGCACTGTGCCAGGTGCTGGATTGAAATTGAGCTCAGTCCTCTGAATTGTTTCGAAGTCTGTAAAAATAACAGCAAAGAATATTAACGCAGCTATTCAACGACTGTGTGGGTGTTATGGAGGATTCAACTTTCTTTCTCTTTCTTTGCTCATGCACTGAAGAAGCCACAGTGCTGCTTGTTGTTACTGTCCTTGTGGCAGTCCTCGGCTCTTACTACAGCCCATCTTGGGTCTGTTGTCTGGGACACTTCTCGTCACTGCCAGAACCCAGGAGACACAGGGTTTTCTAAATAGAGTGAACAGGGCCACGGCTGGTCTCCTCTAGGGAAAGGGCTGGAGGAAAGAGGGAATGGGGAAGATGAGTGTTCAGAGCCACCTGCTTTTACAAAACGGCAAGTTAGATGCAAAGTAGGGCGAGAGGATTGTCTGTTGTTACAGCTGGCACAGACCTCCGATACCTCTGCTTCACAGGAGGGAAAAACAGAGGGGGAAATCAAGTGAGGATCAGGCCAGTCAGCAGGCCTGAAGGCTGGGATCCCTGTCCAGGGCTCTTCCCACTGTGCCTCCTGGTTATGTTCTGGCATTTTCTGTTTGACGGGGGGTGGGGGGGGGAAGCTGAAGCACTAATATTGGTGAAAGATTGGTCTGCAGTGGCTGAAACCCGACATTAGCTAGGCTGGGGGGGCAAGTCAGCTTCTTTGAGCACGAGCTTTTGTCCTAGTTGTGTGGCCAAGTCGCAGTGGGACGGGGACAGCCGCTGCTCCTGCCTGTCTCCATGTTTCTTTGCTTCCTAACAAGGAGGGAATGGGGGTGAGGGTCAATGGACCCCTGTGGTGTGGAGTCGGTGCCAGGAGAGGATGAGGGAGCGGGTGGCCTCATGGCCCCAGGGTTCCCCCAGCCCCTGGACTGTGGCCTTGTCTCCCTTCCCCACGCGTCTGGCTTTGCCCCCTGCCTTCCTCCCGCTTTACCTTTGCTTTCGGACCTGCCTGTGTCTATTGGTAGAAATGCTCATTCTTCAGATCCTGGCTTCCAGTTCCACCCCGTCTATGGAAACTTTCTTGAAACTTCTCCTGCTCCCCCACCGCCCCCAGGACAGAGGTCATGTGCACTTCCTTTTGTGGCGAAGGGGCTGGGGCTGCACATCTCTTGCCATACTTCATGTCAGGGCCAAGTGTCTCTGGCGCCCACTGGAGACATGAGCATCTCTGGCATGTGGCCCTTGCCCGCACCAGCCGGGGAACTCCAGCTTCCTCCAGGGTTTGCCACCGTCTGGAACGTCGGTGTCACCGAGCAGCCCAGGAGCTCAGGGTTGAGTCCCCGGGGTCTTCACTTCCTCTCCTCTGCCATGGCTGTCCCACACTTCAGGGGTCCTGAGGCTGCCTGCTGCACAGCGTGGGGGGTGTGAGGGGCCTTCAATGGCAGGGCTGTTGTTCATCTTCCCCCAACAGCTTGGGCCAGAGACTCCACCAGAACCCACTTGCTTTGGGGGCCTGACTTTCCTCCCCACGGGCTCTGAAACTGCCACCCAGGCTGAGCAGGGGGCTGGATGGCCACCTCCGTCAAAGCACCTGCTCAAGCTCCTGGGCTCTCTGCAGGAGAGAGCCCTCCCCTGGGAGGCATGAGGGGCTGGTGCCCGGACGCCCCCAAGGATACTTGGGTGGAAGCTCAAGTCCCTTCTATAAAACGGCATAGGATTTGCATTGAACTGTGCAGATTCCCCCGTGTGCTTTATGTCCTCTCTCCATGACTTACAACATCTGATACAGCGTGGATGCCCCGTGGACAGTGGGACACTGCGTTCTTTAGGGAGTGAAAAGAAGAAACTCTGTATGCGTTAGCACAAATATTATATTTTTTTTCCAAAAATTCCTAGGGGTTACAGGCATGTGCCAAAATGCCCAGCTCAAATATTTTTGTTTGGCAGTTGGTTGAGTCCATGGATATGGAGGGCTGACTCCGTGTGTATGTGTGTGTGTGTGAGTGTGTAGCTATATAATACAGGTATAGACAGCACATATATGTCATATGTTTATATAACCCATATATGTGCATATATGATTACACATAGATAACATATATAGTTGTCAAAATTGGAATCAAATTGTATATGTTAAAACTTGCTTTTATTTTCATCTAACACTATAAAATAAATATTTATCCGTGCCATAAGATATTGTCCTTCAATGTGATTTTTTAATAGATGTATAATTAGGCTATCATGTGTTTATACCACAAATTATTTAACTGGTCTCCGTTTTTTTTTTTTTTTTAAAAATCTTTGTAACTATTTTGAATAATGCACTCGTAAATATATAAAGTACATAAAATCCATTGCACATCATCCCTGATTATTTCCTTTTATTTATTTACTTTTTTAAAATGTTGTTCTAATTAGTACCTGATCATTTCTTATTAGTCGAATTTCTTATGTTACCTGTTATGAGAAGAATTTGGGGCCAAAGGAGAGGCCCGTTGAGTTCTTCAGATGCCCATTGCCAAACCGAGTCCTTGCACCGAAGTCTGCTGGTTCAGCATGAGTCAGTCTGGGAACGGAGGAGGTGGAGGCCGCCGTCCCCTCCCTGCCTTCCCAGGCCACAGGGCGAGGTCAGAGTCAGGACAGGTGGCCGCCCAGGCAGGCCTGCTTCCTGCATTTCCTCCTCTTCATCCCGAGGGGCCTCCCCGTAAAACTCCAGGAGCCTGGCATTCAGGAGGGCTAGGGTGGAGAAGGGCTGCACACCTCCAGGGCCAGGGCCAGGTGGCACCTGGTAGCCCATGTGACTGTGGTCCCACAGGGACAGGGTAAAACACAAACCAAAAAACCAAAAAAAAAAAAAAAAAAAAGCAGGTTGATAGAGAAGTTGTCAAAGCAAGACATTGAAGGCATTAAGAAAACAATGCTCCGATTAACAGTAGACTGGTGTCAAGGTCACCCTTGGCTCATTAGTGGGGACCACCATGACACAGCTGATCAGGGCAGGAAACAGGAGCCTGACTGCTTATTTCTGTAGATAGATGCAGACACTTATGTGCATGTCATCAGTAGAAGAGATTTCCAGAAAAAAGGCAGCAGTAAATTTGCAAATTTAAAAATTTGCTGTTCCACCAGACAGAAGTGGCCTGCCACCCGTCAGTCTCCCGAAGGTTGACATCTGACTACAGAGCCTGGGTTTTAATCAACAAAAAGCAGCCGAGCAGGGGTACTTCTCTAGTCGGTCTGCGAGCTACGGCCCACGGGCTGAGTCTTGCCTTCTGCCTGTTTCTTTTCTTCTTCTTCTTCTTTTTTTTGGTGCCGGGGATTGAACCCGGGGTACTTAACAACTGAGCTCCATCCCCAGCCCTTTTTACTTTTTATTTAGACAGAGGGTCTCGCTGAGTTGCTTAGGGCCTGCTAAGTTGCTGAGGCTGGCTAAGAACTCACAGCCCTCCTGCCTCAGCCTCCCAAGCTGTTCTGCCTGATTCTGTAACAGGCTCGCTGAAGTGCAGCCCATGCACGTGTCACAGGTGGTCTGTGTCTGCAGTGCCAGGGCAAGGGCAGAGTTGCCGAGCGGTGACAGGGCCGTGTGCCCCTGCCCTGAAGTTGTTGTACTGTCTGGCCCTGCACAGAGGGAGGCTTGTGGCCCTCAGCCTGGAGTGCAGAGGTCCCTGGGAGCCCTGGGTGCACGCTTGGGGCACAAGCATTCTTCTCATTTCCCACACCTGGGATGGTTTTTCTTACCACAGCCCTGCGGCCTTTCCCTCTTGTCCCTGTCCTTAGAAGACAGTTCTGCCTGGAGTCTAGTTTGGACGTCTGCCATGTCGAGAGCCAGGAACTGGACTATGGGGTAGGGATTGTAACAGGGAGTTGGGAGGCGAGGGGTGGAGAAAGCGGGTTCTGCAGGCCCACCACGGAGTTCTAGGGCACAAGCCAACAACCCTACTGTGCGAACACTGCCATCTTGGCAGCTGAAATGTGTGTGTGTGTGTGTGTATGTGTGTATGTGGTGTGTGTGTACTGTGTGGTGTGTGTGTGGTGGTGTTTATGTGGTGTGTGGTGCGTGTGGTGTGGTGTGTGTGTGATGTGTGTGTGTGTGTATGGTGTGTGGTGTGTTGTGTGTGGTGTGTGCGTGTATGGTGAGTGTAGGGTGTGTGTATGTGGTGTGGTGTGTATGATGTGTGGTGTTTGTGGTGTGGTGTGTGATATGTGTGTGTGGTGTGGTGTGTGGTGTGTGATATGTGTGGTGTGTGTGGTGTGTGTGTGGTGTGTGTGTGTGATGTGGAATGTGGTGTGGTGTGTGTGTGTGTGTGGTGTGGTGTATGTGATGGTGTGTGATGATGTGGTGTGGGTGGTGTGTGTGTGTGTGTGTGTGGTGTGGTGTATGTGATGGTGTGTGATGATGTGGTGTGGGTGGTGTGTGTGTGTGTGTGTGTGTGGTGTGTGTGTGTGTAGTGGGTGTGGCTGGTTGGGGGTGTTCTCCCCACTGGGACTCAGTGCTGAGGCTGAGCAGCCTGCTGCCACGATTGGGGACTGGAAGGGGACGGCAGGCTGGGGTGGCCAATGTGGGTCCTGGGTGGGACAGTGGGTGGACACTGCTCTGAGAGGACCACTGGGGTCTGTCCTCTGAGAGCTAGTGCCAGCTGACTTCCCCTGGCGTCAGCTGACGTCAAAACTATTTTTAAGGTTCTAGATGAGCGTGTGCTAGAAAGGGCATCTATGGCCACCTGGACCTGAATGTATATGGTCACATCTGTTACAATTATCAACTAAACCCCTAAATTTTCTTAACACCTTAAGTTCAACTTACAAATCTTGCTACTCTATTTATAAGACCATTTTTAATAATAAAGAGAAAAATCACTTCTTTTTAATGTCTATATTACATTCCTTGTTATTTAACTCTTTCCTTGCATATTTGTGTTCCCTAAAATATTTTAGCTACAAATTTAGTATATATGCAAATTTAATACATCTTCCTTCCAAGGAAGACTTTAAATATCTAATGAGTGAAAAATTTCTAAGCACATAAACAGTTCCTACACGCTCATAAAAAAGGTAATAAAATAGGACCTAAAAATTCAGACTTTCTAAAATAAATAACCACATTATTTTATACCCTTTAAATCAAATCAGATCATATCAATCACACATTTCACATTGAAATAATAAAGTTTAAAATTTCTGATTCTTTAATGTACAAAGTTATTTTAGACATCTTACATAATCAAGATTGCCTGGAAGATTCTATGTTCACCTTTTCCATTGCTCTGACAAAACACCTGACACTGGATGGTGTATAAAGAAGAGGTGCCTGTTTGGCTCCTGGGTCTGCAGGCTCAAGAGCAGGGTGCTGCCATCCGCCCAGTTCTGGTGGGGACCTAATGGAGATGACATCACAGTGGTGGGGCTTGTGTGGGAGCAAGGGGTCTTGTCACCAGGCAGGAAGCTGGAGGACGATTCAGAGTCCAGGCTTGTTCTTTTGTGACAATCCTCTCTAAGAACCAGGAAGCACCCAGGAGAGCTGGGGGGCACCCTAGACCACCTCCCACTAGGCCTACCTCTTAAAGGACCCCCACTCTCACATCATCACACAGAGCTTAACTCAAACCTTGGGGACAAACCCAAGCCTTATCCACACTATAGCAGATCCTAGAACTCACTTTTTAAAAAAAATATATATATTTTTTAGTTGTAGATGGACACAAAACCTTTATTTTATCTATTTGTTTTTATGTGGTGCTGAGGATTGAACCCAGAGCCTCATGCGTGCTAGGCGAGCGCCCTACCACTGAGCCCCAGCCCCAGCCCCCCCGCCCCCATAATTTACTTCTAAACACAGAAATGTCACTGCTGTGAGTTTCATTTAATAATCAACTATATACTTAATAAAATTGACTTCCTGGTGGTGTAAAGCCACTTAACTGAGGTTCGAGGGTCTCAATCAACCATGGAAGATGGTTCCTGGGTTAAAGATTGAGGAACTTGATTTTGGTGACTGGCTAGAGGTCTGCAATGGGGTCACCAGTCTGTCTACCCAAACCACAGGAGGCAGGTGGAGGGGGTTCTTGGAGTTGGGGTCAGGGTGCTGACAAGAGGTCCAAGGCCGCTTTTCAGAACCCACCTCATTTAGGGAGACGGAATTCCGTGTCCCTCTGCCTGAGTCGTGGTGAATAGCTTTCATTGCTTTATTGGGTTCGACTGATTTCTCAATGCCTGAGATGTCTGCCAACGATGACCCTCTAGACTGGCTCACACTGGCTGATGGGTGCTGTAAAACCGCAGCATTCTTCTGCATTTCTCACCTGGGATGCCCACCCTGTCCCCCTCTTTCTCTCAGTCGGACCCTATGGCCACTGCCCACAGCCGCCACGAAGAGTCTCATCCCTCCGAGACCCCTGTGGAGAAGCCAGTGGATTGTAAAGGACCAAGAGGAACGCACAGCAGGGGTGACTTCAGCACCAGCGCCAGTGACCAGGGCCATAAGTGAACGCCTAGGGAGCAGGGGAGGAGAGCCAGCTGCGGGGACAGCAACCACAGGACCCCAACAGCTGCCACCAATGTGAGTCTCACTCGGAACACAGGGAACATCAGGAAGGAGCCCCTGTCTCCACAGCAGGAATTGCTAACACGTTTGTAGGTGGCCCCTGCAGGACCTTCGATAGCCCCTGGGCCACTCAGGGGCTTGGCTCCTGCTCTCTCCTACGGTCCTGGCCTCTCCCTCCCGTGGTCCTGGCCTCTCCCTCCTGCGCAGTCCTGTGCTCTCCACGGTCTTGGCCTCCCCCTCCGCCCACGCCATTCACCCATCCCCATGGAGGTGCCCTGTGCACACCCCATCTCAGGCATAAGCCCCTTCTTTGGACGCTGTGGCTCCCTCCACTGCCCCTGCTTTCCTCTGTCCCCACACGCAACCCCACACTCCTGCCTGCACCCCCTTCTACAAGAAAACTACAAGGGAGCCCGTGCCCACTGGCCCTGGGCCTTGCCGTCCGTCCCCACCTCAGCCCATTCTGATTGGGCTTCTCTGTCCCCACTCTTCCTTACTTGGATTCTGGGGCCAACGTCCCCTCTTTCTCATGGATCCTGTGGCCAGGCCATCGCTCCGCCTGGGGGCAGCGTGGGACCTGGTGGCTGGCCTCCTTGGCCTCTCGTCTCCTGCTGTTCCTGTCATCCACGGGCTCCTATGGCTCCGTGTCCTCCTAGGCCTCTCTGTGGCCCCGTTCCCGGTCCTGCTCTGTCCTCGAGCTCCTTGTCCTGTTAGGTGGCCTGTGTGACCTGTGGCAGTGTGTGCCTGCTGCGTCTTCACAAGGGGATCTGGCAGGTGTCTCAGGTATAACTTGGCCAGACACGGGGTGCTGGACCCCCTACCCCCCACTTCTGCTGTGGCCCGAGCTTCTCCCCTTCCCCAGGAACTCAGCCTTAAGCCTGTGCGTCCCCCTTGGCTCCTGCCCTTCTCTGAGCCCCATAGTGACTCCATCAGCCGGTCCTGCTCCTCCCAGCTCTCCTGCCACCTGGTCAAGGTGCCTTCTCTCCTGCTAATCCACCCCTGGGCCTCCATCTGGTGTCCACCTCTGGCCCTGCTTCACCAATAGGTGAAGGGGGTTTTAAAACCATACACGACGCCTCTCTTCCTTGTAGAAGGATGTCCAGGGGCTATGCAAACGCCCAGCCTGGGCTCCTGGCCCCTGTTTGTCCTCTGGCCTCCCCTCAGCCCCTTGCCCCCTGTTCAGTCCTGGGGTCTCCTTGCTGGGCCCACTGGGGCTAACCATCTCCCACCGGGGGCGCTCCACCCCAGTTCCTCCTTCTTGCATGCCGTTGCCCAGATCTTTGTGTGATGGGTGACTTTTCTACGTTCAAGTCTTTGCTCAAGCCGCCTTCTTGAAGGGGCCTTCCACGGGCACCTCACCTGAAGTAGCAGCACTCACCACACCCACAAGGTTGTGTTCTGGTCCAGTTCACCTGGGAGGGACGAAACCGCAGAGTGTTGGAGATGACCAGCCCCTGACCCACCCCCGCAGGATTACAGAGCAGGAAATGAGGTCAGAGGCGCCTAGCCCGGGCCTTCCTCTCCAGCTCTTCCACATAAGTTAGCGTGACTGTGGTCAGAGCGGGGACGTCCTCTATGATCACCCTTGGCCCTCATCCAGCCCAGCAGACACACCCCCGCCGGGAGCAGTGAAAAGAGACGGGGCATGACCTTCGTTTTCCGCTGGTATCTGCTCCTCCTTTACTCTCCCAAAGACCAGAGCAGCAGGTTCCCAGCCCCCTCTCACCTCAGAGTGAGGTTGTCCCACACACCAGATCCCCCACCCCAGGCTCAAAACAAGGGCTGAGCTTCCAGAGCCCAGCAGGAGATGCCAAATCTTCCGTCTCTGGAGGCTTCCATTTCTTTACTCCCAACACAGCTGAAAGATAGACCTGAATAGGTTATTGGTCCATAAATCCTTTAAATATATTTTTTGATGATAGGTGACTTGGTGACTTTCGCCAGTAATTCAAAAGGATTTCAAAGAATCAAGTGACAGAGCTCAAATAAAATTCCTTTCATTCCTATTTACACGTACAGGTTTTCTCAGCACCTGAGTAATGTATAAATGTGGGAAATAATTTTAAAAGCCCTATCTCATTCAGATCTATTGTTAATAAAATCAACAATTGCTATATATTTGTTATTTTGATCAATTGCATAGTAACCATCATTATAATAATGGTAACTCAGTTTAAAGAAATTTTTAAAAGCTAACATTCTGTGCTTACATAAAATACAATAATGAATGCATATTTTGTTGTTGTTGTAAAGAAGTATCACAGGATGATTGGGAAAATGCCTTTAAGTATAATATGTTAAATTAGCATTAAATTTCATGAAAGAAACGTTTAGAAGCGTCTATTCAAAGGAAAAAAAGAATGTTGTAAATTTTCTGAATTCGTATAATTTTTAGATGGGTGACACCAGGAAATAGTCCTTAGGGTTGGGATTTCCTGGGGTACAGTTATAAAGGTAATGGAACATTTTTATTTAAAATCAGTAATATGTTTGTCCTTTGGTAGTGGAAGGAGTTGGTTCCTGGATACCTTGAGAATACAAAAATCCACAGGCCCTCTGTGCCTCCTGCAAATTGGCATGGTATTAGCAAATAACTTATGTGTGTCCTTCACATAGTTTAAATAATTTGTAAACTACTTACAATGAGCTGGGTGCAGTGGCACACACCTGTAACCCCAATGGTTCAGGAGGCTGAGGCAGGAGGATTGAAAGTTCAAAGCAACTTATTGAGGCCCCAAGCAACTCAGTGAGACCCTGTCTCTAAATAAAATGTAAAAGTGGGCTGGAGGTGTGGCTCAGTGGTTAAGTGCCCCTGGGTTCAATCCCTGGTACAAAACAAAAACAAACACAAACTACTTTCAATGTAAATACTATGAAAATCATTGTTACACCTATTGTTTAGGGAATAATGACAAAAAAATAGTCTGTACATATTTAGAACAGGTGCAATTTTTTTCCTCATCAAATATTTTTCATCTGTGGTTGGATGACTTCCAGAACGTGTAGCTATGGAGGGTCAATTGTACTTAGAATATTCTGGAAATGATAACATTTGTAACTAGCTCTTTAAAATATTGATGACAAAATTTAGATATAAACCTAAAAACAAATATGTGGAGTGAGGTGGGAGGGTCACAGTTTTCAAATTCTTTTATGCTGAGTGTAAAATTTTGAAAGAACAATGCTCTGCACATAGCAGGGGCCCTGGGGAGAACACTGGACTTGTGGTGTGGCCTAGGGCCCTCAGTAGATGGTGCATCTACAAGACACTACTTCCTGGGACAAGGGTCCCAGTTCCAAGGCTGGCAGGAGGCCGGGGCTCAGCCCGCCTGCTTCTCCGGCTACTGAGGAGTGTCCTCTGGACCCTCATGCTTGACTTCTTTTCCAGGTAATGCTCAGGACCCCAGTGCCTTTATTTTAAAGCCAGGTGGTGGCATGCTTTGATGCTCCTCTATGATCTGGATCCCAGACATCCAGCTGCTCCGAAGTCTCACCAGAATCTACCCGTTACACAGGAGCTACGTGGCCCCCTACTGGCTGGATGCTTCTTTAGGCCATCTGCAGCGTTTGGGTGCTGGAGGCAGCTCCCTCTGCCCACAGCCTGATCCTGGGTCCCACCCAGCAGGTGGGTGGAGATCTTCAAACCTCTTTGTCTCTGAGGGTTGATGGGGTTGGGTGCAGGTCGGGGAGGTGAGGTCATGGACAAAGAGAAGGGTTGACTCTTTGAGACTGCCTGGGAGGAGCTCGGGGCTGGAGTGGCACAGACCAGACACACCTTCTGCCTCAGTGCCCGGAGGACCTACCTGGACCCTCTGACTCTGCAGCTGCATTGACCTGAGGTTGCAACGTTCCCAGAGACAGGAGACCTCTGCTCTGCCTCTCCTTACTTCCTCCATACCTTTGCATGACCCCACCCTCTAGCCCTGCCCTTCCCAGGGATCCCAGCCCAGGTGCTGTGTTTTATGACCTACTTTCTGAAAGGGATTTGAATTCTCAAGATTATTTATGTTAGCAAAGAGCTGTGCTTATACACGCAAGGAAAGCGTGCTTCCGGCCTTCTCAGGGAGAAGACTCTTACCCCTGAGCCTGCCTTCACGTTGGCAATCCAGGACCCAGGCCATGGGGGAGATGGCTCAACAGAGGAGAGGAGGTGTGGTCACTCACCCCTCAGTAGGCAGTGCCCAGTCCCCTAGGCCACCCTGGCCCCAGTTGAACCAGATGTTTGGGGGTGTCCAGCAAGGCTGTCCTGGGGGATGAGGAATGGAGGGGAGGGTCTGTGTAGAGGACACGCTGATGCCCCCCTCCCTCTCTGGCCAGCGTATTGGAGCAGCTGCCCGCTCCCCAGTCTATCTTTCAGGCCAGGTGTGCTCCCACACGCCACTGCATCTTCCTCTAGCCAGCCCAAGACTCCAGGAGAAGCCACTGCCTGCCCCTAGGGACCACCTGTTACCATCTGTGACACAGGTGGCAAGCCCCTGCTTCCGCTCCTGGTGGGAGCCCTTGGGGTGTGGTGCGTTACCTGCCAGGACTGCAGACAAGCTGCCTTTCTGGCTCCTCAAAGGCTTCCTAACCTCGCCGTTGCACTTTGGTGGACATGGCTGAGTTCCGGGAGGATTCTGGCTCTCCGGCCCTTTCCTTTTAGAAGCAGATCATTTGCCTGTTCAGGCCATGGACACCTAGTGCTGAGAAAAGCAAGAGTTGTTAGGGAGAGAACTGGGCTTTCGACCACAAGCAGGACAGTCTTTGGAGGGTCTACTGAGTCCTGGGCTCCTATGCAGGAATTGAACCCAAGCCTTTTCTACATTTTAATGCAGAAGATTTAATGAATACCTGTATTTTTAATTTTTTTTTGTGAGTGTGCCTGTGTGTATTTCACAAATATGTTTTTCCTGTAAAAAATTACAAATAAATTATAGTTTATTTGTAAAGCATTATAAATAAAGCTTCAATTCCTCTTGATGATCCCTCCCGTGCCCTACCCCACCCCAAGTAACCGTTCCTTTCTGTCAGTACTCTCCAGAGCTCTCTGCCTCCCTATACCCTCAGACCACACAGTTATGCACCACAGATAGGCAATGCCTTTCCTTTTATGTAAATACTGTCCCTCTGTACTTATTTTACAACGTGTCCTTTCCTCTTGCTGAGTTGCCTGGATACCTTTCCATTTCAGGACCATCTCCTTTCTAATTTCCCCAACACTGGATCTTTAGGTTGCTTCCAGTTGATTTTGTTCAATATTTATGAACAACATCCTTGACTTCATTTCTTATGTATCCTCTAGAAAATTTCAGATCAAATACGAGCACAATGCAGTGTGTTTCCTTCCCCACCTCTGCCTTTTGATGCCCGGAAGTCAGCACACCTTGCACACTGTCTGCATCCTGCTCTTTTTTTCTTTGTCACCAGTATGCCTTGGAGAGGTTTCCGCACAGAGTTCTTTCTCCCTTCTTTTTTATAGTTGCATAGTATTCCACGCTCCATAATCATTGAACCCATTTCCTATTGACAGACACCTGGGTTATTTCCTATTTTTGTTATTACAAATGATGTGACATGAAGATTTTGGACCATGTGTCCCTTTTCAGAAGTGAAACTGCTGAGTCTCAAGGGAAATGCACTTGTGGATTTTCCTGGGTATTATCACATTTCCTCCACGGAGGTGGCAGTGCCTTCTGTTGCCACGCTGTCGTGTTGGACGCTGGGCGTTCACCCAGTTTCACGAGCAGGACACGCTGTCCTCTGGACTTCTTGGCTGGTGTCTGAGAGCGCTCTTAGACGGACCTTTTGTCTTCTTTTGCTCATGGTTAACGTTGAGCCCCTCTCCCTCTTCTGAGGATCTGCAGGTGGCTCCTCTGTTGAAACGGCCTCTTACTGTCCTTGGTCTGCTATCTTGTTGATTTCTGTTCCCGAGGGAGCCCGTGTATGTTCTCTAAATCGTCCCTTGTCTGGGATATCAGTCACAAGTATTTTTCCCTGGTTTGTTTCAGGCTTTGACTTTTCTTCTGGTGGCTTCTGTGATTCCCGAGTCAGTGTCCTGCGTCACTGGCTGTCCTACCCCATACTGTGGCTCATGTTGACCCCTCACCTGCAGGGTCCTTTAACTTCCTAGTAGGGAGCTTACGCTTGTCCTATTGGGCGCTTGTCCTATTGGGCGGGACTGGCATGCCACCCTCCTCGATGCCTGGTCCCCGTACCAGGTCTGGGGACGCCTTCCTGGCTGCTCTTTTCAAATCCTACCCCACTGTCAGGGGCTAGAAGGAAATTCTCCTTCAAAGAATAGCCTGACAAGCCCCCTGGGAGACATCCTGCAGCTACCTATCTCCCTGGAACATCCTGCGGTTATCAGGATCATCAGCTGGCAGTTTTACCACCCACATCCAGCAATTGCTGATTAGAGAGCTTCCCCATCCCCAGCATATAAATACCCCTGTGTGAACAATAAAAGTTTGCAGCTTGATCAGAATTCCTGTCTTGCTGTCATCCTTCTGTGTCTCTTGTCCCTTCATTCCTCCCCATCTAGGTTGATGTGTCCTGCCGGTCGGGACACTCCATCTCTACTTCAGGTCACCTGAAGGTGCCCTCTGCCTCTGCCACCTGCCCTTGCTTTTCTCTGTCCCTCAGGCCCTAGGGCTGAGTGTCTCGTGTGCAGATGGATGGACGAGTCCTTGCAGCTGTGACTGCCTGTAATGTTTAGTGACTCCCTTTCCAGGGGACTCTTGTGTCCCCAACAGCCTCCTGTTGGACAGCAGGAGGAAAGGGGGTGGATGGGAGGCTGGCTTTTGTGTCCAGGGCTGTACTAGGTTCTCAGCAGCACTCAGCAATGAGGAGTGGCTTCCAGACCCCTGACGAGGACTCTGATGGCCCCGTTTATCTTTACTTTTCTGTGTCAAATCTAAGAAAAGTCAACAACCAGGGCAGAATTTTTTTTTTCAGCGAAATTTATTTCAGAACCATTGAATCAGTGTGATTATACTTTCTCAACCATAAATATTCCCCACCACATAGTCTGAGCGCATCTATTTTCAGCCCCAAGGGGAGGACTAGCTGCAGCCTGTGCACCAGGCCTGATCACAGCCATTCCACAAGCACTGAGGAGGAGGCTTGGTCACGGTCACCGCAGCCGCCTGTCCCCTTGAATGAAATAGATCCACCCATCAATAAATACATAAATAAGTGGGTAAGCAGATGCTCATCAGAAGCTGGGAGCAGAGGAGAGGTTTTCCTGGAACAGAATGTGGCCTGATCCCATTGGGCTGGCGTTGAGGACGCAGGAGAGGAGGGTGGCCAGGTCAGCAGAGGTTCCGAAATGGCTCCTGGGAGGAGAGAGCCATCTCCTGGCTGGTGGCAAGAGAGCTCTGCGCATGTGTCCCCACCTGGGGACGCAGGTGGGTGTCGGTCCAGCCTTCAGCCACGCTCAAAGCCCTCCTGCCCTCCTCTGCCGGCCCTCTGCGTGCAGGCTACATTCGCTGCTGTGGGCCACCGGTGAGGCTCCTTAGGACACGAATTCCATGGTGAAGTCTGTTATATCCTGGCCGCTGTTGTTCCCCAGGAAGACGGGCAGGTGCTCCGCCTGGGAGGTGCTGATGTACCAGTTGGGGAACTGAGCCGACTCAAACTCCACCTTGTCTTTGACCTCTATCTTGTTGAACACGAACCTCGGCTCCATCCTCTTCTTGGGGTAACTTTTGGGGTCTACACTCTGCAGCAAAATAGAAACAAACCTCTTGGTGAGGGATGGGACAGAGACTCTGTGGGAGAGGAGACTTTGGGACGGACCAGATGGGACACTCAATGAGCAGGTACAGGACCTGGAGCCACACTCCTGAGTTGTCTTTGGGACCCTAGTTTTCTGTGTAGCCATTGAAGGAGCCTTTGGTCTTCCTTGAATTCTTAGGATCATTGCTGGGGAACATCATGGAGGTGTGGATTTTTTTTTTTTAAAGTAAAACTTAGGTCAAAGCTTCTAGGAGTATGTAGTTTCTAGGTACTTTTGCAGTTATTTATTTTTTAAGGATCCTGGCTAGAAATGACATCAACTTGGAAATGAAGCTTTTGCTGGGTGAGGGGCTGAGAAGAGCCCGAGTGTGCGTGTGGGGGGTGATCTTGGAAGTGGAGATTGATGACAGGTCCCTTCAGTTGATGAGTTCCCCCAAAGTGTCATCCCGGAAATGGAGAGACCCTCCTGGTGTACAATGCACCTAGTCTTCACATGGTCTGATCTGTTGGCACGGTAACAATGGCTGGGCATGAGGCCGGCAGCGAGTGACAAGATTTCATTTTCTGCCGGGGTAGTGATGTTTGCATGCGTTAAAAATCACATTGAATTTATTTGACATTTATGTAAAGTTGTCAAGCATCCCAGCTCCCAGATTTTTAGGGGGTGAGGGTGGGAGGCAGGTGGTGTCCTGGGAAGCAGGGGGTGGCCATGCCTACCCCGGGGTGCTGAGGGGCCTCCCCTGGTCTTGACTCACCTCCAGCTGCAGGGTGGGCTTGTCCCCCTTCATCACACAGGTCAGGTACAGGTTCTTCCCCTTGATGCCCAAGGCCACGGGTGTCTTGCTGTCATTCCCTTCTCCCAGCACAAAGCTCATGGAGAACACCACTGGGGACAAGAGCGGGGTCTCTGGTCACTGCCCTCCAAACCCGGGACCCGCACAAGTTAGCTGGCCCGGTGGGAACCGCTGATCTGCACAACAGCAGGGTCGGGGGTCTGGTTCCGGGATTCCCCAGAGAAGGCCCGACAGGTTCACGAAGCCTCTTGAAATGGGGACTAAGGGGGACCTTGAAATGGACACTAAGGTCTAAACGCTGAAGGACGGCAGGGACTGATCTTGTCACTGGCCACTGTGTGCCCATCCTCAAGAGTAGAACAATCTGATCACTACAAAAGGACAGGGAAGGCAGTGGTGGACACCTGTCATCCCAGCAGCTCGGGAGGCTGAGGCAGGAGGATCATGAGTTCCAAGCCAGCCTCAGCAACTTAGTGAGGCCCTAAGCAACTCAGCGAGACTCTGTCTCTAAATAAAATATAAAAAGGGCTGGGGGTGTGGCTCAGGGGTTGAGTGCCCCCGGGTTCATTTCCTGGTACCACACACACACACACAAAAAGAGGCCAGGAGAGATAATGCTCCCTGGCTGGTAAATTTCCCTATCAGGACCCGTGTGGTGGGGGTGGGAGGGAAGCAGGGGGCGCAGGGCAGCGCCAGGCCCCGGAAGGGCGGGCTGTCTCCCTGATATTCCAGCTTCAGTCTCCACAGCAGGAAAGGGAACCCGCAGCCATTAGCGCCTGTCCATCAAATGACCCTGCACCATGGGAGTGTTGGCACTGCACCCTCCCGTGGGGCTTGGGGACAGTGGCCCTAGGACTGCTGGAGCAGACTGGTCACCCTCCCACCAGCAAACGCGCATGCGGATGCTTTCCAGCTGGCCTCGTGGTTGGGCCCAGGGTCAGTGCTGTGGTGGACGTCCCTTCCCAGTCCTGTTGCTCTGGGGAGCCCTGGCAAGCGGCCTGCAGGCGGGAGGGGATGCCAGGGTGCCCCCAGCTACCTTGTTGCCTCAGATTCGGCCCATTGAGGTGCAGAGCTTTGAGCTCGCACGGGTCGGACAGCACCAGGCTCTTCTGCTGGACGTCACGCAGCCGGCAGTTCAGCACCGGGACGGCCGCGTCATACTCGTATCCGTCGTCATCCCAGGAGTCACAGAAGATGGGCTCTAGAATCAGGAGACACACATCGTCAAGGCAGAGCCAGCAGGGGGGACGTGGGCTGCAGGGCTGGGCCCCTCAGAGGACACAGGCACATGGCCTCAACCTCCAGCTGTGACCCAGGAGGGAGGAAGTGGGGAGTGGGGTGGCAAGGACGCTGGCCCTGGCACCGGAGCCATGGCTCAGGGCCACTGTCCCTCACTGAGGACTAGCGATGGGACACTTGTGTGAAATGTCATTACTCAGGTCACAGCACGAGCCCGGCCGAGTGGGTGGGCTTCAGGCTCACCGCGCTCTGGGAGGTGAGCCGCAAGGTGGGTTCACACCACGGTCTCCTTGGAAGAGGGGCTTTGGCCAAAGGCAGCGCTGACTTGGTTTCTGGGCTTGTTTTCTACCTTTAAAGGCTTGAGCTGGGGAGGGGACTTGGGGGCTGAGTGAGGGGCTGAGAAGAGCCCGAGGGAGGATCTCAGTAAGTACCTTCTTCAAAGATGAGGGAAAGGCAGGTGTGCAGGTCCTCCCCCCGGGGGGCCTGTGCGCCCGGAAGGATCCGCAGCTTCTCCACGGCCACGACGAGTGACACCACCTGCTGCAAGCTCTTGTTGAGGTGCAGCTGGGAGATTTGCAGCTGGATGCCCTCATCCACGGAGCCGAGGTAAAGGTCCTGCCAGTTGCACTGTGGGGAAACCGAGGCAATGAGCAGGTTAAGATGGTCATGCTGGTGGACTCCTGCATGGACCCCAGAGAGCAGGAAGGGGCCTCAGAGATTACCAAGCTTCTACTGCTAGTTGCTAGGTCTGTGAAGCCCAGAGAGGGTAAGTGGCTTTCCCAAGGACACACAGCAAGAAGAATGAGGGCCTCCCGACATCCTACATGCTATTCTCTTAAAATAGAGGCCAATTCGATTTCACCTCTCTGGTACACGCCCCACCTCTCCATACACCCTCTCACCCTTCCTATCTTTTCCTATCCCTAATGCTCCAACACTGCCACTAAAATTTTTGGAACAATAACGATCATGACTTTTTCTGTTGATCTTGGCTCACTCAACGAGTTCTGGATTTTTCTACACAGATCCTTCTTCTCAGGCTTTCTGCCAACACTGTAAGAATGGTGGCTATTTGTGGAGTATGTGACCACTTCCCTGCTGCGTTCAGGCCTGGCTGGAGTTGCCCTGAGGCTTGGTTTGGTTCTGGAGTTTGAAGGACAGTGACAGAGACCCAACAGCACAGAGGAGAGCCGAGCTGAGCAGCGAGAAGTTCCGGGATTATGAGGCTGGGGGAAGCTGGCCTGAACTGGGGGGTGGGGTGGGAGAGACGGCTGCGCCACCTGGGAAACTTATCAGGCGTCACACAACCGAGAAGAGACAGCTAGACCTTGGTGTGAGCCTGAAGAAGGCCCCTTTGCTGGGGTGAACTTAGCTCCCAACTGAAGATGCCCAGACCTCAGGGCTCCAGGATGCCCGGGTGGCAGAGAAGATCTGTTTGCAGATGAGGTCCAAAGTGGGAGGGTGTCTGGTCCAAGATCAAACAGCACTTCTAACAAAAACTGGGAGCTTTGGCTCCCAGCCCATCTTTTTTTTGATACCGTCTATGTCTTCCTGACCTAAGTTCCATCCCAGGGAGGAAAAAGGGGCAGGCATGGGTTAGTTCCCAAGGCCACTCTCTCTGGGTGGCAGAGTTTGGCTCAAGTGATTAAAGTAGACTGAATCCATCTCCTGAGAGGAAGACCAAGCCAGGCATGGTGGCACACGCCCGTATTCTTTGCAACTTGGGAGGCTGAGGCAGGAGGATGGCAGGTTTGAGGCCAGTCTCAGCAATTTAGTGAGGCCCTCTCTCCAAGTAAAAAATAAAAAGGGGTGGGGATGTGGCTCAGTAGTAAAGCACCTTTGGATTCAATCCTCTCTGCCAAAAAAAAAAAATAAAATAAATAATAATAAATAAAAGGCGGACCAGATCTCCTTGAAGACTTGGCTGACTTCCTTGGGTGAAGCAGCTGCCCAGCAATGCAAGGCCTTATGGGGAGACTGTGGGATCGTGGGGTGCAGCCAGTGTCTATCTTACTGGAAGAGGCAAAAGTCAGCCCATTGCGAAACACCTGGGGGTTGAGGCAGCCCAGAGCCCGTTTCTTTGAGCCCCTCCACACACCAGGATCGAAGCCCAGAGTCTCACCTTCATGTGTTTGGGGCCATCCACCTCAAAGAACAGGTCGTTCTCGTCACTGCAATAAAGATAGATGTGGCTCAGGGATGTCTTTCCTTTTATGCACACAAGCCTTGCACTAATAAAATTGTGAACAGCCTGTTCCTCAAGGCTGCCTGGAGACTTCTGGAGAGTTCCATGGCGATGTGCATGGACAGTCTAGAGGGCAGGTTCTGGGCCATGCAGCTAGGCATCCTGAGAACGCCTGATTGGGTCCCGAGACCTAAACTCTCGCCCAGAAGAGTCAGCTAAAATCAGAGCCCCTCCCATGCAAGCCAAACTTGCAAAGGGCCCCTGGCATGTCCACTGGGAATGCCCTCTTCCCATCTGCCTCTGTGGGAAGCCGCTGCAACAGCAAGGGTGGCTGGCATCAGGGTCCCAAGGCTGGATGGGGTGGGAAGTTAGGTTAGCTTGTTTGCTACCTAACGAGGAGATTTGGGGACACATCTGGTCTCTAAGCATAGACAACCTTCACTCATGAGAGGGGAGCCCTGTTCAGACTACTCGGTGTCCACACTCACCTGTGGTAAGCCATCATCTCACTGGCCAGTTCGGGTACTGCTGCCATGGCTGCCTTTGAGACCTGTGAGAAGAGCAGGAAATGAGTGGTCACTGCAGGGCCGGTCCCCCCAGGGCCACTTTCATGTGAGTTTCCCTCAGCATCCAGTGCAGCCAGGCCTGCAAAGGAATGCCCTTGGAAAGAGCCGTCCTGGATCTAGAGGAAAGCGCTTGCTGAATCAAATCCAAACCAGGAATATATTGCTAGGAGACCGGGTGCATGGTCCCTCCATTGACCTCTCAGATGTGAGCTGCTGGGTAAGCAGTAGACAGTCCCAGAACAGCTACTTTACAGTAGAGCTAGCTTTTTTTTTTTTTTTTTTGCAAAAAGCCCAATCTTCAGGCAGAGAGGAGGATAGTGAGGGAATGTAGGAGAGGAGGAAGGGGGGGGGAGAGAAGAGAGAGAGAGAGAGAGAGAGAGAGAGGAGAGAGAGAGACAGAGAGAGAGAGAGGAGAGAGAGAGACAGACAGAGACAGAGAGACAGACAGAGACAGAGAGACAGAGAGAGAGACAGAGAGACAGAGACAGAGAGACAGAGAGAGAGACAGAGAGAGAGAGACAGAGAGAGAGAGAGACAGACAGACAGAGAGATCCCCCTTAGGTTCTAAGCGTTAGCGGGACTTGAGGCCATACCTGAACAACAAAGACTGGTAGGAGAGAATCCCAGGTACGCCTGCTGTGCTGTGGAGCACAAAGAACTCTGTTCTGTGCTGGTTGATTTCTCCCGCACTCTTTTATAGCCCTTCAAAAGCAGAAGTGAAGAGCTGAGAAATTTTCCCTCTGGTTAAATGATTTCACAACCAAGTCAAAGGCATGGGGCGGGGGGAAGAGGATTCGCTGGAGTTTTTTGGGGAAAGGGGCTGGTATGCTGAAATTATCCCTAATCTGTGGCAGTGCCAGGGATAGCAAGCTATGACACATTTCACAAATGGGTCATCATGCAAATCAGCACCATTTTCCTTATGACCCTGGTGCCTATGATGTCAATACTAAAATACTGGATTTTCCTGGGTTAGAAGAGTGTGCTGATTTAGGGTCTTTGGAACAACGTGCAGGACATGCAGATGAATGTGCACAAATAACCCCCCCCCCCACTTCCTTGTACTTAGGTTGGGAACCTTTCCCCTTGGGAATGGTTGGATGGTATAATGAAGGGGCACTCGCTCTCCCTGTCAGGCTTGAGGGTGCTGCTCTCTACTCAGACACTCTCCATCAGTCCTGAGGGTCTCTGGGGAGACACTGGCCTCCCTTGAATGGAGCAGGGGACATACAGTGTTCAGGGGTGCAGGCTCCTGAGCAGGTCAGGTACACCCCAGAGACAAACTCATGCCACCCCGAGATGCCAGGTGCTGGTACCCCAGCAATTTCATATCGAAAACACATCAGTGCTGGGTGATCAATGAAATGACCCCATATTATGTTGTATTGGGAAAGGGGTTTATTGAATCAATCAAGTGTCCAGGATCACAGAGACTTTTTAAAATGTAGAAGAGATGTTCTCTGCCTAAAATAACTTTTTGGTGAGCGCTTGTTTCCATGAGAATATGCAGAAGAGACTATGCTATACCTCTTGTGAACACCAAGCATTACCAGACTGTTGAACCCGACAGCAGCGTGCCTGTTGCAGGGTACTACCCCAGGGCAGCTCTTCGTTGGTGGAATGAATGAGGACCCAGGTTTCAAATGGTGCTTGGAGTCTGGGACACTGATGTTAGAGCATCATTACAGCCTCAAAAGTGGAACCTTGTCACCACGGTTCCCAGGAGGCTGTGAGGTCTTTTAGAGCCGGTGAATGCCTGGCACGGGAATGGGCACAGTCAGGGTTTGTTGCCTGAAGGGTGAGCAGAAATTTCACAGTGTTTTCATTCAAATAAGCATGTGCCTACTATGTGCAGGACACTCAGCCAACCCTGCCTTATCCAAGGGAGTCAGCCCCTGACGGACAGGTGAGCATATTGGAAGCACAAGGCTCTACTGTGGGGTGAGGGTGGCTTGCTTACTAAGCAGACTTCTTATTCCTGCTTGGATCCCAGTACCTTGATATCAGGAAGGCAGACAGAAGATTCCCACCTTTGGAAATTCATGAGTTCTGTTGGAAATCTAAAAGCCATCTGCTGCGTCGGGGTCTTGTGAGTTTGGAAAACGATATGCAGTTCTCAACAGTGAACCCTGATAAAATTCGGTGTCTTGTCCTGTGGACACTCTAGGATCCCTGCCTGGCTGGCCCGGGTGACTCCTGTCTTGCCCCAGTATCTCCCTGTAAATGAACCACTGTTGTCCAGATCCAATTGGAGGGACAGTCACTTCTCTGGAGGGCTTTGTACAATGACCAGCAGAGCCTAGTGATCTGGTGGCAGTGTGGGTTGCCCTGACTGAGAACAGAGATGCCCTTGCTCTGCTCATTCAGGGCAAGCAAGGAGGAAGAGGGCCAGTGGCAGGAAGGCAGGCCTGCAAGGTGCCCGAACATCTGCTCTGAGTTGGTCCCTTCCTCCTGGGGCCTGGGCTGCCGGTTGGGAAGCTTCAGCTCCTTATGCTTCCACCACCTTCTATTGCAACGTTCCAGAAGCTCCGACCCTGCCGGCTGGAAGGAGCCTTAATGGCTGTCCAGTGGGATCTGGTGGGGCCCGGTGTATGTGGGGGGCAGATTGCTATCTGAGCATGGGCAGCAGGTGCAGAAACCAAGGCCAAGAGCTGTGAAGTGATTTGTCTAACGTCACAATGTGGTTGATGCTGTGCCTGATTCTTTCTGCTCCAGGGAAATTTTGGAGCCCTGGGGTAACATCCTTTGATGTCACCGTCTCCATGGTTCTGCCATGTCTCATCCTGGCCCTGTGGTCGGGACCCCAAACCTTCTCCTTCCATGCCCATCTCAGGAAGTGAAATCTCTTGCCATGTCATGTAGGCGACTTGCACAACCCTGTATCAAAGCTTGTCTCTCCAAGGAGGCAGCTCAGGTCACACTTCCTTCCGGTCCCCAGTGAGTATAGAACATCTCACTATAGAACAGGAGGGGAAGTGGAGAGTCCCACGGATGTCGGTGACAACACGAACCCCAGGACGTGGAACGAGCAGAAGTGGGAGCTGGCAAAGCCAGTCATGGGGGGCATTCCAGTTTTTGGGGAAAATTTCAGCCCTTGACTCACTCGACCTCTTCTCAGCTCAAGTCCCCCTCTCCCTGGGCAAGCTGGTCCTCCAAGACAGGAGGTGTGGCGCTGCCTCATGCCATCTTAGGTCTGAGCCTGGGCTTCCCAGCCTGTCGTCGAGGTCGGTCACCCCATTGGTTTGTTACCATTTTAAAGAAGAAGACAAGCAAAACAATCATGGCTTCGTTCTTATGTTGTCCCTGTGCCTGGAGGGACGTCAGCTTCTCTGTCTCCTTGCTTAGAACGGAGCTGAGTGATGGCTGCTGCACCATTTCTCTGCCCATCTCATTCTTTTTGTTTTTTTGGTACCAGGGATTGAACCTAGGGGTGCTTAACCCCTGAGCCATATCCCCAGCCCTTTTATGTTTTGAGACAGGGTCTTACTAAGTTGTCTAGGGTGTCACTAAGTTGATGAGGCTGACTTTGAATTTGCAATCCTCCTGCCTCAGCCTCCAGTGCCACTGAGATGACAGGCGAGCACCGCAGCATCTGGCCACGGATCTCTTTCTTGAGGATGACTTCCTGACGCTGTTCTTAGGAGCCCGCCATTTCCTTGCACCGTTCCCGAGGGCCCCCTCTGGCACCTAGGGTTTGGACGAGGCCCTGTGTACCCACACCTGTCTCTCTCTGGACACTTCTGTTTCTTTCAGTTTATGGAATTATTTGGGATGGGGCAATAGGGTTTTTATTGTGAGACCATCACCTCCAGAGGGCCTTTTCCTCTCTGGGACCCAAGAACTCAGAAAGGGGACAGGTGAAGTCCAAGTGCTCCACCCTCCTCCCTGGCCTAGAACAGGCCTTGGCCCTGCTTAGGTGTGAGGTCTCCAGTGGCTCTTCTCATCTGGTGTGTGTGTGTGGGGGTTGTCTCTCCTCTGAGAGGCCATTTGGATCTAGCAGAAAAGTCCCCCAGGGCTTTCCTACAGGACATCTTGTCTAACATAGGACGGGCGTGAAGAACTAATGAAGAACAGGAGGCTCTGGTACCACATTTCCCAGGGGTCTGGAAACATGTCCTGCGAAGGGCCAGACTGTCTGTGTTGTAGGTGCCATTGATTTGAAGAGCTGTCACAGGACTCTCTTTGTCTTGCTGGTCACAGATGCAGGCCCCTGTCTGACACTATGGTATTCTGTCACTTTCCTTGGACACACATTTAGAAACAAAACTTTTTAAAAAGTTTCCCTTTATCAAGTACTTTTTTTCCCTCTTATTAACCTAATTGGTCTTCACAGCAACCTGAAGATAGATAGGACGGGCCCATTTGGCCTCCCAGGACACTGAGGCTGAGGGCAGTAATCATCTACGACCACACAGATGCTAAATGCTGCGACCAGGACGCCAACATGGGCGCGTTGAACCCAGACCAGGGCCTTCTTTCTCCCTTTCCGTTGTTCTGAACACCTGCTGCCTACAGCCCACTGCCCACACAGAGCCACCCCTGGACTTTTCTCAGTGGCTCACATAGGTCTAAACAGCCCAGGCTGGGCACATGCCCAGGGCCCAGCGACTGCCCTGAGTGTTCCCGGGCCCCTTCCCGGGTACGGTGGGCTCTTCTCGATCTCCCCTCCGCCCTGCCTGGGACAGGCGCGCTGTGTGAATTCACCTCTTTCTCCTTCTCCCAGGCACTGACCACCAGTGCGCGGACATTTCCAAATCAGAGTTCCGAGTTGTCTTTCTTCCCGTTTTTGACTTGCTTCCTCATTCTGCTCTACTCTCTTGCCTGGAACTGGCGGCCTGTTGTTAGATTTTCTCTGTTATTTTGTTTTGCCTTCAAACTTGTTAGAGTACGGCCCAAAACAGAACCAACCAACCCCAAACCCCAAACCAACAACAAAACGACTTTTAGGGTTTCTATCCTTGGAGTCATGTGCTTTCTTTTTTTCTTTCTTTAATGACACTTAATAGACTTCTCTCTTCCAATCTGTGGTGAAGTACTTCTCTCCTGGAAGGCCTGTTGTGTCTGGATTTGACTCCCTGGTGGTGACAGCACTGAGGGCAGTCTGACCCCTTTCTTCCCACCACCTCATGGATTCCCTTCTCAGCCTTTCCTCCTTGCCGGCTAGAACTGAGCTTTCTCTCTTCTGGGAGAGGAGGTTCTCTGAAAAACCACTTAGGGTTTGTGGCGTGCGCTGGTCAAGTCTAGGACCCAGACTCTCTGTAGCTAAGTTCCCCTAATTGCTGGACAAAGTGGAATGGGGGGGGGGGATCCTACTGGGACAGGTGTCCAGGCTTCGGGGAAAAACAAGCCTCAGTCTACAGATAGCTATTCCAGAAAGCACCAGCCTCCGACTTTGGCTCTGATCTTTTGTTAGGGGTTTAGGAAATCTGCCAACACGTCATAGACATCTGTGAGACTGTCACACAGGGAATAGCTTTCAAAATAAGGTTTCACCTGGACACCTGTTCAGCGTGATAGTTCCCGAGAGAACTGCCAAAGTCAGTGGTGATTAGAAAACAGCCTTCTTAGCTTTCTGCGAATCTATATGTTCACGTTCAGAGGTTCCAATGATATGGAAGTGTGTAAGGTAAAAAGTGCAAGTCCTCTGTACCCGACCTGGCTTCCCCTTTCACTGGATGAGAACTTGATCAGTCACAGCCACCCTGAGGCTCACGAATGATCTCTTTCTAGTGCTTCCTGGATGCCTGGGTCTTGTGTATTTCTTTCTATCCCTGCTGCTAGGGATGGTGTGGTTCAAGTCCTCCTGCTGCCCCGGCCATTGGAAGCATACCCTAACAAGGTCCCTTGATTGCCGTGGACACCTGGTCCATCCACTCCCCCACATCGGCCTCAGGGCTCCCTTCAAAGAGCAAAGCCCTGGCTCAAAGCCGCCCCTGCTTCCCTGCCGGCCGGTGGACGGCAACTGGTGGACAGCCTGGGCCCCCGAGCAGGGCCCGAATTCTGTCACCAGCAAGGGGGTCCTTCAGGCCTCAGCTCATGCTTCCCCCTCCACTCCCGCCTCTTCCCAGGCTGGTGGCGAGGCTCTCTGCCACGGGGGTCTCCGACACCCACTGCCAAGCTCCCTCCTGTGCCATACGTGCTTGTCACCCTTCCAGTGAATGTACCCTGTGTGCAGGGCTGGGTGACCTCCCCCTGACATGACGGCACTTAACAGGGTTCTGTGGACTCTGGCTGGCCAGATAGATGACGGTCCGAAGGGCTCTGGCCACCACGGCAGGCTTCCTCGTGGGGCGAGCTCCCCGACAGCAAAGCACCTCCTGGAGGAGTCCCTGGGCCAGAGGCAGAGGCCCTTCGGGGGCACAGCCGGCTCAGGAGCCACTGGCAGAGCCGCCTGCCGGTGCCAGTGCAGGAGGCCCCCGGCCCAGGGGAGCAGCTGGTCCCCACCAGGGTGTCGGGTGCGCTGGAGGACAAGAGGAGGACAGAGGCACAGCATAGGACACCTCGGGTCACAGTTTGAGTCACAACCACTGGCTCGAGTCACAGTGTGTCCACCGACCTGCCTCGAAGTTCTCTGGGACAGGGGGGCTACTGGGGCTGACACGACAACTGGTGGGGGTGACGTCCTGCGTCACTAAATACCTGCAGCAGGTGCGTTTCTGAAGAGGCACTCTTTCCCCTTATGGCAGCTTTGGGATGTTTCCTGAGGGTTTTCCAAATTCCTCTGAGAATTCTAGAAAATCAGGAAGGTCAAGGTGATGGCACATGGGGGAGGTGACATAGAAAGAGATATATTTCTTATTCATTTGTTCAACACAAGGCGCCCATTTACAGCATGTGGGGTGTGTGCGCGCACGTGTGTGCACATGTGTGTGTGTGTGTTTGGGGGGGGGTGCATGTGCAGGACGTGGTATAGCCGTCCTCAAACAGGTTTTTCTTTTCTGTTTTTGTGTTAATGTCCTCTGTTTAAGAAAGACTGTCGACGTGATGTGGCAGCTGTATAGACCAGCTCCCTAGAAAGTCCAGCTGCCCTCTCCTGCACACGCTCGGGGACATACCGGGCCAGTGGGGGAGCCTGCCTGGCTCCCAGAGCAGGCCCCTGTCCACTTATTCGCGTCACCTGCCCAGCCCAGGGTGGGGCCCATGCGGCCAGCCGTCCCCGCTGGCTCTTGCCCCTCCTGTCTTCATTGTCATTTCCTGGGCTGCGGAGCACACCAGCCCTCCAGAGTGCAGTCAGGTCCTGGGTCTTTGCTGCCCTGCAGGCTGGGCTGCCTCCTGGCCAGGCACAGTCCCCTGCCGTCTCTCACTTCTGTGTGGGAGTCCCCCGAAGTTGCTTGTCCAGTCAAGACAGCAACCTCCCTGTAGAGTCCTGCGCCACGGGGGGCTGCTCAGCTCTCTGACCCGGTCCCCAAGGTCAGTTCATGGACAAGGGATGAGGCTCGATGGTGGCCAGGGCCAGCCTCAGGCTCCAACACAGGTGCTGACTTGCAGCCGGAGACCCTCTGCCCACACTGGGCTTCCAGATGCAGAGGGCTCAGCACCCCGTGTGCTCTGGGGGAGCCCAGGACTCGGGCCTCAGAGCCGCTCAGCAGTCCTTCCAGAACCCACCGCCAGTCCTGTCGCCAGGTGTCCATCCCCTGCCTGTCTTTTTACCTGTGGCTGCACTGACAGAGGGGGATAGAGTGACCTGAGTGGAGACGGGGACAGGGAGCCTGTTGCTCTCGCTGGCTGAGCTTCCAACCGCAGATCACTTAGCTCTTCAGTTGACGCAGGCGAAGCTTCACCCAGACCCCTGAACCTTCTCCAGGGCCTGTCTGGGCACCTCCTTGTGAACCCAGTTTTATCAAAAAGCAAAAACTAAACCCTGCTCAGTCAGCTTAGCCGGATCCCACTGACCCCGTATCTGATCTCCCCTGGTATCTAATCAGATTCCGCATCCTCTGCCCCAGGATGTGGACGGCTCCGGCCATCTTCACAGGGACCCTGAGGAACTCTCAGTAACTTTCCACCACTGACCTGTCCACCCTCCTCTGTGGCTAAGCATGACCACGTTTCTCGTGCTATAGTTGAAGTTATGGCCAATCTCTTTCTCCTGCTCCAAGAGCTCATTGCTGTGGTGCTGGCCGGTACCCACGGGGAGGGTTGTGAATGACGTTTGCCTTACTTTATGACCCAAGTGTCAATCGGGTGCTTTCTCTTTATCAATGGACTTCAGGGGTTTGATCCGTCTCGGTGACATCCAAGTTCTTGACTCCCTCCTTCAAAGGTTCAACCTATGGGACATGCTAGTTTAAAATGTCAAGGAGACCACGGAGTCCACCAAAGACTCTCTTCCCAGGGCAGGGACATTTCCTCCCACTTCCATATGTCCCAGTGAGAAGGAAAGAAGGCAATCTGTGAACAAAACAGACCACCAGTCACCCCGAGACTCAGAAAGAAGAACACTCCACCTCTGTCTCCACAGGTTCCAAGAGTCCTTGTTGCTCATGCTGTGCACTCATCAAATGGGCTAGGAGTTCAGGGGCACTTGGGGGGAAAGTTGGAAAGGGAAAAGGGGGAACTGGATGTCTCACTTTCCTGCCACCTGCGTCCCAAGAAGCTACTCAGCTTTCTGGCCTGGTGTCCTCATGTCCACAACATGAGGACATGTAATAAACGAGGAAGCCCCCAACACGGAGGTGGATGGACCAGGCTCGGCAGGCAGGAAATATTTATTTCCCTCAAGCTGGGTGTGGCCCCTTCCTCCTCTCTCCCCTTCTTAATGGGAGGGGCCTGCTTTCGTTGGGTCTCTGGTGCCAGCCATAATCCAGCAGGTATTGCTGGTTGTGGGAGAGCGTGGTGTGTCAAGACTAGAAAGTGTCGACTGGTAACACTGACTCAGGAAGCCGTGGCTGGGCCCCGGGGCTGCGGTGGGGAGGGGGATGCTGCTCCCAGGCGCCTTGCTGTCCCTGGGGCCCTTGTACAAATGGAGCCTGCACAGGCTCGCCACACAGGGGCTTCTGGAATGTTCCAGCACCCTTCCCTCTTAGCACCACCCATTCCCAGAGGTGGGAAGTGCCTCCCGGCAGGCAAGCATTAAGTGGCGTTAAGGCGGGTGCCACTCTTCAGGAAGCTCATGCTCTTAGGTGTCAGCGGTCATGAGACCCTGAGGAGGGACATTCCCTTTTGCTGCCGCCACGGCCTGGACCCTTGGATCAGCTCCATTGCTGCAGTCCTGTGCAGCGATAGTCCCTCTGACCACCGCCACTGGCCTTCCTGCGTCCCCTCTCCTGCTCTCAAGGCTCGGCAGGCAGGAAGGAACTGGTCGCTCCTTCTCAGTCCCTGTGGCCCTCCACAGCTCCCTCTTCACCTGTGCCTTCTGGTTTTCTTCCTTACCCTATAGCCCAGTTTCTAGGCTTCATCTCTTCGGCCATTTCCCTCTCCCAGTCTTGGTCCGTAGCCTGTTGCACTCGTCAGACAAACCTCGCCAGGCTGCTCTGAGGAGCTGCCTCCTCCATCTCTGTGTGGGGCTGTTGAGAGAGCACCTGGCCTCACAGATGGATCCCACCAGGAGCACACGTCCACCACCAGCCGATGGACCCCCACCCTGCCCGCCAGCCCTGCCAACTTTGCAGGTCTGCTGTCCACAGCAACAATTTCAGGTGTCCACCACTGAGCTCAAACCCCGACCCACCACGCTATGGAAATAGCCCCTCAGCATTTCCAGCACCCGCTCTGCTGTGTCAGTGCTGCCTCCTGGAAGCCACGGTCCTGTCCATCCTCTTCCTCTCACAGGCCCTGGACCTCCGGCCCACCCACCACTGTGTGGTAGAGAATCTGGTCTTTGGCCCCTCCAGCTTCCTGAGTGATGGGAATGCCTTTGTTATCCCAATGAGCTCTCTGGGAGCTGGCCACCAAAAAGACCAATCCCAGGGTTAGAGCGGCTTTGAGCCACTTGGCATCAGCCGGTCAGTCCGCTAGACCTCCAGGGAGAAGACAGGTGCTGGAGATGTGCTTCGTTCATGTGGCCAGTGCTCTAGTCAATCTCACCCAGGTAATGAAACCCCAGTAAAAACTCTGGAAGCTGAGGCTGAGAGGCTTCAGCCCTCCCTGTGCTGGGAGGGCAGGGCATCCTCCTTCCACCAGAGGGCTCACAGAAGGGCTGCTCCTTACCTGCCTTCTCGCTGCGCTCCTGGTCACTTGGCTAGCCCTTCTGAGTGACAGTCCTTCATAATTAAGTTGTCAACATAAGCAGAGCACTTTCCCAAGTTCTTTGAGTCATCCCAACCACCTGTTGAACCGGGGGGTTGAGGGGAATCTGGGAGAGCTTGGGCATCCTGAAGGGACCTGGCCTCTGAAGTGGGGGCAGTTTGGGGGCCCATGCCCTTTAACTTGTGGGGTCCACACTAACCATGGGTGGCCAGGCCAGGAGGGAACTGCAGTACCCCAGACAGGGTGGACACAGAGTGTCTGTCTTCTCGAAGGCTTGGCCTAATCCTTCCCTTCTTTAACTCTGACCTCTACTGGCTCTTTCTCACCAGACCCTCTTCAGTCCTGCGTACCCCAAACCAAACCAAACAGAACAACTGAAAGGATAAAAGAAACTGAAGTTAAAGACCAGGCATTGTAAAGTTTCTAAGCTGCAAAGCCTGAGTTAAAATGTAAAGGATCAGGTATTGTTAAGCTCCTATGCTACACTCAAAACCTGAAATTCCTGTAGCTGTTAGGACAATTCATGAGACTGCCCAGTAGATATTCCCCCTGACCATTTAGTTGTTAAATAACCTGGGCCCTGTGCAGTTTGGCACGTAGGCATTCAGGGCCCAAACCAATCAGTTTGAATGTACCCCCCTTCTTAGGACTGACCTATCACCCCCGCCCGACCTGTTCCCGCCAATGAATGTACTAATCATGTTCGAGAGTTGTTGTTTGATTTTCCCTCGGTGTATGGTGATTTGTTGAAGGGGACTGTGATGTATGTAAAGTCCCTGCCCTCCCTAAAAAAAATGTATATAAACCCTGCTCAAGTTGTTCTCGGGGCTCTGGGCTGCTCTCCCTCCTTGAGTGAGCACGGAGCCCCAGCGCGCTGGATCTTCAATAAACCCCCTTTTGCTGTTGCATGAGTCGGTCTCTTGGTGGTCTCTTCCTCCATCGTTCGCCGGTCCCTTACATAACAAGACAAACAAACAAACAAACAAACAAAACAAACAAACTAAAACAAACCAATAAAACCAACAAACAAAACAAACCAATAAACAAACCAACAAAACAAACAAAACAAAACAACAAACCAAACCAAACCAAACCAAACAAGAGGGCACTTGCCTCCTCCCACCAGCTCCAGGTCCTGAAGGGGCCCCTCTCTGCCTGCAGCCTCTACTTCAGCCCTTGCTCCTTCCGGCCATCTGGTCAACCTGCTTCCTGAAGGTCACCCTCGTGCCCACGGCTGCTGCACGAACCTCAGCATTTTGACTGACTTCTCAGAAGCATTTCGTGTTATTCCCTCTTGAACCACAACCTCCTCCTGCCCCAATTTCTGCACGACCACGTGGGGTTCCCTTGGACTTTCCCTTTCCAGTGTCCTAGATAACCTCTGTCTCCACCTCGCAGCAATCCTGAACCTGAAGTCCACTCCCCACTTCGTCTCTGACCCCTAGTCTGCTGCCACGTTTGGACATGTCTGTCCCTCCCATAGTCCCTGGATTGGGAGCTGGGTCCTTAGTGTGGCCAGGATGAGGTGGGACCAAGCCCTTAGGCCACTGGAGGCACACGCAGGAGGGATTAGTTCTCCTGGGACCCCTGGATCAGTTCTCTCAAAGGAAGCAGGGGGTTTGTAAAGTCCTGGTCCTGACCCCCAAACTGCTCTCTGGGTTTCTGCCTCTTGCAGGTGCTGCCACCATTTTGGTGCCGTCCACCTGAGGCCCTCACCAAGGCTGAGCTGAGGTTGGTGCCATGCCCTTAAACCTCCAGAAATGTGAGTTGAGTAAACCTCTTTTCTTTCTAAAACAGTCTGCCTCAGGGATTTTTATTATAGAAACAAGAACAGACTAATACACCCATGACAGTTTCACCATCTACACAGATACCTGGGAGTGGTACTTTGAGACCTTCAAACTCACCACTCTAGTCCATGTCCAATCATTCATCGCATCTGATGCCCTCTTCCTCCCCCACACCTTATGTCTCTGGGCACCTGTGTCCTCTGTTATTGCTCTAGTCTGGACAACAACCCCTGGCCCAGGTCCTTAGCTGCCTCTCTGATTCTGGTTGTGTGGCCCTGTTTCTCACCCCACAGGCAGGGTGATACTCCCAAAGCAGATGCATTTCTGTGGCCTGAATCCTGTGCATGCTCACCTCACTCTGCCTGGAACACCCTTCCCGCCCTTGGACTTCAGCTTTCATGAGCCTTTTCCTGCCCCACCTACTGCCCCCTGCATTGTTCTGCAATGGCCTGCAGCACAGCCACCAGCAACTTCTCAGCAGCCCTGCCATGACATTCCCCGTCTTGGAACACTGGGTGCAGCAGGGCTTCCACGGTTTTGAGGATCTATTTGGTGCAAAATGGCGTCTCATTGTAGGTTAATGTCCATTTCTCTAATTTTTGTGATGTTGAGCACTTTTCAAATGTGGAGTGGCCACTCCTGTTTGCTCTTGGACAAAATGCCTGTACTTTCAAATGCGTTATTTTCTTATCTCATTTATTTATTTATTTATTTATTTTTAAATTTTTTATTGTTGGTTGTTCAAAACATTACATAGTTCTTGATATATCATATTTCACACTTTGATTCAAGTGGGTTATGAGCTCCCATTTTTACCCCATATACAGATTGCAGAATCACATCAGTTACACATGCATTGATTTACATATTGCCATACTAGTGTCTGTTGTGTTCTGCTGCCTTTCCTATCTTCACACATTCTGAAAACCAGTCCTCTGTGAGATGTGGGATGGTCTCTCTTGGTTTGTGATTTGTTTCACTGTTTCATGGTGTCTCCCGACGAAAAGAGCTAATTATTTAAATCAGTTCAAATTAGTCAGTTTTTCATTGATAGTTTATGCCTTTGGTTCCTCCCTCCCTCCCTCCCTTCCTCCTTCCTCCCTCCCTCCCTCCCTCCCTCCCTTACTCCCTCCTTCCTTCCCCCTCCCTCCCCCTCCCTCCT
>NW_026000020.1:9155437-9175217 GCF_001458135.2 Marmota marmota marmota
CATCTGTGCTCTAGTCAATCTCACCCAGGTAATGAAACCCCAGTAAAAACTCTGGAAGCTGAGGCTGAGAGGCTTCAGCCCTCCCTGTGCTGGGAGGGCAGGGCATCCTCCTTCCCTCCCTTCCTTCCTTTTCCAGGGATTGAGCCCAGGGGCAGTCTACCACTGAGCCACATTCCCAGCCCTTTGTTATCTTTTTTATTTTGAGACAGGGTCTCACTGAGTTGCTGAGGTTGGCTTTGAACTCACGATCCTCCTGCCTCAGCCTCATGAGCCGCTGGGATTTCAGGAGTGCACCACAGCGTTCAGCTGCCTTTGGTTTTTCTGGTGGAAGCAATCCCTCCTGACTCCAAAGTCACATAGATAGTCTTTAATATTTTGTTTAAAAGCTCTCAAGTTTGCTTTTCACATGTGTGCACGGTTCACATTTAGTTGACAGCTTCCTCGGGAGGAGAACGGTTCAGTGAGGACAAGGGGCATGGGTTTATCTCATGCTGATCCAGAGCCCCGGCCAGGGAGCTCCAGCCAGGGAGCCCTGCAGGCAGCCAGCGAGTAGCTGAGGGCTGGCAGACTCAGTGAATAACTGGGGTAGAAGTAAGGTGGCTGGGAATCAGAGAGAGCTTGAGATGCCTTTGAAGAGATGACAGGGAGATGAGATGTGGTTCTCAGTCCTGGGTCCACACCGGAACCCCCTGGGGATCCTTAAAATGTACTGTGGAGGGCTTGAGGCCTGGACTATGCACCTATGCACCTATGAGGTCGGGGCTGACAGCCACTGGATTTGGAGGTAGAGTGACTCAGTGTCAAGGACACTGATGTGATGTCACCAGACTTGAGTTTCAGTGTTGTCACTGGCTACCTGTGTCCTTTCACATTCCTCCAGCTGGTTTTCTCACCTGTGAAGTGGGTGTGAGGACATCCCCCGCCGGAGGTCGGGAGTGAGAGGGGAGGGCGTTTTAAGTCATTTATTATTTTCTTTCTTTCTCATGGGTGGGGTGGCCTTTGAGGCTGACTTTGGTGATCAGGTGGGACACAAGCATGTGGCAATAGGGAGAGAAGGACCAACAAGGTGGAGGGAGTCTAAGGATTCAAGGGCAGGGAGGGGTGCAGAGGGTTAGCACCATGGGGGTCCTACTCCTCTGGCGCCTTCTCGCCTTCTCGTTTGCACCAGGTTGAGAGGGGGAGGAAGGCGGCTGCCGCTGTGCTCCTGCAGTGACCTCCTGGCCATGTGGAGTGACTTAGAGGAGCAAGTCCTCGGAAGGGACAGTAGCCAGCAGACAGGTGGGGGCTTCTGAGGTGGCCACAGGGCACAGAGCAGGAGGGGCTCAGAGGAGGTGGTCTCTGGGTCACACATCTTCCCCTTCCTGCTCCTGTGCCTCTCCTGATGATTTTTGTAGCTGCCTTTCTGTGCGTGACTCCCTCTGGATTGAAACTCCTAGACTGAATCCTGTTTCCTGATGAGACGTTCTCTGGCACACACTTAGTAGCTCATTTAATACTTTTGTCCCTATGAGGGAGGTCCAGCAATTATCTCCACCTTACACACGAGGACAAGGAAGGACAGAGGATAAAAGGCACCCGGCTAAAGTCACACACGCAGGGGAGGAGTCAATGTCACTGAGAGCCACGAGGGAAAGTTGACAGAAGAGGTAGATGTTAAAAATACAACCATACAGATTTGAAAAAAATGAAAGGATCTCCTCTAAGTGAAATGGGAATTCTAAAGGAGAGGTTGAGTGACAGGGAGGGTTGAGAGCAGATTGACATCCATCTAATTGGCGCCTGGGGGAAGAGGACAAGAGAATTTTTCAGAACTGATGTCAGCTCTGACTTCATAATAGAGCAAGTCCAGTGCATACCAGGGATGATAAATAAGATAAATTATGGAGAAAGTGCAAAACAAAGACAAGAAGAGCTTAGGTCAAGGGAAGAAGGGGATCTCGCAGAAAGAAATAACAGTGGCCATGGCCGACTCTCATGCCAGCTGTGCCAGCCATGCCAGCCAGATTCAGTGGGGCAGCACGGTCAGGATGTGAGAGGGCCAATCTGTCTCTGAAGGCTAAGTTGCAAAGGCAGTGTTAGACCAGGACGCAAGAAAAGACCACTGACTCCAATTAAAATCAAATTAAAGCAAGCTTATTATTTCGACCGGCCGGGCTGCCTCCCCCTCCCCAAACGGCGGGAACAAGACAGCACCCCACCTTTCCTACAGCCCAGCTTTATAGCCCAGAAAGTTACACAAAAGGGGGGTTACAGATAACAGAACTCTGACAAGCATCACACTAATGGTAGTTTACATTTTTTTCTGGCCCCAACATCAGAATTTATGAGGACCATTAGAGCCTCAGAGAGGGTCGTTGTCTGGCCAGGGAAGGCCAATATTTATGAGGTGTCACTAAGTTTCAGAGAGGGCTGCTATCTGGTCAGAGAGCCAGGCATGGGTGAGTTCAAGGCACGGGCAGGCATTCCAAGCAGGTTCAGAATTTGCAGTAATTTATAGTAAAGCCGAAATTATCTTTTCATGGTTTTGTGGCGAGATGCCCAATTTTAAGAAAAGATCAGGTTGGGTCTATCATTCCCCCCTTTTCTTATGTGTCCCTTTCAAATCTTTGATAGGGTAGGGGAAGAGCACTGAGGGAATTTTAATCCCTCAGGCAACAGTCTCCAACTTTTTAGAACTCACCCAAAACCGGTCTCCCTGATTTTACCTGACTTAATTAATTACTTATATTGACAGTCTATTTTTGGCTCCATTGTTGTAAGAAGAGAGGCGTCGCTTGTTTTGGCTTCTTCTGAGCTGAGAGGGGGTGACATGAGGGGGCATGGCGTGAGGAACATGAGTTGCCTTTTAGAAGTCAGTTGAGGGACATGAGTTGCCTTTTAGAAGTCAGTTCGGTTTGAAGTCTGGTTGGGGAAGAACAGGTTGTAAAGTCATCTGGGGATGGTGCTTCTATGAGAGAAACAAAAACCATGAGTACTGAATAAATGTTGCAGCAGCTGGAACATGTCACTGTATAGAAGTTCCCTCACCAGGCTTTAACATCCCCAGTTATCAGGACTGTAAGCATAACATTTAACTTTTAGTGTTACAGATATCCTTCCCCATAAGATACAGTTTAATAATTTAATGTCCTCTGATCTTGCAAAATTCTTTTACTAGTATGAGCTCTGTGTCTAATAGAGAAACCTTTAATTCTGTTACTCAGGGCTGGATAATCATACTAGCAAACACCAAGCCTACCTGTGTAGGTTAGGAATATCTGTAGGCCTTAAACTAAAAACTTCTGTCTCTGGCAGCTCCTCTTGATAGTCTCTTTTTATAGTTATCAGGCGTTTCTGTCTGAGAATCCTTCTTTGTAGCCTCCAGTCTTACTTATTTTGGGAGGCTAACATAAAGTGTATACCTTAAATAATTATTATTATTATTATTATTATCATCATCATCATCATTATTATTTAAAATGCCCAGGAATCGCTGTATTTTGGTTTTAACTGTCTTTGCTAAGTGTTTAAGATGAAGCAGTCAAACTGACTTTTGTTTCTATCTATTGTTAACAGTCAGCTGAGCTTTTATGGGAGTCATTCCTGGGGAAACTTCTCAGTTCTGCTAGTGCCATTTGCGCTAGGATGGGTCCAGGTCTTGCTTGACCATGTGGCTTCCCTCGGAAGCATCAGGGATGTCTCCCTTCTTTGATGACCCTCCTCTTCATAGCAAATGCACTGACTGGCTTTCTGTTCTCCAGTGGTCTCATTAGTCTCCCTGATCAGGAGGTTATGTGGCCCAGAGTTGCAAAGCTCTTTAGAGAAGTCCCCTGTTCCCTGGATCCAGACTGACTCAGAGGGCAAGAGCCAAATATTGGTTTTTCTGGCCCTTTTAATTTGACTTTAATTTTAAAACTTAATCTTAAACATCCAGCAAATAAATTTTAACAGCCTTATATTAAGAGTACTGGGGGCGCTGAGGATGTGGCTCAAGCAGTAGCACGCTCGCCTCGCCTGGCATGCGTGCGGCCCGGGTTCAATCCTCAGCACCACATACAAACAAAGATGTTGTCCGCCGAAAACTAAAAAAAAAAAAAAAATAAAAATAAAAAAAGAGTACTGGGCTTTAATGTCTATAACTTTATAATTATTCATCTTTTTATTAATTGGGATCTGTATTATCCTATCTGTCTTGTAGGTGATGGCTTATTATCTTAAATTAACCCATGTTGTGTTCTTAAAGCAACACTTCTGTAAAACACTAATAGGGAATCTTTAGATCACTTATAAGGAAATTACAAAATAAAATTAACAAGAGTAAAAACATTTAGTTCATGTAATAGCTACCCTGAATTTTTGGCTGAGTTATACATTATATCCCTGTTTGAGATCCTAGTAATTTTGACAGAAAAAAAACAACTTGTGAACATAACTTTAAATGAACTAAAATCTGGCCTACGGCTTTCGTAGTCATTCTCACATGTAGTAAGATGGGACACAGAGCCTTATCTCAGGTAAGGCAAGGCTCTTTATAAATCTTAGGTGTTTTAGTTCTAAAGCTGATCTTTGTTTTTTAAATATCATTTTACAAAGTTTACATAAATTGTTTGAGGTCACATGAACATTAGCTAACACCATATGATATCACATTTAAAACATGAATTAAAGAAAGGCTGAAAGTTTTTAACCTTTACATAGATTAGGCTCTCATTAACTTACTTGGTGGTTAAAGTTCTAGGGTCCTTGTATGCTTCCAGAGGAGAAAAAAGGTAACCATTTTTAACTCTCTTAATTATTCAGTGCAAAATTTTAAGGATAACTATGAAAATAATAGAAATCAAATGTATAACTCCTGAAACAGTCAAAAGAAAAACATGGAATCAGAAAACCAACAAACACTCAATAAAAGAAAAGATTTGGAAGGAGAAAATCCAAGGATTGAAAAAGCAAGAAAAGAAAACAGTGGGAAAGGATAAGGAAGAAATAAAGAAATATCATCAATATCCTACACTCAGATGCTAACAACCACCAAACTTCTGAGCGACCACACCAGTGCTAATCAGAATGGACTCTAAGACAGGGAACACCTCTGTGAGGGTCACCAAGCCAAGGACAAGAGAAAGTCATAAGGAAAGAAAATCATATGGTTCCAAACTCCTAGGCACCTGATAACATAGCCATAAAATACATAAGACAGAATGAGCACGGCACTAACGAAAGTTACAAATTTATCCTTGCAGAGGGAGATTTCCATTTATTTCTTTCTGTTAGATAGAATTCAAACTGACAAAAAATTGGTAGATTTTTTAAGCAATGCAGTTAGTAAGTTTAATTTAAAGAACATCTGTTGGATATATGCCCAAGCATTAGGAAATATATACTGATCTGAAGTTCATGTGGAACATTTGCAAAAGTCTACCAGATGCCTTGACTATAAAGCAACACTCTCCTACAGAATGAAGCACAAACTCCTGAATCAGGAATTCAGCCCTCAGCCCCCTCCTCTGTTTTCCGGCTCCATCTTCTGCCTCAGTTCAGTGCAGACACTGGACAGCTTGCTGTTCTTGGTACAAACTGATGCCCTCTCAGCCCAAATCACGGCTGGAGTAGCAACTCTTGCATATCTTCCTGTTGAATCCTGCCTTAGTACGCGGTGCCCCAGGACGAAAGCCAAGGCAACGTCCACCTGGGTCGCCTTCTCTTCCATCTTCCTGGGTTACCTGTCTTCCCACCTCCATTTTGCCATTAATCCCATCTGTCCTGGCCAGTTTGCATCTGTGTCTGCCTTTCTCTTTCCTAGACCCTGAGATCTCCTAGAGCTTTGGGTCATTGGACTATTTCCTTTTCACGTGCTGGTTCCCTGCAGCCCAGCGAGAGCTCAGGAAATGACCAGATTTAGACCGAGCTTTATTTAAACAGGCATATTCCGTGTTGAATTGGCATTGGGGCCGTTGCCTTCTTTCCTTCCAGAATGCCCAGGGGATGGAGACCATGTCAAAAGTACAACAGAGTCACGTGGAACTTCTTCCTGCCTGGGGCTCCCATCCTGGACTGAGACAACAAAATTTATATGTAGAAATCCGCTTATCCTTCTGTCCTTTAGAGTGGGATAAGAGCCCCGTTTGTTCCCAGAATGAAACCAGGTGATTAAGGAGTGGTTCTCTAGAATAGGAGAGCCTTCTGTCTCTCACTGTTGGAGATCATCCCCGATCATCCATGGCCCTGAAGGTCACCAGGGTGGATGAGAGATGGACACTGCTGACTGGCCTTCTGTCCTGACTGGTGGCTCAGACACAGGAGACGGGGTAGGACTCCGGAGGGCGCTGAGCCAGCGGCAGCGAGTGGCCTGGGCCTCAGCCTCCGGAGGGGTGTGTTGGTGGATGCACTGCTGAAGGGCACCAGGAGGAGCACCGGGTCTGTCAAGTGGGGTAAGATGCCACCTCTGTTCGAAAGGGCCCCACAGTTCCTCAGGAAATACAGGCAAAAACTCTCCATGGTTCTGAGGCAGGGTTAGCAATGCAGTGATGCGGTATGTGCAGGGTCAGGAGGAGGTCTGGGGATGCGGGGGACATGGGGGCAAGTCTTAAAGGACCAGCTGCATAGAGGCGGGGATGGGAGCCCCAGGCAGGAGGACCTCAGGCCAGGTCTCCGTGAGGAAATGAGGACAGCAGAGACTGGGATCTTAGGCAGGGGCCAGAGTAGGAAGGGCCCTCCTGGGCGGGCCAGGGAAATCTGCCTGACATAGCCGGAGCACAGCATTTAGCCAGCCCATTTCTTGTATGGGAGCAGGGAATGGGCAGGAGCTGTCTGGGCTCAAGGCCAGGGGAGTGACAGGCCCCGGAATGAGGCTGCCAAGGTGGGGACGGAGTAGAGGGATGAATCCAGATGTCTAAAGTAAAAGCAGAGTGGACTTAGTGAGCAACCGGCTGGGGGGGTGCAGGGAAAGGGGTGGAGGAAGCAGGTGGAGGGAGATCGGAGACCTCTGGGTGGATGGTGCGAGGAGCACTAACCAGCACCGTCAGGAAACCGGGATGATCTGCTTCGTGGATTTGCTTCAGAGTGAGAGGCACGTTGCATAAGAGGAACTAATGAAGCAAAGTCTAAATACGTGAACTTGGTGTGGTTCTGGATGAGCCGGCAGAGATGCTGCCCTGGAAGACCAGCATGGCCCTGGACAGAACCAGGCAAGGTCATCAAGGCCATGGTAATGGCTATGCGGTACCAAAGGGTCAGTAGAACCAATTTTTTTAAAGATGAGAATTAAGGTGGTTCTAGGGATTTCATCAAGAGCGGGCTTGGTGGAGGGAGGCCTCCGACCACGGCTCACCCTCCCTCCCACCCATCACACAGGAACTGCCCCAAGTCACCTGTTCCAGGACCACCCCTCATGGTCACAGACCCTTGGGGGCCTGCAGAAGTGTAAAGAAGACAGGGTTTTTGTTGTTGGTGTTGCAGTTCCATGGACAGAGCCCAGGCCTCACATATGCTAGGTGAACGCTCTACCACTGACCCACATCCCAGCCCAGGGAGCCATTTTTAGGAGACTGTACCGAGGGTCTCAGCCGGGGCAATTTGAGGAGCGTGCTCACGGGTAGCTGCTGCCCGTGACTAAGCAGCTTCTTCAGCCTCTGGCTCCATTGACCCTGTGGTTGTTTCTGGAGTTTTCTGTCTTCCAACAGCCCGTTAGGTGCAGGATGACCCACGGAGTTATTCAAGTCTGGAGAGGTCCCAACTTTCCAAGTGGCGATGGGGTCTGAGGTATGGGGATGGAGAGGCCCCGGGGACAGTGTGCTTAGGGAGCACTTGAAACTCCCCCAGCCTGGAGAAATTCCGGGAAACTTTGGCATTTTCGTCACCCCAGATGGATGTAGAAGGGTGACCTCTGCTGGGGTGACTCCCACCAGGAGTCTGTTTCCCCGCTGATGCAGACAGAGCAGAAGTTCCAGGGGGATGGAGAGAGGTGTCCCCTGTCATCCAGGGCCTGGGGAAAAGGCTCCTGAGAGTCAGGTCATGTTCCTAGGCCAGGCTCAGGGACTACAGGGACAGGCTCAGGGACAGTGAAAGAAAAGCTGCCCCAGGACCACCCTGATGCCTGCCTTGCTGTGACCCAGGGACACACGTTGGGCCCCTCACCCTCCCCATCCCACCCTCTATTCAGCTGAGGACCCACAGAGGCTGGAGCAGAGCTCTCGAAGGTTTCTTTAATGGTCACTCCCCTTGAACAACTGTGCCTGAAGAACTGGCCTTGCTAGCTGGACCTCGGGAGCCTATGAGAGGGCCTAGCAGGAAGCAGCTACTGCCACCCCTTGCTGAAGAAGGTCCTCCTCTCCTGGGGAAGGGCATCCTCTTTGGCCCGGCACACAACTCTAGGAGACATGTACATGGAACAGTGAGGAGGGGACACCTGCCCAGCCAGTCAGGGCGGCTGAATCAACCCTGGCCACCAATGGGGTGGCCCGTCACAGCCAGGTGGTCCTCACGTCCTTGACTTGCTGGTTGGAGAAGGTGATTGGATAAGGGATCCCCAGGAGGAGGGGGGGGGTTAAAGTGAAAGAGGGAGCATGAACCGCTTTCCTGTGTCACTTGCTGGGACACACTCTCAAGAAGATACCACAAAGTGAGGAACCTTGGAATATCAGGGTGGCCACACCTGGGGTTTCTAAGAGAGCTCGTCCCTCCATCCCCTTTAATTCCATATCAGTCCTGGGGGACATTAGGAAACTCAGCCAGCTGCCTTCAAGGTGACTGTCAGCAATGGTGGCCTGGTGCATGGCATGGCGGGGTGGGCAGAGGTGGGCAGGAAGGTGGTCCTAACCCTGAGAATTAGATGTATTGCTTCCAAGTGCTCCCCTGAAGCTTCACCCAAGTGTAACTGACAGATGAAAGTTGTGCACTTACCACGTACAGTGTGATCTAGACATGTGACATGACTCAGGTTCAAATTCCGGGCACCAGGGATGGGCAGAGCGCTCTGATTATGTCTGGGGTGACCTGGGCCAGGGTCCTTTCTCTCTCTGACTCTGCACCACTTTCTCCTCCCCCCCCCCGCCCTTGGTGCATCCTAAGAATCAGGACGTGGCCACACTCTCTGAACAGGTCTTCTGAATGCAAAGCCTTCTGCCCACCTCTGTTAGAACAAGGCTTGTCCCCTATTGCCCCTGCGTTCCCACAGCACAGGGCTGACTCTGGCGGAGGGTGGGTGAGTGAGAGAAGGCCCAGGAAAGACCCTGGCTGTTTGACCTACAAGAGGGTTCCCCAAGGCAGCTGGACAAAGGTTTGTGCTGCTACTGGAATTGGAGGCTATTCCATGCTGCGTTACCGACATTCTTAGAACATTGCATCAGTTTTTAAACACCATGCATGTTTAGGGTAAGAAATCAAACAGGACAAAACATTTCATTGTGAAAAGTTAAGTGCTCTGTCTGCTCAGAGGCTGACGGTGCAGCCCAGATGTTTCTTCTTTCAATAGTTTGGATTTTCAAGGGCTCAGTGTCAGATGGGATGAGAAAGGAGTCTGGGGTTGCCTGCGGGTCAGGCCACCAGAGATGCTGAGTTGGGTTGGGGGTCCTGGGACATTGCTGTGCAGTGTCCCATCCAACGCCTGGACCTCTGAAGATGGGTCTTGTGTTGAGCAAGTGAAGGGTGAGCCGGGGGCCCTGGCGTGAGCCCCAGGGAGCCTTGTGCAGAGATAGCCACACCCTACCAGGAGTTCCAGCAGGCGAGCATGAGGGGCAGGGCTTCCTGTTTCCTCGCCAACCTGCTCCGAAGTCTTGATGGAGTGATGTGTGGTAAAGCCACCCCCTCGCCCAGCCCCGGAATGTGGGACTGAGGCCGCTGCTCCAATTGTTTATGGGGTCAGAAGTTGTTTGGGTTTGACTTCCTCATTGAAGCAGCCGTGGGAACCAGCCGGACACACAAATCATCGCTCTGGAGAGTGTCACACAGAGCGGCCCACCCGAGCTGCCACGAGGGGCCAGTTGGCCAAAGAGGAAGGCTTGTTCACCCACAGAAAAAGAGAGGCTTTTGATTTCTTTGTTTTCTGTGGCTAAGACAGAAGTTCTAACAATCAACACACACGATAAACACTGGTCTGGCTTTTTTTAGGTATCTCTCTGACTAATTTTGTAGCTAGTTTTGAGCATTAGGAAACAGAGTCATTTTATTATTTTAATTTACCAAAAAAGTAGATATTTCTAAAGCAGCAGAAATAAAGGGCACTAGTTTTGGGAGTCCAATCCCTGAGGACGAGGGAAGGGACCTGGGAGATGGGGGGCTTTCTGGGAACCACTCCGCCAGGTGTGGAGGACAGCAGGACTCCAACTCTCCACCCAAGCCACCCCCTGTTTCACAAGCTTTCCTGCCAACTGTCTTTCACCATCCTTCTGGTCCCTGTGGGTCACAGCGGTGGCTAACTCGTCATTAAGTCCTCCTTAAAACGTAGGACGAGCCCAGCTTCCACCTGGCCAGTGTCTGACATGGAGAATATGCTGCACCATGTCAAGCAAGGGTGTCCCCAGTTGTCATTTCTAAAGAGAACCGGACAACAGCAGCCACTGTGCACGGACATCTTCAGTGTGACTAGAAGGCCACCAGCCACTTCCTGTTTATTATTTCATCTTATTTCACAGCCACAGTAAGCACCAGGTCTCGTAATCCTTCCCTCTTCGTAGGGTTACGAACCAGGCTGAGAGGAGTCGCCCAGGTAGGAAGTAGTAGAGCCTCAGATGTGACTCAAAATTTTCTGGCATCCTCAATAGACAAGTAAAAAATAAGTAGGTAAAATCAATTTCAGTATATTTCATTTAACACAATATACCCCTAATGTTATCCTTTGAGCATATAATCAAATCAATATAAGTTAGAGATGAATATCTTGAACCCTTTATTGTGCGCCCCATCTTTGAAATCTGGTGTTTTATAGTTTACATTTCAGTTCTGATGAGCCACAAGCCCACGTGATGAGTGGCCGCCATATTGGTCAGTGAGGGTCTCCAATGAGAGTAATGGTAAGACATTTCTGGAGGTCGGTCGTTGGTTATCAATGCCATGGCTGACTCTCAAGGAGTTGAAATTGGCCTTGGCCTGGAGCATTGAAAGTGGCAGTAAAAAGTCAGATGAGACGGGGTTGTGATGCTAGTTTGTCATCACTACTGTGTGGCAGAAGAAAGTGAAACATTTCAGAGACCAAAGTGGTGGTGAGTTGGGATGAGAGGAGGCTGGTTTTCAGAACTGCTGGCTTCATGTTTGAGTTTTGTCCCCAGCAGCTGAACAGCTTCTTGGAAGCCCTTCAACTGCTTTGAGCCTCAGTCTGTAAAATGGGGTTCATGTCACCTGCTCGCCGAGACGCACACGTGTAGACCCCAGTCCCGGAGCTCGTCTCCAGGGCCCACCTCTTCCTTTTAACTTTTCAGGCTCAGCCCTGAGATGGTGAGTTCTCTGCTAGTAACTCCAGCAGGAGGAGGGACTGAGTCCCAGAGCTGAGAATGTGGGTTCCAGTCATTTCTGGGTAGTGGACACATCCACGGGCCATCCACCCCAGGTAGGACAAGTGTAACTTCCTCTTTCCCTATGAGTCACCCCATCTCATGAAGCCTGCCTTTTGTTTTGAGGTGCAGAGCTTACTCCAGTCTGTTCCAGGTAAATTCAGGCAATGTAATAATCTCATGATCATTTTAGGTTTAAATTTAGCCAACGGGGCCCTATCCCTCCCTTCTTTCCCCTTTGGGGACCCAAATGGGGTCTACACGGTGTGGGGCTGTGGGTGGGCAGGGGCACTGGTCTGCAAGGCTCTGGGAGGGGCTGTGCCTGCCCACCTGGCCTCTGTCCTGACCCTGCACTCCAGGGTTCCCACTGCAGGACAGCGTGTGAACCAGCTGGCAGGCCTGTGGGCCTCTCTCCTGAGACTTGGAGCAAGGGCAGCTTCTGAGTGTTCTGGGGCCACTGGAAGCAGCAACGTCTGTGTCCTGCTCAGGTCATCTTCAACAGCGCCTGCCCTTCTGTCTGCAAACCTCGCCACTGCCCCGGTTCCCCCTGGAGAGAAGAAAGCCTTCTCCCCCTCAGCTCCCTAAATGCTTCTGGCTTCTGTGATCTGCCCATCCCAGAACCCAGGGAGGGAAGGAGGGGCAGCAGGGACCAGGGCTCTCCTGACCTCCCCCCTTCCAGGACCCTGCTCTCTGCCTGCCACCAGGGTTCTTATCTGTTGGGAAGGGCTGCCTGGCTCTCAGCTTTGAAAGGGGTAGGAGAATACCATATGGAATAAAAGTCACCCTGAGCCAAAGAACAACCAGAGCCGGACAGTGGTTAAAACAGTAAAAAACAGGCACCCTCATACACGGCTGGTGGGGCTGCAAATTGGTGCAACCATTCTGGAAAGCAGTATGGAGACTCTTCAGAAAACTTGGAATGGAACCACCGTTTGACCCAGCTACCCCACTCCTCGGTCTATACCCAAAGGACTTAAAAACAGCATACTACATTGACGCAGCCACATCAATGTTTACAGCAGCTCAATTCACAATAGCTAAATGATGGAACCAACCTAGGTGCCCTTCAGTAGATGAATGGATAAAGAAAAGGTGGCATATATACACAAGAGAATGTTACTCAGCCTTAAAGAAGAGTGAAATGATGTCATTTGCTGGTAAATGGATGGATTTGGAATATCATGCTAAGCGAAATAAGCCAGTCGCAAAGAACCAGAGACCAAATGTTTTCTCTGATATGTGAATGCCAATTCACAATAGGGGGCCAGCTAGGGAAGAATAGAAGTACTTTGGATTAGACAGAAGGGAGCAAAGGGAGGGGAGGGGGTCTGGGGGCAGGAAGGACAGTAGAATAAATGGGACATTATTACCCTATGAGCCTATATGACTACATGACCTGTGTGATTCTACATGGTGTACAACCAGAAAATGTGGGGAAGGGGATCTGGCTAAGCTGGCTAAGCTGACTGAGCAGGGCTTTTTGTCTTGTTTTTAAAGTAAATTTTGCAAGAAGGTGGGCAGACAGGCCCTAGAGGAGGCAGGGGCCTGACAGAAGTTTGGTTGGGCAGAGAACCTTTGTTCCGTCACGCTGGCCCAAACATTTGCCATGGAGGTTCCTTACAAAGTGCACTCTTCTCATCGTGAGATAGCCACGTTCTGGCAGCTGTTAATAAACAGATCCTGGGTGTATGGGAAGGTGGTGGTGCAGAAGCTCCCACCCCAATTCTGCAGGCAGCCGGGCCCAGAGCTGGGCCAGGGCAGAACCTTGGGCCGAGCCAGGCTCACCCTCCAGGCAGGAGGCTCTTCTCCTCCACCTAGTGGCCACAGTCCACATTGCAAGGGAGCTTCACCACTGAAATCTAACCAAACCAAACCAAACCAAACTGAATAAAGATAGGAAAAGAAAAGTGATGCTGTAAGAGAAATTCGGCATTTTCTGTGTTCCAGTTCAATGTCAATGCATTGCATCCACAAAGGGCACCCGTGTGTGCCAGACACTATTTTAAAACTGAAGATACGTGTAGAGATGTGCCTAGCCTGTGGTTATCAAAAGACGGCTGTTATAATATTTGGGATGACTTATATTTTAGGAGACAGGCTGCAGGATCTTTGGTGGGCCTAGGTCATAACACTCCAGAATGCTCAAAACCCAGTCCTGGTGGGACCAGGAAGAGCAGAACTGCCCCTCTGCTCAGGTGTGCTCAGGGGACTTGGGGAGTCTGTGAGCCCACCTCCAGAGCCACAGTGGGGTGAGGAAGAGGAGGCTCGGTCCATTCTTGAGAAGATAATGGTAACAATGCCACAAATTTGTGTTCAACAGTTGAAACTGGAAACCACAGCCCTGTCCCACTGAAATCTGGCCCTGTTTGCTACAGTTAGGAATTTTTTAAAGCTGCATTTCGACAGTTCTGTGTGCTTCCAGAGAGGGTAAGGATCATGGGGAACATCTGTCTTTTGAGCTTTCTCTTGGGGCATGGGTCACTCTGGAATTGGAAATCTTAGACTGGGATCCTGTCCCAGTTTCCATCTCCTTCTCCCCCCACCCTCCTCTTAAGTTCTTCCCCCCCCCCTCACAAAATTCAAACAACATAGAATTTGTGGAAGAAAGATCAAGTCCCCTTTCCACCTTTCCTCATCCCCAAATGAACTCTCCGAAGGCAAGATGACCATATACCAGTTGGTAACCAGTAACCAGTCTTTCTACATTATGCCCTCTCTTTCCATGTGTGTGTTGTTTGGTGTGTGTGTGTGTGTGTGTGTGTATTTTTTTTTTAAAAGAAAATACTATGGTTAAATATGACCCCATTCAAGCAAAAAGTATATTAATTAATATATACATATAATTTATTGAAAACACCCATTTAAGTATATGGTTTTGGGGAAGTTTTGGAAAATGTGCAACTTGTGTAACTAATACCCCCAACAGGACTCTCCCCCAGTTTCCCGTACCCCTTTGCCATCGACCTCCCATTCCATCCCTATGACCTCTGACCTTCTCTGCCACTTCCCTTGGCCCTTCTGTCCCTTCATACGCGTGGATCCTTGCTTTGCATGGTCTTTTGCTCCGTGTAACATTTCTGAGCTTTGTGGTTTTGATGAGCAGTTATACATTATCAGTATAACCACGGTTTATACGTCCATTCGACTGCTGATGGACTTTTGACTTGCTTTCAGGTCTTGTCAATCAGGAATTGGGCTGCCATGAACATTCAGCCTAATCTTTGCCCAGATTTGCCTCGTCTTTTGTCCTGGGTAGGTGGTTAGGAATGGAATCGGTGGACGTGGCCCAAGTGTCCTGTAACTTTGTAAGGATCCACACAGTGGTTCTCTGTGACAGTGGTTCTCTTTGTGGTTTTTGTATTCCCATCAGCAATGTGTGAAAGTGTCCCCGAGTCTCTCCATACTTTCTATTTTATTTACTCTCGGGGGTGTAGGGAGGCGTCTTACTGCGGTTCTGCTTTTCTCTTCCCTGCTGACGGATGCTATCGAGCATCTTTCCACGTGCTTGTTGACCATTTGTGCATCTTCTTTTGTGATGTGTCTGTCTCAATCTTTTGCACATTCAAAAAAATTGGGTGGTTTGTCTTAATACCGTGTTAGGAAAGTTCTAGACTGATTTTCTATTCTTTCTCTATTTTGTATACCTGAGTCCTTGGTCAGATATAATAATATCTGGGGAAATGCTTTGCAAACAGGAAGCAGAGCGGAAATGCTGTTCAGTAAGGGCACCAGGCTCTTGTGTGGTCACAGAGACTGTCCACTCCGTCCTGCCCTTACTGCCCAGCCTCTCCAGGGTCTGTGTTGACGGACACTAGTTCGTCAGAGGGTTTTTTGGTCTTCTCTTGCTATGTCATCCTAATTTGTGACACACGATAACCACAGCCTGTGTCCTCTGTTGTGACACTGGCCTGGGAAGAGAATCTCCCTGATTTTGCAACAGCTGTGTTTTGCAGGCCTCATCACTGAGCTGTCGTCTGTCAGCACAAATTCATGGAAGCAAAACGTCCGGCAAAATACCTTGGAGAGCCCCTCCCTTTCTTCATTAATGGATTTCTCTTAAATATAATATTGAGAAAATTTGGAAACATAGACGCATAAAAGGAAAAAAGTCCTACTGTTTTCAGTTCCCTATTGTCTTTCTTCGTCTAGTTTCTGGGCTTTCTAGAAGTTTCTTTTCTGTCCTGATTTGCAGGTTTACCAGTGTTGGCTTTGCCAGTATTTGGGGTTGGTTTGCAAATCCCTGGAGAGAGGTCTGCAGAACAAAGGGCCCCCGAGGGCTGAGGGGCTTCCTAGCCCGCAGCTCCGGTCCTTGGGTCTCCAGCAGGGGATCCTCCAAGAACTCCACAGGGTCCCCTGCAGAGTGGCCAGGTAAGCTTGGCAATGTCCACAGGGAGAGACTGGGAATTCACACGAATGCTTCTGCTAATTTCTCTGTTTGGTTTTTATTTTGCACTTCAACAAGGTCATAAAGATAGAGTCTGGTGACCCTGAGATACTGGCAAATAGCCCCAAAGAACTATTTCTCCAAGGAAGCGGCAGGTGCCCGGGGGACTCATGCCTTGCACTCTCTTGATGACAGTCGGTATCCTGGCTCCTACTCCCACTCCACACCTCAGGGTTTGTCCCAGGGTCACTCTGTGCTGTTGGTGTCCCCCTGCTCTTTTGCCTGAGGGTGATGGCTAATTCCAGTCCTCATGGAGGGGACTTTGCTTCCACCTCCCCAGGGCTGCAGGAGGCCCCTGCTTCTCTGCAAGCCTGCGCCTGCTGGGGTTCAGGTGTTTCCTTGGCTCATGGCTCAGCTCTCAGGTGGTCCCTGGCTCAGCCTTTCTCTGCCCAGAGCATCTTTCACGCTGCAATGAGAGGGAGCATCACAGAAGGAAACCCCCACGCCCTGGTGCCTACGTGAAGGACCTTGACCTCGTGGGGCCTGGGGCCTCAGCTTTCAGCCACTCAAGCAGGAGGCCGGGCCGGGCCAGACGTGCTCAGAACTGTCTGGCTCCTCCCTCGGCTCTGAGCCTGGCCTGGGCCACTCTCTCTGCCTCCAATGCCCTCCTGGCCTCCCCTGGCCTGGCTCTCCCTGGAGCAGGAGGCAGCGGTTGAACTCCTTGTGCTCTGAGCAGCACCCAGCTTGGCACCTGGTGCGCATCAAGCAGGCTGGAGGAGCGGCTGTGCCCTGCTCTGGACCAGCGGCCCATGCTCTAACTGGTCCCAGCCAACCCCTCTCCAGCAGATGGCTGGAGCACCCCCTGCAGGGCTTTGCCTAGCAGTCGAGAGCCCGGGTGGCTGTGTTCATTCAGCCTTCCGCTCCTGGAGTGTCTTCTTCCTGCTCATCCGTATCCTGCGCCTGGGCAGAGGGCTATGGGCCTGTGTCTCACTAGTTCTTGTCACCGTCCCTGACGTCCCCATCTCTCTTGTCAGAGGCAGGTTGTGGAAGGCCCTGGTCATCCACGTCATACCAGGCCCTTGTAGAGAACTGGAAAAGGAGAGAGAAAGGGAGCGAAACCCTCACCACCCCCATCTTTCCAAAACAACCACTGTTAACGTATTTGGGGCCTGCTGAATGGCTTCTTCCTGCTGGCTGTTAACATAGGCGTCCCCAGACCATGACATGGCCATCTGATTTTCCCAATGGTTTTTATTGGTGCATTATAGTTACACGTGATGGGGGGATTCACTGTGACATTTTCATACGCGCAGGTACCATGATTTCATCAGTCTCATTCCCCATTCCCTCCCCCCACTACTCTGCCCTCTGGATCTCCCTCCTATTATTATTTTAAATTAGTAATTTGATTTTTATCGGTGCATTGTAATTATATATATAAAAGATTTGTTGGGCTCTTCCTAAGGAGAAGTGCGAGCTAATAAATGAAGAGAGACTGAGAAAGGACAGGGAAGGCCGGTTTTGCTTATGCTGCGTGCAGGGATTGAGGGGACGAGGAGGTGATGCCCGGGGAGGGGCCTGAGGGCGTCAGGTCTCCCAGGTGAGCTAGCAGCGAGGCAGCAGACACAGCCCTCAGGGCATTCACACCTGGACCGCCAGGTGTGGGCCAGGTGACCAAGCACCTCCCAGCAGAGAGCAACAGGGGTCTCGTCCACCGGCCAGGAGCGGAGAGAGCGCTTCCCTTCCAGCAGATCGGGAGGAAAGGCGGCCCAGGCCGTGGTGGGATGAAGTGGCAACCTCTGGACACCTCTGGATTTCCATGGTGACCTTCTACTGTGGTCTCTGGTGCACCGAGTGGGACCTCTGGGCTCTGCCACACTCCTGGGCCTCCTCCCTGGCTGTGGTCTCCCTACCTCTGGGATATTGGGTTGGCTGTGCTGCCTACTGGTACCCAGTCCCCCGAGGAAGCACCGTCACTTGCCGCCGGCTGTAGTTGGTGTGAGGCTCAGACAGGGCTGGGGGCTGAATCCTGCCAGTGTCTGTGCTCACAGACAGTGAAGGACAAGATGGTTGTAATGAAGGGGGAGCCTCCTTCCAGAAGATTCTAACCAGGTGCGTTGAACCTAGGAGCTGGAAGCAGAAAGACGACAGGCTGGCCCTCCCTCGGGAGGGAGGATTGGGCCACAGTGTGTGCTAAGCAGCACTTTCCTCAGAGGGCTGCAGTAAGGGGTGGTGAATCTCTCTGCTGGGTACACCCTGACCTGGCTCCCTGTCTAGGTACCCCAGTGTCTGGCAGCACAGTAGACAGCAACTTTTCCTCCTCCTTGTAATGGGGAAAGCAGGGATGGAGGAGCAAAGGCCGGTGCAATGGGTGCTGAGTGGCAGAATGAGGATGGCTTCTTTCAAGAACTGACAGGTTATCTGGGACCTGAGGGATGAGATGAGGGGTTGCAGCAGGACCTCAGTGGGTGGTGCTGAGGCCTCAGTGTGGGTCCATTGGTTGGAAGCTTCATCTTCACCCTTTGCTGGAGGTTTCAGGACCAGAGGTTTAGTTCAGCCTCCAAGAAGGGGAGACTAAGAGTGAGCTTGGGGGTCAGGAGTCCAGTGGGGCACATCAGGGTGTCAGGACTGCGGTCACAGTGCTAGGGCTGTGTACACAGCCTGGGAAACAGTGGGACTACCAGCAGCCCACTCACGGAACAGCCAGTACCGAGCGTCTGCTGGGTGTGAGGTTATGTCACAGCCACATCCCCCTGCGGGTGGGGAGCAGGGAGGCAGGATGGAGTTAGTTTGCAAGTGGCCAGTCCTTCACACCCTCCGTAAGAGGGGCTGGCACTGGCCCCTCGTCCTCCTTCCTCCCTCCTCTTCTCCACTCTCATGCTTTCCGGAAGTCCCCTTTGTTGTCACACTCTGCCAACTGGGCATCTCTGGTGGGCAGCAGAGCCCTGAGCCTGGTGCTGATGGCCTCGTCCAGTTCTCCTCCTCGTCCACCATGTCTTGTACAGTTGATAGCAAGAGCCCCACATTTATAATACCCAGCACCCTCTCCTTCATCTCAAGATGTAAGGGACTCCACAGTCATTCAGCCTTCCTTGATGGGAAACGGAGGACCAGGGAGGGAAAGGTGACTTGGCCAGGGTCACACGAGAGGTCAGTGGGAGTCGGAGGCCAGGGACATCTGTGTTGTTCTTGATCCCTCTGTGAGATGGGATGACCAACAGCAAAGAAGTCATTCAGAATTAAAATGATAGAGCTTTTTGTTTTTCCCCATGGGCTGGGCACGGTGGTGCACACCTGTAATCCCAGCTACTCAGAAGGCTGAGGCAGGAGGATCACAAATTTGAGGCCAGCTTCAGCCACTTAGTGAGGGCCTAGCAACTTAGCCAGATCCTGTCTCAAAATAAAAAATTAAAAAGGGCTAGGGATGTGCCGCAGTCTGGCTGGGCACAAAATCAAGAGCCACTCAAGCAGGAACAAACTTTATTTTTTGAAACTGCCGCCAATGTCCAGTACGCGCCCAGGAAGATTTCCGATCCACACACGCGGCCTCCTCCCGGCACCGCCAGAGAGCTCCTCCCCCGGAACTCCCTCCTACTGTACTTCCCCAACCAATGGGAACTCTCCAGGAGTCCGGTAGCAGGCCAAGGTGAACAGCAGGAGTCCAATATCCATATGAATGCAGATCTTAACATAATCATATCATCTCAATGGCTAGCTGGCGTCACCTTTCAACCAAAAATGCCATGCATCATATACTTGGCTCTTAGCATCTCCCCCCTTTTGTTTAAGTAACAAGGAATCTCGCTAGGGACCGTGCCTGTTAGGTTTGTCCAATTCAACATATGGTTCTTACCCGTCATCGGAAAACTGACTTTTAGGCGTCAGCCTCCTGTCTTAGGTTGATACCACTGCAATTGGATCATACCCGTCACTG
>NW_026000020.1:9178977-9199979 GCF_001458135.2 Marmota marmota marmota
ACACATTGTTTTTTGAAATGGTCACCCATTTTGTTGCCTTCCCTCAGGGGCGAGCAATTTTACTCACCTCCAAGCTTCAGGCGTTCCCCGTACGGGCCGCCAGTTGCCGCAGTCTGGCTGGGCACAAAATCACGAGCCACTCAAGCAGGAACAAACTTTATTTTTTGAAACTGCCGCCAATGTCCAGTACGCGCCCGGGAAGATTTTTTTCCACCCACGCGGCCTCCTCCCGGAACCGCCAGAGAGCTCCTCCCCCGGAACTCCCTCCTACTGTACTTCCCCAACCAATGGGAACTCTCCAGGAGTCCCGTAGCAGGCCTAGGTGAACAGCAGGAGTCCAATATCCATATGAATGCAAATCTTAACATAATCATATCATCTCAATGGCTAGCTGGCGTCACCTTTCAACCAAAAATGCCATGCATCATATACTTGGCTCTTAGCAGGGATGTGGCTCAGTGGTTGAGCACCCCTGAGTGTTGAGGGGTGGTCAGCACCCCACCAGGGTAGGTTCCTGCCCAGGAGGCGTGAGCTGCCTGAGAAATAAAATGTCTGAAATAATTAGTAAGAAACAGAGCCAGAGCCAGAATTAGGTATAAAAAGCGGAGCTCCTGACAGGTCTTCAGTCCTGATAGGAGCTGGAACTGAACAACTGGAAAAGGCTCTGATTCTTTATTTGAGGGGGAGCACATCAGAGGCAGGGATAGGGTTTCAGTGGGAGGTTCTCTGTGTGGCCGGGGTCTTGCAGTAAACAGGTTGATTGACAGTTGGCAAGCCACTCCCTTCTCCTGGAGGCTGTGGGGCTCCAGGGGGTCACCGCATGTCAGGTGCTGTGCTGAACTTGAGATGGAGCTGGGCAGGATGCCACTTGGACCAGATGATCTCAAACCAGCAGAACTGCAGCTGGGCGTTCCCGATACCAGGCTTTCCTGCCTAAGGGCTTCAACTTGATGTGAGTTCATGCACAGTTCACGCTGGCTTCCCACACCTGGGTTCAACCCCTGGTACCAAAACATACGTGCAAACGAAAATCACCTTTTTATGTGGAGATAGTCATAGGTTCACAGGAGGGTGCAAAAAAATACGTCTAGGGAGGTCCTGAGCACCCTCTCCCAGCCTCCCCTAGGTGAGCATCCTGCATTAGCCCCAAACCAGGAAATCGGCCTTGGTGCCATCCTGGAGCCTGTTCAGATGTCACCAGTCACACCGCGCTCATCCGCACACAGAGTGGGTGAGCAGACTCCAGAACATGCACGGCTTCCTGTAGCCGCCACAACCGAAATGCGTCATCCTGCCATGGCCAGGAGGTGCCCCTCTCGCTCTCCTCGGCAGACACAGCCACCTCATCCGGTCTCCCACTGCCCCACCTTCTCTGCCCCCTGGTCTCGCTTCTGTGACCAGGCTGTGTCTCCAGGGCTGGACAGCCACACCCCAGAGGTGCGTCCTTCTGAGGCTGACCACTCTTGGCCACACAGCACCATCTCCCTGAGTTCTGTCCCTCTCGTGTGTACCCGGGGCTCCTGGTTGTTGCTGAGTGGCCTTTCACGGTGCCAATGCACCAGCTTGTTTCCCCCTCACCCACCCAGGGGCTTTTAGACAGTGTGTGGTGTTTCGCTGACGTCACAAAAGGCTTACTTGCAGGATTTTGTATGAGAGCAAATCTTCATTTCTCCAGGACGCGGACCCAGCGATGCAACCGCGAGGCCACGCGGCAGCTTCGTTTCTGTTTTGGAGGAACAGCCCCGGTCCCAGGGCCGCTGCAGCACCGCGTGCTTCTCTGCGTCTTCGGTGGCACTGGTTGTCACTATTTCTTTCACTTTAGCCATTCCCGTGCGGATTCGGCTCCCCTTTTCTCGAGGCTAATGATACTGAATATCTTTCCGCGCTTTTTTGTCATTGTGTCCATGCATTTTGAAATCGGAGGTTTGTTTTTTTAAATGCTGGGCTGTGAGAGTTCTTTATGTATTTAAATACAAGTTGGATATGGGGTTTGCACATGTTTCCCCCCAGTCTGTAATTTAATTTTTCATCCTCTTACTTAACAGAGAAAATATCCTAATGTTGGAGAGGCCTGGATGGTGAGTTTCCCTCCTGTAGGTCTCACTTTTCGTGTTGACTCTGAGGACTCTTCGTCGAGTCCTGGCTACCAGACGTCTGCTCGGGTGATTCTTGATTTCCTGGAAGTTTTAGTTTTCTGTTTTCCATTTTAGTCCATGAGCCACACTGATGATTTTGGGGTCCAGCCTTGGCCTAGGCATATTTGAGGGCCTCCACACTTTCAGCCCATGTGAATCCGTGGCTGGGACACAGAGGATTTGCCAGATTCTGTAGCCCGCTGACCATAGACAGCCCGAGACGCAACAAGACTCACACAGTGTCCCTGTATGTGACCCATGGCGCACTGTTGAACCAGAGGGGAGCTACGACCTCGAGACAGAGGAACGGCCATCATGAGAGTCCTAGTTTCAAGGATCCACAAGTATTTTAAAATTAGAGTCTAAGGATAGCATGTTGTCCCCTGCCCCAGCAGCCTCAGAACACCGTGTGTGACCAGCACTTCGTCTTTCCTCTGAGGGGGCACTACTGGACTTTACTGAATGAATCCCCTTCTGTGCCTCTCTTGCTCACAGGTCTGGAATTCTTTTACAGAGATGAACATCAGGAACCTCACCATATGAGTTGAGGATCTTTCTCCTTCTCTGGATGGACCTTCTCAAAGCCCTGATGGTGACATCATCATCATCATCAACATCACCATCATCATTATCATCATTCTCAGACCATCAAATCATCACCATCAGCATCAACATCAATATCATCCGCATTATCATCATCATCAATATAATCCCAATCATCATCGTGATCATTATGGCCGTCAGTATCATCAGCATTATCACCATCAACATTATTACCATCAGTATCATTACGGTTATCATTATTAATATCATTACCATTATCACCACCAATGTCATCACTATGATCACCTCATTATCATCACCTCCACCCATATGGCCATTACTGTCACCACCATCGTCAATCTCATCAGAACTCACCTACGGGCCCCCTGTCGAGCCTCAGGTCCTGTGTGCGGTTGGACCTCTGATGCTGACGAGTGCCCAGTGAGACCAATGTCATTTCACTCTGCAAAGGGAGGAATCTGGCCCAGAAGACCTGAGGTGAACGCATCACAGAGCTGGCAGAGATGGGGTCAGGGTGGCAGGTCGTCATCAGATGAGCAGTGGAAGGTGAGCCAGTGACGCCGTGGCAGGGTCAGGGTGCCTTAAAATGGCCTTTAAGACTAACCAATCATTGAGTGACTTGTAGTAAACAACAGGCGTGCTAACCCTGAGAACAAACAGGTGTAAACAAAGGGAGCCAATTAGGAAACATGTCTGGCAGGGAAGACTTACAGGCTCACTCCTGGCGGGGTCTATTGGGATCGCTGCCATTAGGACGTGCGGCCAATCTCCTCCTGTGCACTGAAGGGACTTTCTCCATGGTGCAGGCGCACTGAGGTACAGCTGGCCTGATCACCCAGCCAGGATGATCAGGATGGTTGCCATGACAGCTCTTGAAAGGGAACTGGGTTAAAAATCCCCTGCCCAAAGGAAGGAGGAGGCAGCCATTGGGTTGGTGGAGGCTGCGGAAGGTGGACCCAGTTGTCCTGGAAAACTTCAAACAGTCAGATATCTGCAATTGGCATCAAGTTTCCTTTGTGGTTCTTTGTTTGAGGACCCCCCCCGCCCCCGGCCTCTCTCATGATTTTTGTTACTGTCACTTGTAATGAAGCTCTCTCGCTGGGCTTTCCATGTCTGACTCCTTCATTGGAACACAGGGACTGAGGCTTGGAGCTCTAGTTACTCATTTGGTGACAAGGACATTCAGAGCCAGTTGTCCATGCTCTGTGGCTGTTCCAGGGGTTTGCACTTTCTAGAACCTCCTTAATCACTTTCATCCTCCATCCCACAGTGAATTTTGGTGTCTCAGCATCTCGCTCAGTCCCTCATGCAAATGAGTTCTTAAAAATGTAATTTCACGACGATCATGTGATTGAACGAGTTAGCAGCACTGAAGGAAAGTGACCCCCGTTTTTTTTTTTTCTTTCTCTTTGTAGCGTTGGATTCTTCCTGGATGCTCTTCTACCTGGTCATGGTCATGTCACATGTCTTTCCCATAGTAGGATTTCTACCAAGGTCTGTGTTTGAGGCCAGATGGGGCACTGTCAGGACAGGTCACAGGTCACATGACAGGTGGCTGTCATTTTGTCATGCACAGCCTGTTACTGTGTTTACTAATACAGTGGACTGGGAAAAGGGAGGTTTATCAAGGTCTGATTTGCAGCCACCTGCATCCAAATTACCCAGGGAATGCTGTGAAACAGTAGATTTCTGGGATCAACCCTGGCCCTGCTGGGTCCTCAGTTGTGAGGATTTGCATCTGTTGCCATTTTGCTCTCTTGGAATGCGTCTCTGGGAAGGATGTCTCTCCTCCTGTGTTGTCACTCATGTGACTACTCTGTGCATCCACGCCACTCCCTCCCTCTCCCCACTTCCCCGCTTCCTGGCCCTGCAGGATGCTCTAAGCTGGTCCTGGACATTTCTTGCCTCAGCCCTAGGGTCATCTGCTTCTCTAAGGAGAGGATGGTGTTAGGAGCCACCATCTGGGCCCCAGATCTTGACCTTGAGAGCAGGTGCTCCTGCTGGGGGGGGCTGGGGTGGGGCTGGCCCTGGGTCTCATAGACTGCAGGTTCCTAAGGTTTCCCCTCACTCCCCTGCAGTGAGGCCAATTCATACATTTTTAGTACAGTTAGAGCCTGTTGTTACAGTCTGCATTTCATCCTAGGAATTTAAAAAAATAAAATAATAAAAAATTTAAAGAATTGATCCCCAACCCCTAAAGTACAAAAAGACATAGTTTCTAGTCATGGTCAAGCAGTAGAGTTTTTGAGTACCCAGTTTTAAGCTTTACTTATTTTACATTTCTATGCACGGTTTACTTTCCTAACAGGTTGTGGGGGTTGAGAATTCTCCCTTTCTCCCTGCTGTGTGGGGGGGGCCCCTCTCCTAAGGGAGGAAGGCTACAGGCCCCCTTCAGCTTTCAGAAGCACATTTGAGAGTGAGTTTGAAACTTCCCAGCAAAAGTTATGAAACCTGTGACAACTGGTTTCCTGGCCTCACCCCGGAATCTCCCTCGGTTCCTTTTTGCTCCCAGCTGTGACATTAGCATTTGACATCTCTCAACCCCATTTATTTCTCCAAGAAAAACCCCTAAGTCTCCCCTGCCACATTGCTCTGTGGCATCTCTGGACATTCCTGGAAGGCACGATATGACAGTGGGGCGCATAGAAGAAACTCCAAGGGGCAGAGCACAAACCCAGCTCCCTTCAGGTGACAACGGACTTGGCCATTCAAGAATGATGAAATAGGATGTTTTCAGTCAAACAAAAATGAGTGGTGCTTGCCAGGATCATATGTGCAGGAGGGGGACTCTGGGTGAGATGCCCAGCGGGACCCTGGCGGATGAGGGACATGTCCTCTAAGTGCTGCACACGATATGCTGAGCACAGGAACTGTGGCTCGTGGGACTGAAGGATGAATTTTTAAAATTTTCTTCATTTTCACTTAATTTGAATAGCCACACAAGGCTGATGGCTACCATATTAGACAGTGCTGTGCTAAAATACGTTCTTCTATAGCGAGATATGGGGGTCAGGATACAAAATCTGGAAGCAACACTTTATGAGTGGTGCCAGGCCCCAGAGGGATAATTCCCAAAGTCTGAGCCCCAGCACAGCAGGACTTTTACTTTTATACATAAGCAAGTTTGGGGTCCATCAAGGCAAGGGAGTTGGTGCAATTCTATCGGAGGGTGCATTCTACATAGTTTATCAACAGCCTAGGGACTCAGCTCATGCAGCCTAGGGACTTTGACTGCACTAAGCCTGAAGGGGGATTGTTCTGTTGCTGCTATATTGTTTCCTGCTTCTGCTCCTGCCTGTTGTCACTTACAGGTATCTGCCCACTGCAGCCTCTGTGCAGAATGTTGGTAAGCAGAGCTTCTGGGTGTCAGCCAGCAAAGCCACAGCCTGTCAGCTCTTACACTGCTGAAGTCCCCATCCTGTTCCACCACACTTCAGGTAGAAGGAGAATGATCCTGGATAGAAGGCAGTGGACACAGGGGGGAAGGAGGAGCAGAGAGAGCCTTAAGGGAGGGCGGACGATGCCATGGATAGTAACATAATATCTCACAGGGTTGGAAGCACAGGAGCTACAATGTAGGACATTAATCACATCTGGGAGGGGGCTGAAGCAAATGGGGGCGGTCTGGGGTCCTTGAACAGAGTGGAAGGAGGACCGTGTTGCCCACTAGCATTAGTTTTGAGCAATTTAAGAATGCAGAGTTCTTTTAGGACAAGGGATAAAAGAACAGAGAACAAGTGCTTGCCTTTCAAACCAGTGGGGAGGGAAATGCATTCACCCCACAAGGACTGACGAAAGGCGAGTCGAACAGAAGGGGAATCATGACCAGAGAGCACCACAGCCACAGTAGATTGGGAATCTGAGTGTCCTCTTTCATTGATTTTAAGACACATTCCACCCCCGCCCCCCCCAAACCCCCCACGTTTCCACCTCCGCACTCAGTAGGCCCTGCCCACAGGCCCTGGTGTGTTGGTAACTCTGGCAGCAGCCTTGTGTTGACTTGGTCAGACATTCCTCCGACCAGTTCTGTGCGTTGTTATTATGTGTATTAAGTGGAATTGCTGTTCACAGCACAGAAAAGCTGTGCCCTCTGACGTGGCATAGAAACAGAAGCGTGGGCTGAAGTTTTAATATTAGTTAAGCAATTCCATATTTTCTTGCACATACCAAGAGCTTTCTGAGACCTGCCCCAACCCCCAAAAGCCATTCATGAGTAAGGATGTCTTACACTTTCTTAAAAAAATGAGATATGTGGAATGTAAAACAGGAGAAATCACAAAATCTTTTAGGGTTAATGAAAACAATCTCCAAGCACAGAGAGCCCGGTGTGATTGATTTGTGCATCTCAAAGGGGTATTGTTGATATTATTAAGGTGCTGTGTCGTGGTCTAATGATAGCGCTTCTCTTGTTCACACATAAAATGTTGCTTAAAAGCAAAACGAAACAAAACAAAACAAAACAAAAACAAACTACTGTATCCTTATCTTCCCACCAACCCATGGTGTTCTGGAGTTGATGCCAGTGGTTTACATTATAAAAAGGAAAGCCAGCTCAATTATACAATATTTTAAGAGATATGTCTAAAGCAGAAAGGTGAAGAAGATTAAAGAAAAAGGGATGAAAGAAATATATATGAAGCGCTGGGGGCTGGGCAGGGGGCAGCAGGGGTGACCAGAGTTGCCACCCTGAAGTGAACTTGCTGGAGCAGGCGGGAGATCTCCAGGCTTCCCAGGGGAGACTTAGGAATGTAGTCATTGCTTGCGACCTTCCTCTGGGCACTGGAGAAGTGTCCTCCTCCACTTCACCATAGAGTCATCCATTTGTACAATTCGCTGTTTGCTGCTGGAGCACACAGGAGCAGTTGCACGGTCAGTCAAGGCTGCTCTGTGTCCAACAGCATTGTCAGAGGTCAAGGTCTTGGGAGGGTGCAGGAAAACAAATTTGGAAACCTAGGCCTCTTGTTCTATGACAGCCTGCACTCACCGTGCCCAGACCCCAGACAGTCTTCTCTTCAAATGAGTGATACAGCAAGAAGCCATTAAGGACTCCTGGTGCCGTGGGACACGTGAAGGTCACAGCAAGGACTGATAGCAAGTGTACAATATCTGCCCAGATTGTCCTGATGAGGATGAGGACTCACGTTATCAGTGCTTGGGACTTTTGGTTACCTGTGTTCCCTATCAGTGTCACTTTAGTACTCCAACTCCTGGGAAGACTTTTGCAGATGAAGTATGAATGTATGTCACTAAGTTAAACTTAATGAGACAGAACCTCATTCCATTCTTATAATGTATTTTTGCAAAATACAGTAAATAGCAAATTGATGCCGATATTAAACAGAGAGGAAGACATGTGGACATTGTCCTCCTGCACCAGTGTTTTAGGAACACTTGCTTGCCACCCCGTCAGCTCTTCAAAGCCAGATATTAAGTGTGCCTCTCATTCTTAACTCCTCTTTTAATCATACTGCAGGAAAAACACCAGATCCCGCTTAGACTGAGAAAAACTCCTCTCCATTAAATTGTAAGAAATTATAGATGTTTTGAGAAACAGTCTCTGTTAGACCAGGTACTGAGCTTCAGCAAGTACTGTGGTTGTATTTTTCAGGTCATTGTTTTCATTATGTATTTTAAAGGATCTTAAGAACATCCCAAAGTCTTCTGAATGTATATGCTTAGTTATAAACTATGTATTGTCTGGGGATTTGATAGTCGTCTTTTTGGATAATGTGATCACACACTGCTGTGTATGGATGTGCTGCTACATGGTACCACACAGGTGTGACTGAGTGTCCTGCTCCATCCCCAGGATGGATGGGAGAAGTATCACCAACTAGCGTCTACAATTCTCACTGTTTAGAGAGTGTTAATGACATACTGTGTATGCAAACAGCCACATGACCTATAATGGCCCTTAAAATTAATCTGTTGGGATTGCTATAAATATTTTGACATACTGGAGGTGACTTTTGCCTATTTAATAGAAGATTTTGGAAAAGTTTAAATTATATCGTCAATATTTTATATTTCATTTAACATAAAGCTGAAATTTTAATAATAATACAATTTTTTAAAAATAAGACTGCCATTTAACTTGAATGTGTTCAACTTGGTTTTCACATGTAAAAAATTTATTCTTTGAACTGTACCAATAAGATCCTCTGCTCCTAAGAAGTCCTAGAGAGTATTCTATATATTCTGCTGTGGTTTTTTTGGTGTGAATTTTGTAGGTAAATATGTGCATAAAATAAATACCATATATGTATATGTGTATAAAACCTACCACTGAAAACTATGAAAATTAATTAAAAAAGATTACCATATCTCATAAAAAGACTTTAAGGCAATAAGCATTTATAGAGATAAAGGGATCTCTCCTTCAAGATAAAAGCTTCAGTTCAATAAGGAGATATAACATTTTAAATGTATATGTGCCCAATAACATGACTTCCAAACATGTAAGGCCAAACTAATAAATCTATATCAAAGTAGGAGCTCTTAATGTACTTCTGCTATGAGGATAGTTAGTATTTGGTCAACAGGATTAATGCATCCCACCTCATGGATGTATACAGTACACCATATCCAACAACTACACAATACTTGTCAAATCTTTACATTCAAGTTGGTTAAAAAAATGTGATATTGGAAGGAGCAGCCTGGCATGCAGAAAATGTTAATTGCAGACTATGATGGGGATTGCAACCATCTCTTTACTGACCTCCAAGAGCTTCTCATAGTAAACACGGTTGCATAATTTCTACTTCCCCATTCTGTGTCTTTTCTGGGCTCTGTCCTGCTCACTGACTAATACCCCAGCCTCAGAGCCTCATTCCTGGGCCCCTAGTACTTGTTGGTGAGTCTCACAGATGCTGACTACTTGCTTTTCTGGAGCATCCTGTGGCTGCCACCTGACCCAGATTCCCTGTCATGCTCCTCCTACCTACTAGAATTTATGGTACCTGTGTGGGACCTGTCCCATCTTCCTCCACCAAATAATTCCTGACACAATGCACTGCCGAGCTCCTTTGGGTGATGTGCTCTGGCCTGAATGTCCCCACCATGCCTCTGCAGATGGATCTGTTCCCCTCGCACTGACCAGTCCCTAGTCTTTGAGCAGAGAATTACCCTCGCTGCCCTGACTGCTGTGCTGTCTGGTTGAATCATGAGAAAGGACAGCCTTCTGTGGTCACCCAGGACACAGGAGGAAGGAATCAAACTGATTATCAAATCGTGCTCCAATTCTTTGACTGCTGGACTACAGAATGTGTCTTGGATCTATGCTCAGCTGGGTTTCCTATTACTAGTCACCCAAGAGAGAGTTTCCATCTGCAGAACCCTGAGTTGTTCTGTGGATGACTTGCCACACTTAAGTGGAGGATCCCAGAAATGGATCTGGGGTTGACCTAGGTTCTCCTAGGAGGAGAGCAGCAGCAGGGGGAGAGTGTGCCCTTCTTCCAGAATGCCTGGCCTGCAGTCAGAGAGGAAGGGGCTGAGCCACACACGGACCCCGCCCCCCACCCAGTGTCTGCCATCAGGGCACAGATTGGGTGTGGGGAGAAAAAGGACAGTGTTCTCCCTTTGCATTAAGACTGAGAAGTGCCACCAGTTCCCCGGGAAGCCTGTCCCCTGGGCTGGGTACGAGACATCACTCTGGAACGGTTTGGAGGATGCGCTGCCTGTACTCTCACCATCAGCTGGAGGGGAGCTGGGTTTGTCCATGCTTGTCACTGTGTAGGTACTTGTGGCTCAGCTCTCTGGTAGACAGGTTCCTATCTGAGCAGCTTTCTAAATCCTCCCAGGTTGCATGTGTCTTGTGCAGTAATGGAGTCTACCTAAGAGGAGTTGCCTTGGGATTATGGTTATTTAATGGACAGTATTTAACAAGGTGCTGGACCTTTGAGCAAAACACAAAACTCGTTCATCATTATTGATTTTTTTTAATGGCCAGTCTATTTCCTACACCCAAGACTGGGGCATCCCAGTGCCTGGGTGGGGAAGATCCCTTTTCTATCTGGGCAAAGGGAGAGGTGTGGAGTGGTGGTGGGTGGGACCTGGAGAGAGGAGACCCCCCAGGAGGCCAGCCTGGTGCAAGACAGCCAGCCCTTCAGGGGGTTCCTTGCAGTGCCCCAGGACTTGCTCCTGGTCCTGGGTGTGGGGAGACCACTCTAAGCAGGAAGGAAGCGTCACCATAGTGGTCAGGATCTCAGGAAGGCAGCAACTAGAGTGGAGTCCTGCACTGAGAGCCTCCCTTCCTGGCTTTGCTTGGCAGAAAACTTCCTCTTCCGCGAGAAGCTTGGCACTTTTTCTGTGGGTGCCAGGAGTCCCATGCAGAGCCAGCTACTGAGAATGTCAAATATGACAAAGGGACAAATCGGTACCCACCCCACTGCAGGGTGCCATGGCATGGGAATCTCTAACAGGAAATTTTAAGGCAGAGAGTCATCCTAAGGCCTCATTCTCCTCCAATTTATGGTCTCAAGGTCTTTGCCTGGCTGCTTATAGACAGTGCCCCTGGTCTCCTCCTCCCTGAGGACAAGGAGGATCCTCCGGCCATACTGGCAACCTTGCCTCCTCCCTGGGGACCTCTCAGTCTCCTCTGAGTGGGATGGATCCTCTGGCTGCCCCAGCCCTCTGCACTGATCACTTGGAATCAGTGTCCCCATGTCAACACGACAGCACCGTCTGCTCCTAGGCAGGACCCCTGTCTGGCTTGCCTGTGACCCTCCACACCTCCCACAGAGCCCCCAACAGGGGGCTCTCTCAGTGCTTATGGAAGGGATGACCAGAAGAGAAGGAGGAGGAGGAGGAGAAGGAGGAGGAGCAGCCAGAGGAGGACCAAGAGACAGATCTGTGGGGCAGTCACAGGGGACTCTGGAGCCAGCAATTGTGTACAGCAAGGTTGTACCAAAACAACAAAACCAGCTCAGCTCCAACAGTCACAGCTCCTGAGCTGCCACAGCAGAGTGGGCGCAGTGGGGGCCTCCCCTATCGGCCACCTGCATCTCTCACTTGGCCCTTTTTATTATTTGATCTGGAGGAAGTTGAGGCTGTGCCCCCACATCCACCTGGGGCAGGGCTGGGACTGGACCTGGGTCTCCTGCCCCTGTGCTGAGCAGATGAGGAAGACAGCAGAGAAGCCAGTGTGTTCCAGAGGTGGCCCAAGAATGCGCCCACACCTCCCGCTCTTACTGACCCAAAGCCTAAGAACACGTCCCAATGCAAAGAAAGCGCAGGGTCATTTTATAATCGAATCACATCAGAGCCGTAAGAGGTGCTCAACATAGGATCTGGATATTGAAATTTGCCTTAAAGTTCTATTTTTCTCTCCACAAATGAAAAACTAAGAATTTCCTCTGTGATTTCAAAGCTTCTGTGGTTGACCCCTCGGCACCCTGCCGCCCCAACTCCACCATGCTTTCCCTGGGCCTGTGACAACTCCACACCTGTCCCCACACCTGTCAGTCCCCCTCATCAAGGTCAGGGACGGGCAAGGGCGAGGGGGTAACCTGAGCCTGGCTGAAGAGCCCCTAGGGCCTCCCCAGGCTCCCTGGGACTCAGTGTGGGAGACCAGTCGTGGCTTCTCAGGGCCAGGGGCCTCCAGCTGGGGGGTCTTGGGCAAGGCACACCACTTTTCTGAAACGCCAGGTCTTTCTGATGCAGATATTACGTCTTAGGGTTGGTCTTGGTGTCATGAGAAGGTAATATGTGAGGAGTCATTGGAGCATATTTAACTTGAATGGAAATTCAGAGCTCCTGGCAGGCAGGGCCACCAGGACATGGGTAACTGGCGCTGCCCAGCTTGACAGGCAGAATTCCCCAGGCCACTGTCGGAGCTGCTCAGCCACAGGCCCTCTGGGCTGCTGGTGCCTGGACATGATGTCAGGCCTTAAACTGAACCTTGGCTGCTCAGTCTCTGATGTCTGGACACAGACCCCAGCTCTCTCCTGCTCCTACCCCAGGCCTGTACTGCTTTGTGTGTCTGGACAGACCCAGGACCTATATGCATTGTTTCCACTGGGGAGGCCTGGGCCGTCCTTGCCCCTCATCCTGCAATACATCACAGCCCCTGGGGATGGGCACCTAATAGGCACTACTCTTCCCCCAAAACCAACTCAGGAGAAACTAGAGAAGCAGTGAGAATATGGATTCCCAGGAACTCACCCTGCAGGGGGCTGACCCCGTGGTGTGTGGTTTCCGCAGGGTGCAGAGGAGAGGTCAGAGGGAGTCGTAGGAGTAGGTGGGTAGGAGGGAAGCTTTTGGGTTTTGCTCTTCACATGAGGCCATGATTGCTTTGGGTCAATAACTGGCTGCCCCTTGACCTAGACCCAGGCCACTGGAGGCAGCGGGGTAATACCCCAGTGGTACAAAGGTCTTTTCATGAAATCAAGCCTTTTAAAAATGCAGTCACAACCAAGAGATGAGGTGCTCCTGGAATTTCCAGAAGTTCTGGAAGGTTCTCTTCAGAGTATTTCCCTCAACTCTGTGGAATACTAACATCCCATAGCACAAATAAAAAGACAGCAGCAAGAATGAAGAATAAAGAATAAGTTCCTGAAACCTGGTGTGGATGAGAACAAGGCCCCACAGAGCTGCCAGAGGGTGAAAGGGAGGGGCCCGTGCCTGGTGTCCGAGGGCTGAGGGGACCATGGACCCAGGCGCCATCTTGGCTGCATTCCCTGAGCAGCAGCAGCCTCTGCCCATGGGTGATGTGGGCCTGGGGTGGGCACACGTCTGGTGAGGGGCCCGCTCAGGGGCACACATCTGCCCTTGTTAATCACCTGTCATCCCTGTCCCGTGGCCTCTTGAAGGTCTCTGTAGCATCCAGCAGTGTCTCGTGTTTTCAGAGATGTCCGGGGAGTGAGTGGCCTGGGAGCTGCTGGAGTTCCTGTGGCAGAGCCGGCTTGTAATTCTCCTAAACCCACCGCAGTGCGTCCCTCAGTGCACCTGCCACCTGGACCTGGGAGGCTGGCTTGAGATGGAGCGATGCAGCCCTGCTGTCCTCTCCGCTCTGCTCCAAGGTGGGGATGCCTTACATGGGGACCTGCTGCACGTGGCAAGTCAGGCAAAACCTTTCCCTTCTCCAACACACTCGGTGTGCATACCCCCAAGATCGCACGAAAATAAATGTGTCCATAAAACATACGATATGCACACAAAATGCACAACATATGCAATGTATATGTCCACTCTCCCCAAACACATGCATGCCACAAAACACACACACACACACACACACACAGATGGGAACTTAATGACCAGCCCAAAAGTCTGAATGCTGATTGTCTTTGCAGTGAGTAGTTAGAAAAGTGGGATAAATCATCCAATAAATTATAGTTAGTTCTTAAAATCACTGTAATATATAAAAACTATATAAAATAAAACAAGTCCTTTGACCTAGCGATTACATATCGAGGAATTTATGTTTTAGGAATAATCAGTGATATTTGCAAAGATTTAAGCTCAAGCACATCAATGCTGATATATACCTCCGTAGCTATATTGTAACAACATAATATCATGTGCTTAATCTGTAACACACATGTACGCACCTATGATGGTATAAAAGTGAGAATAGCACACATGTTTAACATTTGGATTAGGTGAATTGTGTTCTGTCCATTGTGACGCAGTTTGGTTGTCCCTTGTTCTCTTCCTGGGCCTCCCACAAATAAACACATAGTACCCCTGTGTATTAGTATCGGTTCGGGCCACAGACAGGAGCCACCAAACATTCCACGTCACACTACACAGCACCCCATTGTAGACCAACTCGTTTCCCTTCTTTCTTGGAGTCACTCGGGCATGAACCCCACAAGTCTGTTGGCACCGACCTGACCTGGCTCTTCCCACCCCTCTCCCTCTTCCCCACCCTGAGCAATGCCTGGCTGCCCCACCCTCACGTCCTCATTCACGGGAAAACAGCACAACACAAAGCTTGCAGCTGCCCTACCTGCGCCCTTCAGACAATTTAGTAGAAATTTTGACTTTATTTTGGTTTTGCTTCCTTTTGCCCCTCATAATCTCATCTCCATCCTAGGAAGTTTATCAAGAGTTCTTCAACAAATGTCTCTCCTTAAGAATTTAGCAGCTTCTCAAGACAGTGAAACACTTTAGCAGTTAAAAATGGCACTATCGTTAAAAATAATAGTGTAGAAAAGAACTGATGAAATGGAATGATGTTTGCAATATCACATTGATTAGAAAACTCACCATACTAACTGGGAAAGAAATATTACCAAACAATTTGTCCAACTCACTTCCATAGGTGTGGATGTAAAGGTATGCATGGAAAATGACTCCAGGAGGAGACCCCAGGCCTTGGTCCCAGTTGAGAGATGGGGCTGGAGTATGCTCAGAAAGGCCTGAGGTACAGTCCTGTCCTTTCCAGTGACTAGGGATGTGACCTTGGGTAAATTGCTTATCCTCCTTAAACGTGCCTTTTGTCTGTAACACAGGGATGATATCTACCTACAGGATCGTCAGAGGATTAGGTTCTAGGTAAAGAAAGAAAAGCCAGTCCAGTAAGGGCACTGTGGCTTACCACCATGGCTGACCACTGTAGCTGACTACTGTGGCTGTTCCCGGTTGTGGAGGGTTGGGTCGTGGTCCAGAAGCGGTTCTCATTGCTGTGCCTTTACCTTTGTTTGGCTTTGGATAACAGACAGGAGCACGTGCCGTACAAAATGCGAGATCATGCAGGAAGATGCTAATGGGCTCCAGGGAGAATCCGGTCCTTGGTGGGCTTCATCAGGGACGGCTGCTTGGGGATGCCTTGCATGTCACCTTTGAAAAAGAGTGGCGGAGAAGAGGTGCAGGTAGGGTTGGCCCTAGAGTGCACCCGGAAGGAAGCCTGAGAGGAGGACATTTCCTCTGGAACTTGGGGACTCAGCTTGCTGATAGTTTGGAACCGGGGCTAAGAACCCACCTGAGAATGAGGTCTTCCCTGACCCTCTTGACCCTCTCAGGCTCCCTGGCTGACCTGGACCTGGTGTCTCTTCTTTCCTTCACTCACATCTGTTTCCTACCCCTTCACAGTTGGACAGAGTGGGCAGCTACAAAGTCCATCTCGAGGGCCTTGAAGTGTGTCATGTGGATGAGGCACAGGCCTTGGCAGAGTGACACCACCCCCGGGAATTGTGTATATCATTGGCATGGAAACCACAAGGCGATGAGAGGTGCCTGATGACCCAGAAAGCTGTTTATCATTGGCTGCAGGAATGCCGTCATTGCATTGTAACACCCACTCCCAAATCTGACTTCCCTAGTCAGGACCAGCCTGGCTCCTCCGGACCAGGGTTTATAAGTCCAGAAGACGGAGCCCCAGGAGTCCACAAGGGAGTCACAGACCACAGCGATCCCCAGGCCAGGTAGGTGGTCATCACCCATTCCCCCGCTCCGTGGCCTATTGTCACGATGGGTAGGTGGCAGAGCCTGGCCACACCTTCCTTTTCTCCCCACTAGAAGTATTATCTCCAAGATGCCCAGACCGCCAGGCCCTCGGCCCCGGCAGCAGCTTGCGTCTCCCAGGACGGCTTATGCCAGTGTCACAGTGTTGCTGGAGGGCCGGGTGGACACTGGCTTAGCAAACCTGCAAGTCCAGATGATGCCAGCAGCTTCTCTGTAAGCGGAGAAGATTGATTTCAGATCTAGAAAGTCCTGGTCTTTGGAAAGAGGTTTTAGAAGTTGGTACTGTGAATGTTCTCAAGGGGACAGGGAGAGCTCAGATGGCCTGTCCATGCCCTCTTCAGGGAGTACAGTGGGAGCCTCCTGCATTTATCTTGATATGGGTTCCAGATTCCCTAAGCAGCTCACAGGGATATCCCCAAGTCCTCCAGCCTGTGGTAACGTTCCTTCCTCTGGGCACCTACATTTCTGCCAGGCACGTCTTGTGGTGATGTACTGTCAAACTCTCTGTCTTCTCGAGTTCGTTCCTTGATTTACCCCACACTGCAAAGGCAGCTGTGCTCTGTGACTACGGGGTGCTGCCAACCACAACTCAAAACCTAATGGTAGATATTGCTGCGCCTAAAGACCCACCAGCTCCGCCCAGCTCCCCAGAGCTGCCTGGTGGTCACCTTCCCTCCTGCTCACTGTCCCCAGTGCTGAGCCCTGGAGTCCTTTCCTGTCATTTTTATTTGTTGCAAAGCAATTTGGTTCTCCTGGTGTCATTCCTAAGCCATTCTCTAAAGATCTGGTTTTCACACCAAATGCCATCTCCACAAACTTGGAAGTGGTACCTGCCTGGAAGTCACATAACTTCAGATTTCTCACCTGTCAAACGGGATGAAGAGTTCTTGCTCCATTTCTTCTCCTGGACTAATGTTGGGGAAAGTGCTTTGTCAAATGAAATAGGGTGTGAAGAATTTATGTAATTATGTCTCCTCCAACACTCCTAGTGAAGCAAATAGTGGGAATCTACCTGCCCAAGACAGGAATTAAGCTTTTCTGGGGCCTTTGGAAACTGAGTGTTTCTTGGCAAGATCTTGCAGGGATATTGCCCTCTGTCAGGTAAAGATTAGGTTACTTCAGAGTCAGCAACCTTCTACAGAAAGGCTCAGGTGGTACGTTAGGTGTTGCTGGCCTCTCTCTCTCAAGTACTCAACTGTTACTGCAGCCCCCAAAGCAACCCTAGACACTATGTAAATGAGGAAAATAAAACTTTATTTAACCACAAAACAAGTGGGCCAGACTTGGCCTGTGGGCTATAGTGTGTCAGTCCGAAGAGCACTGCACGTTGAGCTTTTTATTCTTTATCATTGTTATGAAACGTTGTCAAGATTCACTAAAGTGATAGTGTGACCTGCGTGTTGGTGTTGTGACCCACTGTTTGGAACACGCTGCTTTGGAGGAGAGATGGAAGAGCCTCCTACAGGCAGGGAGCATTGCTAAGCAGACAGCAGGGTGAGAGGCTGCTTCAGGGACATGTTAGCAACAGGGAGCTGATTCCTGCCTGTCTGTCCAGGTGCAGTGCCTCTTGTTATCTCACCAACACAGAAGATGTCCATTTTGGAGGACAACACAGGAGAGAACATGGACTTTGAAGACTGGGAAGAAGAGGAAGCCCAGTGCTGCTCAGAAGGTACGTTTTGGGGAAAGCTCACGGCAGGACCAGAGTAGAATTCTGAGAGCAGGATCTCCCGGCTGGCCTTGCACAGCGTGTGAGCGGCAGAACTTCCCTGGCAAATGAACCAGACTAGAGGGATCTGGAGAGAAAGGAAGGTTTGCCTCAGGGGCCCAGGCGCACAGGGGTGGATAAGTGGACTGTTCCCCCCCTCAGGGCTCAGGGCCTTGAGCTTCACCACCAGTGCAGGGTTTCCCCTCCTCAAGCATCTGAGCCCTCCCAGCTTGCCCAGGAGAAAAGGCCCGAGGGGGAGGGGCTGGCCTGGGACAGTGACTCTGGGCAGGGCTCTGGCACTCCCTGGAGAAAGGCAGAGGGCAGAGGGCAACCACAGGAGATGTGGGTCTGCGTGTGGGGTGCAACCTGCCAGAGGTTGACCCCGGAGTATTTCTTCTCTCTTTGGCAACATGTGTGTCCAGGGAAGCCATTTTTAAATGTCACTCCTGTCTCTCTGCTCTGTATTTCTCTGTGCAAACAAAATGAATTAAAGAATTAAGTGGCACCTAGAGCTTGTACATGCTTGAGACACCCCAATTGTCTGTGTTCACTTGCCGTCTCTGGTTGCAGACCCAGATGGAAGCCCCATGGAGCCAGGCCAGAGCCAAGCCTCTGTGAGTTCTACGCATACAAGTAAGTTCCCCGGGTGCAGTGATGGGTGGCTGAGGGGTGAGGGCATAGATGGTTCTGCTGGGCCCTCTTAGACTGGAGACACCCAAGGGTGCTTCCCCTTTATGGAGGGGAATCCCATCTGGAGGGTCTTCAGGAAAGATGTACTCAAGGTGGGCCTCTGCAGAGAGGGCAGTAACCCAGGTGGGTGAGGGCATTGGGGAGGAAGGCTTTGAACCTGGGACCCTTCTGAATGTTGTCTGACCTCTGCCAGGAGGCTGACACCCTGACCTCCTCAAGGCACTGCTGAGAAACAGGAGGGTGTCCAGCAGGGGCGCCCTGGGACACCCTACGATGGAGCCTGGGGTGGCTGCCCTCACAGGGTGCCATGGGCGTCACCTTTCAACAGCCCCAGGAGGAAGCTGCTACCATCACACTGTCCAAGTGTGGAACCTGAGGCAGAGTGGCCGTGACCTGCCCCAGGTGACATGGGGAGGAAACCACAGATGCTGGCATTTAAGGCACCCTCTGTAGGCCCAACTCAGGGCTGCTGCTTACCAGGGTCTGAAGACAACAGCCCCAGCCTCAGTCCCAGGGGACCCAGACACCAGCCCCAGCCTCAGGGATTCAGGTACCAGCCCTAGGCCCAGAGATCTAGATACCAGCCCCAGCCCCAGCCATAGGGATCCAGACACCAGCCCCAGCCCCAGCCCCAACCCCAGGGACCCAAACACGAGCCCTAGCCCTAGGAATCCAGACACCAGCCCCAGCTCCACCCCCAGGGATCCAGACACCATTCTCAGCCCCAGCCCTAGGGTTCCAGACACCACCACTGCCCCAGGGGATTCAATGCCCAGCCTGATGTGAGAAACTAAAGGCTCAGGGTCCGTCTAGCTCAGGGCTCCAACCCCACAGCCCCTGCCCTGGGGACTCAGACTATGGGAGAGTCTGGAGTAACCAAGGCTGAGAGCGTGGGTCTCCCCTGACCCCTTGTCACCATGGAGTCATTCAAGATCTGGCCTGGGCTGGCCATCCCTTCACAAACACTGAGAGTCCCCTGTGGGGGCTCTGTGGGGATATGGAGGGTCACATACAAGCCAGACAGGGGACCTGCCTAGGAGCTGACGGTGCTGTCATGTTGAGATGTGGGCACTGATTCCTGTGAGCAGGCCCAGGTGATCAGTACAGGGGGCTGGAGCAGCCAGAGGATGCCATCCCACTCCGAGGAGAACTGAGTGGGCTGCAGGGAGGAGGCAGGGTCAGCAGTGTGACAAGAGGATCCTCCTGGTCCTCAGGGAGGAGGAGACCAGGAGGGACAGTCCACTGAGCAGCTGGGCAGAGGCCTTGAGACCATGAACGGAAAGAGAATGAGGCCTTAGGATGACTCTCTGCCTTAGAATTTCCTGTCACAGATTCGCATGCCATGGCACCCTGCAGGGGGTGGGTACAATATTGTCACATTATCATAGCTGACATTTCTCAGCTGCCCATCCCTGACGGCCTTGGCCCAACACTGGAAGCTCCTGCTTAGGAGCCCAGAGCCTGGGAAACCCCTTGGCCACCCCCATGGCTGTTTCTCCCACTTTAGGAGGTTTCTCCAGGATGGGGGACCACCCCTGTGAGTTCCCACTGTGGTGTGGCTCCTTCTTGGAGTGTCCTGGTTCCTGGGTCTGCTTGCCTTGGTGTCCCACCACCTAGCTGCTCATTATCACTCCCTTGGACAGACGGTGCGAGGGTCTCTCCCGCCCCAGGCATTGCTGTGGGCACGATGCCCAGCCAGAGTTTAGGAAAGTGGGTCGGGACAAGCAATGGTTGCCATGGTCCAGGTCTCAACTGTAGCACGGATGTTTTCTTGGCTCCGGTAAGTGCTACTTATTCAGTAAGCATTAAAATCCTCACAGCCGTCTCTCAGGTAGGTGATTTTAATGTCCCCATTTCACAAACTAGGACATTTGGGTTTGGAAAGATTCAGTAGCTTGTTCTAGGTCCCAAGGCAGCCATGAACGACACTCAGTTTGAACCCATCTGTGAAACTCTGGACCCCACGTGCTTACGTCCAGCGCTAATGTGCTCATCCCAAGCAAGGCAGAGTGTCTGGAGCCTGGAAGCTGGGACTGGCACCCTGGGATGTGGGGGAGATGGGCCGAGTCTCCCATTCGCTGGGATGCGTTGATATCTGGTCACATTTGTCCAGGTCCAAGAGTGAAGGCCAAAGAGCCCCAGAAATTCAGCATTTTCGACCGTGATCATAAAGTGTTGGTCCTGGACTCTGGGACCCTCAAAGCAATTCCAAATAAAAGCTACATCCTCCCAGGTAACTCACAGTCCAGCCAAGGTGAGACCTCTCTTTGCTCGGGCTCCGACGTACCACACCCCCAGTGCCAGCAGGTGTGGTCCTGGTGAGAGGCCCTAGGGAGCTTTAGGAAGTGGGTAAAGGGCATGGCAGGATCAGAGGGGAGACTTCTGGGAGGGCAGGCTGAGAGAAGGAGCCTGTGGCTCAGGCTTGGAAGAGGAGGCTTGGGCCCTCATGGGGGAGGGGACTTTGATCCTGGGCTCCAGGGGGGGTGGTGGGATGG
>NW_026000020.1:9199989-9275961 GCF_001458135.2 Marmota marmota marmota
GTATAAGAGACAGGGGTAGGGGGGCGGCGGGGGACGGGGCTGTGAGTAAAGCCGCTGGGATCTCCCTGCTCTGAGATCTGCCCTCCTCTGTCTTCACACAGAGACATTCTTTGTGTTGGCCTCACATCTGGCAAAGCCCTCCGAGGAGAAAGGGTCTCCCATTTTGTTGGCCGTCTCTAAAGGGGAGTTCTGTCTCTGCTGTGACAAGGACAAAGGAAAATGTCAGCCATCCCTTCAGCTGAAGGTGAGCATTCCAGCCTGTCTTCCCGTATCTTTGGTCACCCAAAAGTGGCCCGATTTTGACTGCAGATCTAAGGCATGGTTTTTAATCCATCTTTTAAGATCATGCATAGAGCCAATTTTCCCATGGCCTTCTGATACCTGCTTTTTTCTCTATCTGTTTATTTTTTTAAATTTTTGGTACTGGGAATCGAACCCAGGGGTGCTTAACCACTGACTGAGCCATGTCCCCAGACTTTTTTTTTTTTTAATTTAATTTGAGACACGGCCTAAGTTGCTGAGGCTGTCTGCGTACTTGAGATCCTCCTGTCTCAGCCTCCTGGGCGGCTGGGATCACACCACACCTATCTCAGTTGATCTTTAATTCTGGGGTTGGGGTGTGGAAGAGAAGGCTTGGATACTTGTCATCCTGCAAACATGGCTCCAAGCCCGACACCAGCCTTCCCAAGGGCATCTGCCCTAGATCCGCTCCTCCTCTCCGGGCAAAGGCCTGGGGCAAAGGCCTGGAGCAAAGGATCGTGTGTTGGGTTTTCTCCCTCTGGAAGCCTCTGCTGTTTGTCACCTCTTATCTCACAGAAGAAGAAGCTGATGAGTCTGGCCGCCCAGAAGGAGACTTCGCGCCGGGCTTACGTCTTCTACAAGTCTAAGGTGGGCTCGCGGTACACCCTGGAGTCCGCTGCCCACCCTGGCTGGTTCATCTGCACGTCCTGCAATTCCGGTGATCCTGTTACAGTGACGGATAAAACCGGGCGAAGGAAACACACCGAGTTTTCATTCGAGAATCCTAGCAAAACTGAAATGAGCCAGTAGGGGCAGTGTGAAGAAACTGTCCCCTCAGGCACCTCCCCGGCCTCTTCTCTGACTCTACCCATCAGAGGGGAACACAACAGCTGCTTGCTCACTAACTCTGTGTCTGTGAGTTTCATTTCTCACCCACAAGGAGGGGTTTGCGTTTGAGGCTTAAGGAAAGAAGGATTGCCTAATGACGGACTCTCTTTGGAGAGGAAATCAAGTTCTGGGTTCTGCTACCCTAAACCGTCAGAGGCCGAGGGCTGGGTCACACGGTGCCATCTGGCCAGGCCCAGCTGGACACTTGCTGCAGAAGTCATCGCAGGGTGCATGCCTTGCTCTGGAAAGAGTGCTTCCTGCCACGTGGTAGCCCTGTGGGATCAACCGAGGCAGAAGTGCACGGAAGTGGCTGAGGGTGTCCAGGGTACAGTGTGATGTGTGGAAATGGGTGGGTGGGTTTCAGACAGGTAGCAGAGTCAGCTGACGTGGGGGAAAGGCACTGAGACAAGAGTGTCTGGGTCAGGTGGCAGCCAGAGAGCAGGTGACCAGCCAGTCACATTGGCTGTGAGGAGGCCTAGCCACAGGGGCTGGGTTCTGTTCCTAAGCAGGGCTCTGAGCTCCTCAAGGGCAGCTGGTCAAATATCACCTGGGCCTAGAAACACAATGAAGGGCCAGGAGGGAGGCCTGGAAACTAGCTGTCTACTAGTTTTGCCTCTTAGGTTGTCAGTAGTATTAATTGCTTTTGGTTTACTTTAGCATAAAGTATACTAAAACACTAAGGAGCTTGCAGGAAGGAGGTTGGGCATGTGAGCTTCTTACTGCTACTGACCACTCACTTAATGTTCACTCAAAACAATGTGTGTTCTCTCATGGTTCTGGAGGTCGGTCCCAAATGGGCCTCCGTGGGCTAAAATCAAGCCATCAGCAGGTGTTGCTCTGGACTCCAGGGAGAACCCACGTCTCCAGAGGCTCAAGGTCCCTTCATTCCCACCGTCCCTTCCTCTGCCTTCAAAGATGCAATGGCTGGTCAGGTCTTCCTCACCACCTCACACTTGGACCCTCCTGGCTTCCTTCCTCACTGACAGGGACTCTGGTCATGCACAGGGGTCTGTCTGGCCAATCCAGCCGCCCTCCCCCCTCAGGATGTGGAGCTACTCATGGCTGCCAAGTCCCTTTGCCACATGGCATAACAGTACTCACAGATTCTGGAGATCGGGGTGTGGGAATCTTGGGTGGGGGAATTATTCTGCCCCAAGGTAGCTTTTAGTATTGAAGGATGTGCCGAAGAACCAGCGTCAGAAATTTCTAGCAGGCCAGAAATGGCACAAAGCTCTGGCTGTACCTCTCAGATGGATAAGAGCCAATCACATTGTTTTTTTTGTTTTGTTTTGTTTTTAACTTAGCAAAAAATTTATTTCCCAAGACAGCATGTGGCTGTGCTGGTTTTGTTACATGCCCACTGATGAGGCAATTAAAGATGGTGCATAGATCAATGCTCCCGCAGGACGGTGTCCACCCAGTCTCATGAGATACTTAAAGTAGATCTGATGAGCTAATCCTAGCAGAAAGGCTGAGGGTTCAGGCAGGAGGCCAGACTCCAGTGTAAACAGGCAGTGAGGCAGTGTCCAGTCGCTGAGGGCCAGATGAGACCACACACAGGCAGAGCTTGGAAGGGTCAGCCTCTTCTGTTGATGCTGCTGCCGATGGTGATGGATACTAGCCCAATGGTTTTTTTTAAAAAGTATTTGGTGTTTTTAGCATTTTAGAATATATGTAGGTGACAGTGACATCTTGGAGAGGAGGGACTGCCTTCTTCATAACATCACAGATCCTCCTGAACTCGGATGCAGGGCTGCCCATGACTGCGAGCACCCTGGCTCCCTGACAGACCCACAGAAAAGGGACGGGGCAGGCTGACCATGGCTGTGAGGAGGCCGACCATGCCCGAGACGGGCATGGTCTTCTATCTGTCCTGCTCCTCTTCCCACCTGGTAGTATTGATTGCAATTTGCTGTGTAAAACACAAATTCTCAGGGTCACACACCCTGAGGTTCTGACATAGGTATTTGGGACACAGCTCAAGATCTAGTTGGCTTTTACAAAACGCTCTCAAGTAACTCTGATGCAGTTGATTCTTTGGATCCACACTTGGAGAAATACTATACTTTTCATTAGACAATGGAAACATGATTTTGTGGCTGAGAGCATTTCTGGATGATTGGATGCTTGCAGACACCTGTCCTAATATTCAGCCTTGGGCTTAAACACACCCTAAGGGATGTCCCAAGCAAGGTGACCTGTTTGAGTCAGCTATTTTGTTGCTGTGACTAAAGGACCCAATCAGAACAAATGTAGAGGGGGAAAGATTTATTTGAGAGTTTACGGTTTCAGAGGTCTCAGTCCATAGAAATCTGGCTCCATTCCTAGGGGCTCGAGCTGAGGCTGAATATCACGGCAGACAAGTATGGTGGAGGAAAGCAGCTCACAGGTTGGTCAGGAAGCGGAGAGAGAGACTGCGCTCCACAGATACAAATGTATACTCAAAGCCACGCCCAATGCCCAGCTCCTCCAGCCACACCCACCTCCTCAGTTACACTCAGTTAATCCCTCTCAGGGGCTTAATCACTGATGGGGTGAAGACTCTCACAACCCAGTCATTTCTCTTCTGAACCTTCTTGCCTTGTCTCACACGTGAGCTTTTGGGGGACACCTCACATCCAAACCATAAAATGACCTGAGCCCAAACCACGGAGTAATTCCAGTGTGTAGCACATTGGGTGGCTGTGCACTGTCCCCAGCACGGAGGTGACCGGTAGAAGATAGCACTGAGAGAGGCTTTTCCACACAGAGCTCGATGGCCTGAGCTGGCTGAGTGAGTCCTCTGCTGGTGGGCTTCACGTTGGGGTGAGGATTAAAGACTGAGCAGACCCGAGTGTTGCCCCTGTCCTCAAGGGAGACAGATGTCACTCAGTGTGACTGGGGCGTGCCCTATCAGGAAACCAGAGGGGAAGAGACACCTGAATGAGCTAGGGAAACAGCGTGGGCTTAACTAGAATCAAGGTGGGAGAGAGCCTTCTGCCATCTTTGAGGAGGTGGATACAGAGAGAAGACACAGAGAAGGAGGGACGTGGACAGCACGGAGCCCGGTGCATCTCCCTGGCTGGCAAGCGTGGCTAAGGGCAGCCCAGGCTGTGGCACCCATCCCACCCACTCGCCTTGGCACCTCTATTCCTGGAGGGAGGACCAAGGGAAGGGATGGTGCTTTAGAGGCACAGGGAACTTCTGTCCCCATCTCTCTTCCCCTGTTCCCTGGAAAGCTTAAAACCCATTTGCTGACCTTGCAGAAAAAACAAAGTTTGCCGGAGAGGCAATGAGGGAAAATGTGGCCCTGGGGACTCAAAGGGCACAGGACAACCTGTACATTTACTTTGAAAATCTGGGAAGAGAATGTGTCTTATTCTTATTTAGACAACCCCAAAGCATTCAGTATCCTGCTCGCTCCACTCTCTGAAACTATGTCCCTCCCCGCCCCTCACAGTCCTGCTGACCCCCTTCCCTCCTGCGGCATGGGACAATTCTGCTCCTCACCCATCAGGCAGGGGTGCTGTGTAGGGGCCTCAAGCTGTTGCTGGTACTTCAAGAGGCCAGGAAAACCCCTGTTCAGCTGTCTTTAGTCACCCCAGTTACCAACTAGCTAGGTCTCCTGGCCTTACCTGGCTAATGTCACCCCTGGCTGTGACCCGGTGGCCGTGTGTTGATCTGCAGGACTGAGAGATAGTTATGTAGAAGAAATAGGAATGTTGTCAGAATCAACATGAATTCCCTTATATCAACCCTGAAAAATGAACAGATGAAGCTGAAGGGTAGGAAGGCAGGGTCTTCCACATGGTCGCCTGGTGGGGTCTACACTGCGGCCTGCAAGGATCCGAAGCTTAGAGAGGCCACCAGCCTTCTACAAAAAGTCCTTTGGCAGAGACACCTGTCCAGCAACAGTCAGTCTGGCCTCAGATTGACACCACTCTTGTGCCCAAGGATGGGCCCAAGGATGATTTCAGAATATCTAAAGTAATCCTTCCCATTTTTGCTTAAAAACCTCCCCTGGCCTCAGTTGCCATGGCCACATGTTCCTACTGAGGTGTTCTGCTCTGTGTAAATAAATATCCACATTCTTTGGAGAATCTCTCTGTTTGCCCCTTTGTTTAGGTTGACAGTTAGGGGACTTTTAAAGAAATCATATCAAAAGTGGCATTAAAAGCCTTGTGGTATCTATGTTCTAACCCAGGCTAACTTGGCTTGTCACAAGACCCTGCTGACATTTCTAGGGATTTAAAATCTGTACCAGCGTTAAATATTATGGAACACATATTTGATTTACATGATTGATAAGCAAGTCCCTGGCACGGTTGGAATTGGGGGTGGGATGTGTCTTCATCCTGGGGTGGAAGAGGCTGGGTGTCTCTAGGTGGTGGAAAGAGCTTACTTCACATCCTTGTCAGGTCCTGACAATGAGACCCTGGCAGGCAGCCTGCCTGAGGCTTCACTTCAGATATAAAACGGGTGTCACAACAGAGACATGAGATTGTTAAGCCCCAGGGTGAGGCCAGGCCGATCGCTCCTGTAACACATAGTTGAAATGACTCTGAGGCCATTGGGAGGGTTTTTAGATCTGGAACCGCCTCCAAAGTATCATGTGCTAAGAATTGGTCCCTAGCTGGTGGCGCTACTGGGAGGCCGAGAAAACTTTAGGGAATGGAGCCTGATTGGAGGAAGCAGTGGATGTACTTTTAAGGAGATAGTGAGACCCAGTCCCTTCTCATCTGTCTTTCTCTGCTTCCTGGCCATCTTCCTGAACACTTTTACATCACCTCACCCTCCCTGCCACGATGCTCCGCCTCCACAGGCCTCAAAGCAATGGAACCAGCTGACTACAGACTGAAACCATGAGCCTACAACAAATCTTCCTTCCTTTTAGGCTGTTTGTGTCTGGTATTTTGTCACAGCTATGGAAAGCTGACTAATACAACAATGGATATCAGAATGAGTTCTAAGGCACATCACTTGGTGAAGGATTTGTTATAATGAAGCTCTGAGAAGCAGCTTGGGGAGGGTCCAAAGAGGTCCAGCGTGGCAGTTCAGGGAAGACCCAAGTGGAGGATTGAGAGAGAAAGAGAGAGAGAGAGAGAGAAAGAGAGAGAGAGAGAGAGAGATGTGCTGTGGGATCTAACCACCAACACCATCATCTTCCCATGCGAACAGTGATGAGGGAGAATGGGGTGCCCACCCCCCACCACAAGGCCACCAAGAGGGGCCTCAGGCAGCCTAGGAGTTCTGTAGTGCCTGATGGACAATCCTACTGCTCCCTGGAAACCCAAGGCTGGGAGAGGACACAGGCATCTGACCTGCCAGAGCCAGTGAAGACCAAGGACACAGGAGTGTGTGTGCTGAGTGGCCCTGAGGAGGGCCTGGGTGAGAGGGGCTGGTGGGCATCTTCACTTCCTGCCCAAGAGGGCTGCTGAAGGGCAAATAGACCTCAGCCCTGGATGCTGGCCGGCCCCCACGGGCTGTGAGGGGAAGGCCCGTGCTGAGCCGGGCAGCTAGGATCAAGGGAGCAGTGAATGAGCGACACCATCCATGCCAGGCACACAAGGCCACAGGGACCTCAGGGTGGACAGCAGGAGCCAAGTCCCAGAGCACAGATCAGCCAGAGGAGAGCAGAGCAAGGACGAGCAGCACCTTTCTTCCGTCACTGGAGGGGACAGAGAGGGAAAGAGGAGGTTGCAAGGAACTGCTCTGGCAGACCCTGACTGGCTGCCACTGTGGACTTCTTTGCATTCTTCTTTTTAAAGGAGAAAGAGTTTACTTTGGGCTCCTTTTCAGTCCATGGCTGGCCCACTCCATTACCCTGGGACCTGGTGAGGCGGAGCATCATGGCGGGAGGGTGTGGTGGAGGAAAGGTGCCCGGAAGACGGTGGCCAGGAAGAGGAGGGTGCGTCTCACCGCTAATCTTCCCTGGCATCCGATTTTGGACAAAATAAGGTTGACTTTTGCTCTTTTGATTTGTTTATTTTTCTAAAATTTGAGAAAGCATTAAGCAAAGAATAAAATAAATAATAATATTAAAGCATTCATGTTTTTACCACTTAGAATTTTAAATTGTCAATATTTTGTAATATTTGCTTCAAGTCTTTTTAAAAAATTTTTTCAGTAAAACTATAAACCATTGTTGGGCTGGGGATGTGGCTCAAGCGGTAACGCGCTCGCCTGGCATGCGCAGGGCACTGGGTTCGATCCTCAGCACCACATAAAATAAAATAAAGATGTTGTGTCCACCGAAAACTGAAAAATAAAAATATTAAAAAATTCTCTCTCTTTCTCTCTGTCTCTCAAAACAAACAAACAAACAAACTATAAACCGTTGGAGTTGCAATAGCAGCCTCTCTCTGGGCTCATTCACACTGTGCTTTCTTTTCCAATGCCCCCAGAAGTCACCCTGTCATGAATTGGATGTGAACCCTTTCTGCTCATTTTTGGATACTCTTATATTCATATGTAGATATTTATGAATGCCATACAATTTTATCTTGTGTGTTGTAAGAAATTTGTAAGTGTGCTTTTAGTACAGTACATACGGTATGCATTACTTCTTTTCATTAAATGATTTGGTTTTTTATGCTTCTCCTCATTGACCTGGTGGAACAGGGTTCTGTAACAAACCACTCTCCAAAAATAAAGAAAATTTGAGCCCTGAGAGCAAAGTCTTCCTTTAAGGAGGGCGTCTGCTGCAATTAAAAGGGACTATGAAGAACACAACCTGGACGTCCAACGGTTTGATCCTGGTGGCAAGACGTCCATTTTACCTTGATGAAGCAGCTGGAAGAGATAACACCTTGGAGATTCCAGAACTAAGTCACCTCTCTACTGGAAAACCAGGTGAAGTGGAGTTTGTCCATGTTGGGGTTTAGATAGGAGGGGTCCCCCCAAACCCGATGTGAGACAAGGCAAGAGTGTTCAGAGGTGAAATGATCAGATTAGGGAGCTGTCAACAGATCAGTCTTAAGGGACACAGATAGGGTGTTTCTTAAGGATCCAGACGGGAAAGATGAGCAGCCGAATAAAAGGAGGCTCAGCTCCAGACCTTCAGTCACGACCAGGCTTCCCAGTCGCAGATGCCCTTTCTGGGTAGGCGAGGCCACCACAATGTTGGACCTAGTGTCTAAGATCCTGGAGCCCAAACACGCCTCCCCTGTCCACTTTGTGCCTGGGCCCCGAGTTCCTCCTCCGGCTGATGGCATCTTCTCTGCTGAGGACTGGGGCCTTTCCTGCCTTTGACACCAACACAGATGGGTGACAAGGGCCCTGCTGCCCACCTTCCCTGGTGAGGACTCACGCCCATGGTGCCTGGCCATGCCCCATGGACATGGGACCCTAATGAGGCTATTGGGTTTGCTTCCTCTATTGGATCACTTGCCCAGAACCCGTGTCACCTCCATGCATACATGGCTAGCTTCACAGCTCAGCATTGCCCCTGCTGCCCGTTGGAGGTGACAGCCAGTAGTGGCTTGCCTACATTTGAGATGCATGGGGAGGTCAGACCAGGGGAAGTTCAGGTGGGCTTAGGGAAGAGCACATCCACAGACATCGAGACCACTGTTCCCCAGTAATTTACTCCAGCCTAGAATGTTGTAATTAACCCAAACTGCATGCCCACAAGGGACAAATGACACCAGAAGCAAAATCCATGAACTTGCTTATGACAACATTTATGGGGAGGAGATATTTTATTTGCTGTTCTTATTAAAATCAGGAAGAACACCCAAATGGAAACAAGCTCCGGCTATTGATTCCGAGTTCGCTATGTAGCGAGAGAATGGCCAGCATCCCTGGTGCTTGGCAGAGACTCCAGGGAAGGCAGAGGACTGGGAAAGCTTTCTCTATGGAGAGAGAGGTGGGTGGACTCCAGCTGGGTTCTGTTCGGGGTTGTCAGCACAAGGAAGCTCTGTGATTGGGGAACAGAGTTGGCTTTCTCTGGTGGGGGGCTAAGTTGGAAATGGGGGCAAAAGGTAGAGTAACCAGCATCGCTGACCAAGTACTGGTGGTTCTGGGCCGGCTGTTGCCAGGCTGTGGTCACGTTTCTTTGTCAAACGTGGCCTGGACATTTCCACTCATATATTCAGCCTCTAACCAGAATGAGTTGAGTTGAGATCTGCATTTGCAATTTGAAATTTAAATTGAGTGTTATTTTCTTTCCCTGGCTCTTTGGTCGTGCCCACAGGTTGCATGGGTGTTTTGGAGGTGTAGATGAAGTACCCAGGATTCGCGGCAGATTCCAAAGTGAAGTAGGAGCCGACCATCTCCCGGACGAAGGTGAAGGGCAGGCTGTGCTCCTTGTCCAGTGAGTTTAGTTCTCTGATGTTCTTGTTCTGGAAAACAAAGGGGTTTGTCAATAGCTGCTCTAGTTTGGATCCGGTATGTTCCCCAAAGGGTTAAGTGTAGCGCGGCTGAGAGGCAGTGGAACCTATAAGGGGCGGAGCCTAGTGGGAGGGCTTCAGGTCACTGGGCGGCATGCCTGCAAAGTGCACTGTAGGATGCTGGCCCCTTCCTCTTTCTCTTTTGTTTCCTGACCATAACGTAAGCACTTTTGCTCCAGCGCCTGCTTCTGCTGGTAAGCCACCACAGGCCTAGAGCTTTAGGGCCAAAGGGTTATGGACCGAAAACTCCAAAATTGTGAACCAAAACAAACCTCTTGTCTTAGTAAGTTCATTGACCTGGGTATTTGTTACAGTAACTGAAAGTTGACTAATACAATAGCTAGGCTACTCTCTGAAGGAACAGAGGAAAGATCTGGGTGGTCCCTGCTAAAGTTTAAATTTTCAGCCTTAGCAGTAAGGTTTTCCACTTCCTTGGATGGGAGGGCAGGGTATATTTCCCCTAGATCTCTTACCTTTAATTCTAACAAGGGACACTTTGGTTCTTTGACTTTATCACAGCAGAGACAGAGCTTCCCTTTACAGACAGCCAAAAAAATATGATTTGCCTTTGTGGTGCTGCCGCTGGATATGCTTGATGTCTCTTCTGAGGTTGCTATGTAAAAGATCTCTAGAAAAAGTTAAAAAATGGGTCAGATCGAAAATGATGGTTTTGTTGTTGTTTGTTTTTATGTTGACGTTTCAGGTGCAGAAGCCCTCCTCCCTTTAGCCACATGATCAAACTCACCCACCATGGGCCAGGGGCCAAGAGCACCTTATTCCCAGAATGCCCCTCTCCCTGTGTGTCTGGCTCTGCCTTTGTCCTGACCCCTGTGGGAACCTCTTGGACACTGAGGACTCCTGGGGCCACTGTCCTCGTCTCTCATCACCAGTGGCCCTAAAGCTACTTCCTGGGCAGTTGTGCTTTGTCCTTTCCAGAGAAGGGAAGGGCCGAGTGGTCCCTTTGGAGGGGGGTCCACCCAGGCTAGGGGGCGAGGACACAGACATCTGGCACTGAATGAGCAAGCTTGAGAGTCACCTCCGGTTCTGGTGTGTTTATCTGGAACTGCCTTGAGGACGCTGCCTTCCAGGACCAGAACCTGCTGGTTTGGGTCTTGAATTAGAAATTTACTGCAAGTTACAGATTTGATTCTTGAGCCTGGAAAACAGCACCAGGGACAATACGTTATCAGCCAGGCTGGATTCAGCCCCGGGTCCCCACAAGGGGCCATGGCTCAGAGGACACGTGTTCCTCTGGTTAACTTTCACCCCAACTCGTTGATAGAGGAGGTTTGGAACCTCCATTGACTCCCAAGAGGTGCTGTGCATGCGAAGGACACGTAAAATCTCATTTTGCCCACCAGGAAGAGGGGGATCGTGGAACCTGTCCCGCTGGGGTTGATATCAGAGGTGGGGAGGAGCCAATGGAAGCTCATGGCTACCGACACACTAGAAGTGGGCGTGACGTTCTTGAAGCCCATCACTATTATTATTGGTGGTGGCATCTTCTCACTGTGGGCCTGCCCTCTGCAAGGTCAGCTGGCATGGGTCTCTGCCATCCCGGGCATTGGCTGTGCAGCTGATGAGGACAGGGGAGGGACAGGGATGGCAGACAAGGCAGGAGGCAGCCAGGAGCTGCCAGGCAGGAGACCCCGGAGCCAGGGAGGACCAGAGGGGTGTGCCCACCCCTTTTTGAGGGGCAGGACTAACTGCAGCGATGGCCAGGGATTTGCCTGAATATGGGATAATCTGGGCATTCAGCTGGGGAACTCCTAAGTGGGGAACTTGTTCCTCCTGCCACCTTGATAGAGTGATGACCCTCCTGCAGTGACTGCATGCAGTTTTACCAGGGGTGGGCAAGAGGCTGAACATAGGGCAGGGGACAAGTCCAGTGGAATAACAGGGGTGAGGTGTGCTAATGGGCTGGCCACGTGGCAGGTGGGCAGTGACCCTGCGTGACCAAGTGCGTCCACACACACGCAGACTCTCGCCCTCGCTTCATGAAGGTGATGCCTCGGGCAGGGACCCCAGGTCCTTCCCCCCTCCCTGTCATCTGCTGTCCCCGTCCTCCCATCCTGGAACCCTGGCTCACACGCTTCCTCCTCCCTGCAGTCCCTCGATCCCTTGCTGGGACCCTCTTCTTTCCTGAACAGCCCACCCTTGACCCATCCTGATGAGGGTCGTTGTGCCTTCGTGTGGCCACTGCTGCGTCCCATGCTGGATGGACTTCGGACTCATGCTGTACTTTTCGCAGGGCCTGCTGCGGCTTCACAGTGGACAGCACTAGGCTGGCATTCACTGTCTCGCGGGTCTCGAGGGAGTCGCTGGCATGTTCCCTGGTGGCTCTCCTGGAGCCCTGCCTACAGCTTGTCAGGGGGTGAGACCGCGGGTGAGCAGAGGACCTGAGCGTGCTGCCAGCACCCCCTGAATCAGCCTGGCCATCAGCCAGATGGGAGAGGCCACCCGCCCCAGGCCAGCATTCACTCTTGTCTCTGCGGCAGATTGTCACAGCACTCTGAGGGAGGGGGAAGCTCTGGGCGGCTGGCAACTCTGGGACTCACTGAAGTCCTCCAGCCCCAGTGAGTGACAGGAAGAGCCCTGCCCTGGCGTCAGTCAGACCCCTCTGCCTCCTTGTTGGCCACAGGACTCAGTGACCCTTCTGGTGCTCTGAACATAGGACTTTGCTAGCACAGTTGTTGTGGAGACTAGATGACTTCTCCCATGGGAAGTGCTCAGCCTGGCGCCTGGTCCTTGCTTGCTCACTGGAGGTGAATTTCCTTCCTTTCACCAGGGCACCAGATCTCGGTCCACTTCCTGGCCTTATTCTTTCCCCAAAGGTTAAGACTCTGAAGGCTGAAAATGCGGGGCTGGGCACTACCTTCCCTCCACATGCTGTAGACATACCCAGGAGAGCATTCCCTACATCCTACGAGACTGTGCCACCCACCACCTGGCACCCAAAGGCCCTTAGACAATCACCTGAGTGGGTGGAAGCCACAAAATCCTGACCGAGGTCCAGCAGCAGAGGGCCTCTCGCTGATGGCATGAGCCAAAGACAACAGATTAGCAAAAGCAGTTCTGTGTGCACGGGGTTTATGCTCCCTGAGCTAAGGAATAGTTTAATTCCTAACTTCTGTGGTTTCTGAAGTATGATCTGCAAAACACTCACATAGAAGCATATTGATGCTCTTGAGGAGGCTGCACATGCAATAATGCTTTGACGTTCTACATTCAACTATGTTGACTTGGGTTCTTTTTTTCTTTTTTAATTTAATTTTTTAGGTGTAGTTGAACACAACACCTTCATTTTATTTACTTATTTTTACGTGGTGCTGAGGATCGAACCCAGGGCCTCACACGTGCTAGGAAGGCGCTCTACCGCTCAGCCACAGCCCCAACCCTTGACTTGGGTTCTTTATAGCAAGACTTTTCAGGGCCATTTTTCTCAAATATTTTGGGAAGAATCACAAAAGATTTTGCTATCTGTTGACCTAGGCAGAACCTTTCTATTTTCAGGGGGAATCCGCATTCTTGCTTTGGGGAACCGGAACTTCAGTAAGCCTTCCAACTGGAAAGATTTTACTTCTGCTTTTTTTTTTTTTTTTAGGGAGGTTTTAGAGCTGCAAACAAGTCAATTCGAGAAGCAGAGCTTTAAAATTTTTTATCTTAGCAGAGGATCAAAATTATGTGTGCTCACACTGTACCTAAGGTCCATCTCCACCATGTTCTGTAACTGTCCCTGTCTACTCAAGGGCCTGGGGGAATTCCAGGAGCTCACACATTTTGCAAGTTGGACAGAGAAACGTGGCTTCTCTGGGTACCACGGTGGGGAACCACTTTTTGATATCCAGAAGGGATTTGTAGAGGTGTCTTACCTTCTGACACTGGCTGGGATTCATCCTGGTCCATGCAGGACCCACGGTTAGTATCCACTTCTGAGATGCCACCCAAAGCAAACATTGCCCCAGCTGAGAATGAGAACAGTGGGTGACATGAGAGCAGGCAGGACCTCTGTTGACAAGAGAACTTTGTCTGTGGAATCTCTGAACCTTACAAAACCTCCCTGGCATGTCTAGCACCCGCAGGACAGTGCTCTGCCTTGCTCAGGAACACTGCCCCTTGCCACAGGGCTCCATCATCCCAACTCAGAACAGAAGTCTACTTTGATTTTACCCACACAAGCAATCCCGAGGTTTGCTATCAGATGCCACGTCTTATTTCCTATATGGATTGACCCTCCAGACATCACCTGGGATCTTGCTGGACTGCAGGCTCTGGTTCAGTAGGCCTGCTGGGTCCTGAGATTCTACACGTCTAGCGAGTTCTCAGCGATGCTTGTGCTGCTGGGTCACAGATCACACCGAATAGTTCTTCCACGGAACTCAACATCTAGCCCTGGAGTAGAGCAAGCTCACGATGATGCTTCTGCTTTTCCTTTGGATACCTGCACCCCACACTGCAGGGTCAAGGCCCCTTTACAAATCCTCATCTCAAGGCTGCAAAGAGCATGGGGCAAATATTCTTATTCCCTTTTTACTGGTGAAGAAACTGAAGTTGAGAAATATCTCCCAGGTAACAGAGTGAGAAATAAGTAGCAGAGTCCTGGAGTTCAAATCTGGACCTCTTGAGGTTTTCCCAACATGCACCACCCAATCCCTACTGCAGAGATCACCAGGGTGGAGGTCATGAGATATGAATGCCCATCTCAGCCTGGCCAGCAGCGTGCAGGGTGAACACTAAGCTCTATAAACCCCTGGGCCTCCAGAGATAACACAGGGGGTTTGGTGATAGCAGATAGCACTGGCATTTCATGATTCCGTGTGGCCCGGAGAAGCTCCCCAGACTACCAGGTGCACACGTTAGCCGGGCCCTGTTAAGACGCAGTCTGATTCAGTGTATCTGAGGTGGGGACCAAGCTCCCAGTTCTCACAAGCTTCCAGGGAACACAGATGCTATGGATCCACAGACCATTTTGCACTTTGGTTTGGCTGGATCTTGGAATCATCTGAGCAACTTCAAAAGTCCCTGGGTTCCTGTCTCTAGAGACAGACTTGGGTGATCTGGGTAGAGGCCAGGCAGTGGCAAGTTTTGAAAGCTCTCGAAGACCACAACTGGGAATCACTGTGTATAGGATCTGGCTCTCGGTTGCACCATCAGATGACGCAGCTGTCTGATAATTATTAAGCTCTGCTCCTAGATTTTCTGATATTAGATGAGTCATGTGTGTAAAGGACAAACTGTCCTGCACTTATTTTTTTCCTTATACTCTGTGGGAACCACAGCCCTTTGGAGATCCCACTGGGAGATAAGTCTAGAGGGTGAATCTTTTGGCTACAGCAGAGTTGAGTTGGCCTGCTTGTGCTAGATCCTGGTTGGGGTTGGTAGCAGAACATGGTACCCCAAAATCTCTTCCATCAAATTTAGTTTCTAGTTGGACCAGACACAATCGTCAGCTTAGGGTCTTTTTACCTTGATGGGGGATTTTGAAGGTCACATCTCTACCCAATTATTAATTTGGAAACATGGCTCCTAAAGAGTGGAACCCTGGGGTACTTCCTTGCATTTGTGAGAGGCCAAACATAGAAACGTCTGTCAGACCCCTCTGAACCCTTACCATTAAGTGGCTACAGCCCAGCTATGTAATAAACAGAATTGTTTGGCATTCCTTTTGGCTGGAAGGCAGTGAAGAAATTCCTGAAATGGTAATTAGAATGGAGAAGTTTGGAAACCTGTGATTTAGGGTTAGGAAGCAGCATTCTTTGGGCAGAGTACTGCCCTGGGATTAGTCAATGGCGCCGTTAGGAGAGGGAGGAAACTTCACAGTGGCATTAGGACTTGCTCGGCGACTAGATGGATCAGCCCAGTAAAGCAGCAGCAGCCTGGGAAGGACAGGGCAGGGGGCCTGGGAAGAGGGAGAAGCTGAAGGCCATCAAAGTACCCGATACCTCTGAGGAGTGTCTGAAGGAGGCAGCACTGTGGGATGCTTGCCAGGAGGCGTCTGAGGGTCCAGGTGGGTTGTGGGCTAGACCAGTTCCATCCCTGTGACCACCAGCTCTTTGTTGGTCAAAGTGCGCTCTGGGGATCAGTAACCTCAGCAAGACTTACAAACTCACAAGTGACGCAGAATCTGGAGCCCCATCCTAGACCAGATCAGAACCTGTACTTCAACAAGACCTCTACCGATTCCCATGCGTTGGTGTCTGAGGAGCCCTGTGCTGAATGACATGTTCTTCAATATGGCGGACACGGAAATATCCAAAGGAGTTTTGAAAGATCCTGAAGCCTGGTTCTTCCCCACACAGTCTTATTTAATTGGTTCATGGAGCAGATTCAGCACTGGAATATTTAAAACTCCTCTGGGCATTTCTAAAACCAGGACAATTGGGCTGAAATAAATGCTTCATGACACTGGTTTATTTGGAAAACCAAAGTTCTGAGACAGTGTGGTTCCAACATAGAGGATAACTGAAATATAAGAGCCTCAACAGAGAGATCTGCAGATACAAGAAATCAGTGCCCACAAGGGATATCATTGAAGGGTCAGGAAACAGGGTCAGGGAAACTTGGTTTTCCACCAAATATTAAGTACAAATTTAAGTCAATTTTACTTAAATGTTGCAAACAGGAAAGCCTGGAGGTTTGGGACATTTGAGGGGTTGACTTCTGGTTTGGGTGTGGTTTGTCTCCCAGGCATTCATATGTTGAATGTTTGTTCCTCAGTGTGACTAAGTGGGAAACAATGGGACCTTTAAGAGTTTAGAGGTTGTTACTAGTCCCTTTCTGTCTTTCCATGTGATGACTCCCTCCCTTAACTATTCCTGCCATAAGGTGCCATGTGGTCAAAGGAGTCCTGGCCATACTGCTTGGACTTTCAGTCTCCAAAACTGTGAGCTACATGAACTTTTCCTTATAAGTAATCCAGCCTCAGATAGTTCATCGTAGTCACAGAAAACTGACTAACATACAGAGGGCTGATAAATTCATAGCGACCTTCAGATGTATCCACTTAGGTGACGGGCATGAACCCATCTGAAGAAATGCTACTTTCAGCCATCTGGGACCAATATTCACCAAGGAAAGAAAGCTCAAATCAGTTCCAAAAGCAGTTCCTAAGATTAATTCTCTATTTGCCTTAACCGTCATCCCAGACCCTCGAATAGAAGAGTGGGTGATGCCTGGTACCTTGCCACAGAGCATGGAGGTATTTGTTCTCAAGCTCTGTCCTCTCCCTCTGCCTATGTAACTAACATCCCACTGATTTCTAATATAAGCCCTCCTGGGGAAAAAGTCTGCTCTTGGACTTTGGACTAAGTTGCTCAGAGTAGGTCCTAGGGATAATATTTAGAAAGTTAGAAAAGCCATAAGGAAGAGAGTCTCCCAGTAAGAAAACAGCCAGGCCAAGTTAATAAGTCCTATTCCATCTCCCCATCCACGCACACCCATAGCTAAGGAATATGAATTAGGCTTGGACCAGAATATAGGAAGGGCCAAAGTCACGGGGACCAGAGCCCAGAAGGGTGCTCCAGTTCACTGGGAGTTCACACCACTCACCAGGTCAGCGTCTGGAGCATAGTGAATTCTGAAGCTCTCCGGAGTGTCTTCCACCACAATGATCCCAGAGACTAATGCCTCACTGGAGATCATAAAATGGGAGTGGATAGATGTGGAATTGTGATAGCAGTCACCCAATAGGGATGACTACAAGGTTTTGGACATGCCTTTCATGGAGAGATGGAGTCTGTGTCTCCCCATCTGGACTCTTGACCAATAGGATGCAGGGGAATGACGTGCGGATCTCCAGCCTCATCCAGGTCCTAGGGGATTGGCAGCTCCTGCTTCCTCTCCCTTGGAATATTGTTCTTGGAACACAGTCTGCATGCCATTCTCAGTCTCTCATGGAGCCCAGTGACAGTCCCAGTTGCAGCCTCAGACAGTCCCCACAAATGGTCAGCCCGAGTGAGTGAGCACTCAGTTGGCACTGACCCTCCAGCCCTCGGTGAGCAAGTGGACCCCAGCGAACCACCTAGGCCCAGCCATGCCCAGACCACAGAATTATGAGCAAACTCAGCTACTAACTTTTGGGCTGGCTTTTGGTCCAGGTAACTGGAACTGAGGTAGGTACCAGGGTGAGGCGCTTTAGTAAATACAGCTTAAGATACAGGTGCTGGCTTTGGGTCTGAGGGGCAGGTGGAAGATGGGGGCCCTCTAGGAAGCTGTTAGTCAGAGATGAAGAACATGAGGAAAGTGATACAAAAGCCAGAGAAAAACAATGCTTGGTACGTTGTGGTGGGAAGCATAGCAAAACTGTCACCTGAAATTGTAAGACCTCAGAAAGATTGAAGAGCATGTCTGGAGGGTCCCTTAAGAAACCTTAAGGCTGGGTCCCACATCAGCTTCACAGGGCACTTGACTTGAAAAGAAGGATCAGTCTGCTTTTTGTCAAATGGAATTGATTATAAATTGATAATGCAAAATGGGTTTAATCATTGTAGTAGCTTAGACTGACAGGAATAGAGGAGGTAGAACAAGAGGCCTTGATAGATTATTGTATATGTGGTATATACATGCCATACATTTTGCCACTGGAGGAGACTTTGGAGGCTCTTGGAAGGGGGAGAGTTGATTTCACATAATGAAATATATTTTATTATTTATAAGAATATAAATAATCTGTAACCAAAAGGTGGACTACAAATATCAAAAATAGATGTGAATTCCTTGGCACTTCTCCAACCACGGGATACCACCTGCATGTCCTCTCAGGTTCGTTCCGTGACTCATCGGATCAGTGTGCATTCCGTGACTCATCGCGACTACACAGAAATGCAGCTTCCCTCGGTTTGTGAGCCCAGGTCTGAAAAGACAGACAGCTCCCACTCTTCTGCGGGTTGGATACCTGCTCTTGGAATCCACCTGCTCTTCTGTAAAGAAGTCTGAGCAGCCCCAAGAGAGGCCTTGTGGACAGGACCCAGAGCTCCCAGCCAGTGGGGATCACCAACTTGCCAGCCATCCAACAGAGCCATTATGGATGCAAACCCTCCAGGGTTGCTCAAGCCCTGCCCAGAACAGAGACAAGCAGTCTCCACTGACCTCTGTCCAGATTGCAGGTCCTTGAACCAAGTAAATGTCATTTGAAACTAGTGTCTGGGAATGGTTAGTCCAGGAGAGGTTATTTGGCTTCCCGTTGTCTTTTAGTGTAACCATCTTCAACTGCATGAAATAGTCTAAGGCATGAAGAGGGAGGTGGACATAGACCAAGGGGCTGCACTTCCACGTTCACGTCCACAGCTAAGTGACCACAGAAAGTAGCCCTGCGAGAAAGGGAAGGCCAGCCGCTGGGGAGTCTGGTGGGAAGACGTAGTTCAGGAGGACTTCTGCCCTCTTGGTGGTTTCCTGGGCAATCCAGGGGGCCAGACAGATGTGGTGCATCCATCTCTTCTGCCAGGAGTTCATTGAGGCTCAACCAGCCCTCTCTGCACCACCTCCCTGTCTTCCTCCTGAAATGTGAGGCAGCGTAGGGAGACTTTCTTTAACCACGACTTACAGGGACCTGCTTCTCTTCACAGCCTGTTGGCTCTGGGGAGATTTATCTCACTCACTTTATTTTTCTTTGTAAATATTATTTAATGTTTTTATTTAAAAATTTTTAAAACCATAACTATGTGAGTGCCAAAATAAGATGGCCAATTCAGGGAAAAAATCCATAAACTAGTTGGGAACATCCCACAACAATGAGTACTCGGATGCATGTTACTGAGTGCGTGAGGTGTAAGCACTCCCTGGGTTTTTGAACTTAAGTCTTACAACAGCCTAAGTAAATTTACTTTTCTATTATGATACTTCTTAATCACTGGGAACATGTGATGTTCATCCTTCTAGTACTTTACTTTTCATATTGATACACACACACACATATATATATGTTTACTTTTATTTACAAATATAGAACCATGCATGAAAAATTAATCTATGATCTGTTTTTGTGTCTAGCAATGTGCCTTGAATGTCTGTCAATGTCACAAGGGAGACCTCTCCAGGATCGCTTTTCACAGTTGCATGACGTTCCACTGAGCGTGTTAAGATACGAGGAAAACTCATCCTCTCCGCTGCGACTGTGTGGGAGTGTTAGAAAGGGGCCTCCATCTCGGCTGGCTGATTCCTTGTTAGTCTTCTCTTGGGGATGAAACTCCTCAAACCATACGGAAATGCCAAAACAAGGTCATGGAACTGTGCTCAAGGGGAGTCTGTCCCGTTTACTATCCAGGTCTTTGCTTTGGTAAACTCTGAAATGGAAAAAGATTCAAACTGTACGGGGAGTCAGGCAGGGGGTTGGCAAACCCCGTTTTCAATGAGGACCAGTGCTGCTGTGGTCAGAAGAAAGGAGTTGGGAAGGGAAGGGGGGAGGAGAGGAAGGGGACGGAGAGCCAGGGAGGGGTGGGGTGGGGAGAGACCAGGGCGGGGAAGGGAGAAGTCTTCCAGTGGCTTCCTGACTCGAAGCGGGCATGGAAAGAAAGACCAGAGGTTGAGCTGCGTTCGGTGGTCACGCTGTCCCCCTTCTCTACACCTTTGACAAGTCTGGTGTTTTCCACCTTGTGAACCCATATTTGGGTCCAAGTGGACTCCCTGAGCATGAGAGGTGAAAGTTGGGGAATGAGGACAGCTTCCACGGGGTTACCTATGGACATGACACAAGTCATCAAAGTGATTTCATGCCTTAGACACGGAGGTGTAGCTATAGAAGCCGTGGAGTGAAAATTCCTTAGAGGACAGCCTTGGAAGAGGAATCTCTAGGTTAAAGAGGAGACCCAGCCTCCATGTTTATAGCTGCACAACACAAAATAGCCAAATCATGGAACTGGCCCAGGTGCCCATCAAGGGAAGAATGAATACGTGTAGGAAATGTAGTATACACACGGTGGAGACTCAGCCACAAAGCAGAGTGAAATTGACATTTGTTGGTGAGTGGGTAGAACTGGAGACTATCATGCCAGGGGAAATAAGTCAGACTCAGAAAACCAAGAGTCAAATGTTTTCTTTCATATGTAAAAACTAGATCAAAATCAGGGAAAGAAGGAGGAGGGATCAGATGTCATAAAGATATAGGGAAGAAGGGGATTGAGAGGGAGGGGGAGGAAAAGTGGAATCAGTTTAACATAATCTTGGTATGTGCAGGTGTAAATACACCTCAGCAAATCCCACCATTATGCATATGTAGAAAGCACCATTAAAAATAAATAAATAAATGAGCAAAACAAGATCAGTAGAGGAATAAGGATGGGGAAAAGAGGAGGGGAGGAAAAGGGGTGGAACCAGAGCCTGAAAGGGAGTAAGTCAAATTCCACACATGCGTGATTTTGTCAAAATGAGCCCGACTACTAGGTGTGACCACATGCTCTAACAAAAACTTAAACAAATAAACAGTAAGCCCCCGGAATGGCTTTCACAATGTCCGAAACTTTAAAAAATACTTGGTAACAGAAAATCAAAAGTTCCGGTGGTTTGTTGTCTTATTAGTTCGCATTTGCAGTCTGCTGAGCCGTCGTGAGATTAAAGCCCTCTGGACTCTGTGACAGATGGTGGCCAGGTGGCTTTCCTCCACCTGCACAGGAATGAACACTGCTTCGGAGCAACTCCAAGGCTTGTCTCTGTCCCTCGGTCTCCCTGCCATCGCCATGGTCCAACCAGTGGACTCCATGAGCACGTGTCATGAAGGGGTGCCGAGGCTGGTCAGCGGCTGCTTTACAGGGAACTCAACCCAATTCCCCTCATGGAGCAGGTGGCCTTGAGTGGAGAAGGCAGGATGGTTCAGCTGATGCTTCCCCTGTGGGGACACAGGTGGTGACAGGTCTGGCACACCCCATCATGAGTACACCTTAGGGGAGGTCCTCTGTCTGCTCCTGGTTGAGGTGTTGGTGTCCTCACACAAGGGCACTGTTCCCCTGTGTGATGCCCTCTGTGGGCATTTTGTGATGATGGCAACTCTAACTCCCATCCTAGTGTGCACACCAGGCACTCTGCCAGCTTGGCCACAGCCTGTGTCACCGAGCACTTGTGGGCTCTGTCAGAGGGCCTAGAAGAGACCTCCGGCACAGAGTCTGGTCCTGACTATGGGACCGGGCGTGCCTTAGGTGTGCCCAGTGTGCCGCTGTGGCCCCAGGCCTGGACTCGGACTCTGGAGGAGGACAAAGGACACAGAATGTCCTTGCTGAGTGCCTGTGGTGACCCACTTAGCAGGGTGGCACATTTCTCTCCAGAGTTTAAGCTTCAATTCAGGTCCAGACTAGTAGACCAGCCCTGAGGGGCAGAGGCACGTTCCTCCCCATTCAACCGGTGGGGCAGGGGCAGGACCGGTCAGCAGGACTCTTTTCTCCTAGTGCTCAGGCTTGGTCTCCAGGGGCCCTGGGGGAGAGGAGAGGGCCTCTGTGTCCTGGAGCCAGCTGCTTTCTCCTGTGCTTCTCCAGAATTGGATTCCAGGACTGTGCCAGGTGTTTGGGGAGACCCACGGGAAGTGATAATAATCAATGAAAACCCTCAAAGAAATAACAGGACATAGAGTAACAAGGGCAGAATCGTTCCGCATGGTGAGTCAATGCTGCCTGCGGACTCTGAGCAGAATCATTGCCGCTCAGCTGGGGCCCTCTGCACCCCATGTGGCTGATAGCGGGCTGGTCCAGAGCAGGGGGCTTAGCAGACACCCTGAAGTTTTAATATGACTTAGTGTGGGGTTCAGAGGTCTGAGCAAGTTTTTTTTAAATTTCTCCTTTTATTGTGATTAAGAACGCACGCTCATTGTTCCAGTTCCTGGGTCTCCCTGTGGGGTTGCCCTACACGCATGCGCATGCGCATTCATTGAGCTTTTCCTTGCACCCTTCTATACTTCCCTGTCCCTAATTGAGTTAATGCTGCAGATCTGTGACTTAATAATCACCCAAAGTACCTGAATCTCAGTGCTTTCAGACAAAATCATGCCGTGTGCATACACGAACTCACCACAGTGAATCCCACCCACCAGCTCTTCTTCCCGCACTTTCCTCCAGGCTTCCCAACTATTGCTATGGCTTCTGCACAGTTGCATATTTTTATTACTCTGCAATGAAAACGTCAACTCTCTGTCAGCCGTTACCCTTTGAAAATGCAGCCCTTCTTGGTCCACGGGTCTCACATTGAGAGCTGTTTCCACGTAGATTGGTAACAGCAGCGAATGATTCTGCACCATGTGAGGGGTTTTCAGTTGCTCTTTGCACCATTTTGTGTCTGAGCTTCTCTGGGGCTGTTGGGATCAGCTGGGCTCATAGCACACTCTGCTTCTTATTTTGCATCTACAGACCCTTTCAGAAGTTCCAGTTCTTCTGTCTTTGCTCATTGTGATGACTTTTATCATGCAAACAAGACATCTAAGTGAAAGAACAAGATTATCTGGAACATGAATACAAATAGGAGGTGGGTGTTATGTGGCAGAGTGGATGACAAAGTTCCGTTCGTTTTGGCAACTGTACAATCTGATGACTTTAGTTTTAATAAAATGTTACTCAATTTGCTGTCTATGAAATAAATGAGTAAAATTATTTATGCATTCTTAAAAATAATTAACTCATGAAAACTAAATCTGTTTCATTTTAAGATCACTGTAGGCATTTTTGACTTTTCAAAAAACAAATTTTCTAAAAAAATCTTATGCTATCTGCATTTTAGAGAATATTTCAAAATAACTCACATTGAAAACTTCAAATGAAGCATTGCAATAAGAAAAACTTGTACTAAAATACTAAATTTTATGCATTCAACAACTAAAAATATAAATGTTTTACAAAATGTTTCAGTTATATAAAAGCAAAACTATTTTTAAAACTTAATCTTCTGAAGGTACAAAGACCAAAGGTTCACTTTAATTAACTAGATTTAATTTATTTGGTCTTTATTTTTAGAACTCATAGTTCATTATTAAATTCCATCAATCATCAGACTCTAGCGAATTAATATTAAAAGTTGGTAATATTCAGGTGGGAACAAACTGAGCCTCTTTGTAAAATGTATTTCCCACGATGGGTTTCCGGGGAAAAATAGGTGCAGCTTGCACCAGAGCTCCAGAAGCTGCATGTCCAGGTGGTGGCCCGTGTGTGTGTGTGTGTGTGTGTGTGTGTATGTGTGTATGTGTGTGTGTATGTGTGTGTGTGTGTGTGTGTGCGCGCGCGCTTGCTTGCGTGTATGTGGTCACTTGGTGTCATGGCTCCCTCTGCTGGTTGTGGGAAGCACAGCTCTGAAAGCAGCTCCAATAGGGCACAGCTAGAAGACCTGAAGGTGTTCTATAGGTAACCAGAGTGGACCCTGATCTCCATGCAGGCTGGCCCTCTCTGTAGCAGGACCCAGCAGGGTAGAGGCCAAATGTGGCTCTTAAGAGTTTGTGATGAACCCAACGTGTACATTCACCAAGCACGGTGAGCTGGGGGATGAGTAGCTGGGTCTCGCTGTAGATCTGGGGCTTGCTCTGCAGAGGTGTGGAGACCCTGAAGCACTGTGAAGCGCTCAGGAAGTACTAGGTGAGGTCTGCATTTGCAGAGGATTTCCTGATCAACATGAGGCAGGCAGTCTGGAGAAGGGAGTAGAGAGAGGTGGGTGGGCAGTTACCACTAGGTCAGGTTCAGGACACTGGTGATAACCAGTATCACCCAGCCTCAGGTGCATGTGTCACATGTCTCCACCTTCTGTGTACCTGTGAGTCTGATGCTATTGGCTGCTTTAATGATCCCTTGTCCTGTCTCCTGGGTGGGGTCAGGCAGTGGAGCTCAGAGGGATGGTGAGGTGGTTAGAGAACACCAGCTCTTCAAGTTGGCTGGGCTGCATTCCCTGAACAGAGCCTTAGCCCCTATGGTGACCCACTCCTTGCAACTCCAGGTTGCTCAGCACACCAGTCACCACTCAGACCCCTTGCTCCTTCTCTGGGTGTTGGTGGGTTCAGAGCAGTCCCCTGTGCGTCACCGCCTCCTGTTCCTTCCGCTGGTTTCTGTTTTCAAACACTCCTTTTCTTACAATGTCCTCTACCATGCACCTTTGAGTGCATGCTCTGTCCCTTGCCAGGACCTCACGTGTGCCAAAGGGTTTGAAATTTATTCTGCAGACAATGATGGTGGGTGTGGGCTACTGACAGTCTTAGACAGGGTAGTGTCCAAAGCAGATGTGTGTTCTGGAAAGATCTATCTGGTGGAACTGGGCAGGACAGTCTGACTCAGGAAGTATTTGGGGCAAGCAAACCATGATCAGATGGTGGAACGCAAGTGATGTGCAGTGGGCCAGAGCCCGAAGCCAAGCCTCTCAATGAGCAGGTTGGTTGCACTCAACACTTTAAAAAAATATAAATTGATTGTGTTGTTTTTTTTTTAGGGTTGCAAACAAGTTTGCAGAAAAAGGTCAATAGTATTGTGGGGTGGCCAGCACCCTGCCAGGGTAGGTTCCTGCTCAGGAGGTGTGAGCCACCTGGGAAAATTAAACGTCTGAAATAATTAGTAAGAAATAGAGACAGTGTCAGAAATTAGATAAAAGCAGAGCACCTGATAGGTCTTCCAGTCCTGATAGGAACTGGAACTGAACTACTGAAAAATGGCCCCATTCGTTATTTAAGGGGGAGCACAACAAAGGCAGGGATAAGGTTTCAGTGGAGAAGTCTTGGTTCCCTGCTCACTTCTGGTGTGGCGGGGCCTTGCAGTAAACAGGTTGATTGGCAGTTGGCAAGCCACACTCATCTCCAAGAGATGGCTCCAGGAGGTCACCCCATCTCAGGTGCTGTGCTGAACTGGTGATGGAGCTGGGCAGGACGCCACATGGTCCAAGCGTTCTCAAACCAGCAGAGCTGCTGCTGGGGGTTCCCCATACCAGGCTTTCCTACCTAATGGCTTCAACATGGTTTGAGTTCACGCACAATTCACACATGGGTTGTGGATGGCCTCCGGCACAATAGCATCAAAGTATTCCATTTTCCCTGCCTTGTTCTCTGCAGCACTTGCCCCACAATGGGGGCTAAGCCAGCTAGTCCTTTCATGGGGCCTTGTACTGGGGACTTTCTGGGACCACTGTTGTGTCCCTTAGGTGGGCGCCCCAATGGAGACATCATACCAGACACACGCGTGAGCCACATATGTAATGCCAAGTTTCCTTGTAACCACATTTATTCAATGTTACAGCTTAGATATGTGCAGTCGTTTGAAAGCTCATGTGTGAGACAATGCAAAATGTTCAGAGGTGAAAACTCAGATGATGAGAGGTGGAGCCTAATCAGTGAGTTGACTCACTGGTCGGGATCCAGTGGGTGGTAAGCAGGCAGGCAGGGTGTGGCTGGAGGAATGAGGTCACTGGGGTTTATGTTTGTCCCTGGTGAACCGCAGCAGCTTTCCTTTGCCCTCCTGGCTGTCCTGAGCTGAGCAGCTTCCCTCCGCCACGCCCTTCCGCCATGATGCTCTGCCTCCCCAAGGCCCAGAGCTTTGGAGTCTGCTGACATGGACTGAGTCTCTGAAACCGTGAGCCAAAATGAACTTTTCCTCCTCTGGGGTGTTCATGTTGGGTCTTTTGGTCCCAGTGACCGAAAAAACAAAAACACAAAAAACACACAAGTAGAAAGAAATAGGTGAAGCTAATTTAAAAATATATTTATTCTAATATCTAAAATATTGTCACTTCAACATGTAATCAAGGGGTCATCATGAGATGTTTGACCTTTTTTGTTATCTTTTAGCTTTAACATATTTAATTGAAAAGTAAAGATTGTCTCTCTTCAGGACACAGAACACGATGATTGGATCCGCCTGCACATCATGTAAAGCCCATCGCGATCCAGCTATCGAACAAGCCCAGCACCAACAGTGCTGCCCAGTGGCCTCTGGAGCGCGTTCCTCTTGCCAGGGCAGCTTTGTGCCCTCGGATCTGCAGCCCTCCACTCCCCAGCTCCCCGTCTCTGGCCACTCCCCACGCACTTTCTGTCTCTTCTAGATTCCACGTGCAGGTGAGACCGTGCTGTTTGTTGTCCTGTGTCAGCTTATGTCATTTAGCCTGTTCTCGAGGCTCACCCATGTTGTCACAAATGATGACAATGTTTCCGTCTTCGTCAAAGGCTGACTGGTATGAATTAACGAGCATTCGTATTACATTTCTTTTTCTTTTTTTTTTTTAAAGAGAGAGAGAGAGAGAGAGAGAGAGAACTTCAGTATTTATTTTTTAGTTATCAGCGGACACAACATCTTTGTTTGTATGTGGTGCTGAGAATCGAACCCGGGCCGCACGCATGCCAGGCAAGCGCGCTACCACTTGAGCCACATCCCCAGCCCCGCATTACATTTCTTTATCCTCCGTCTGCTCACCCACTGATGCGCACTCTTCTTTCCTTCCTTGGCTCTGGTGAGCAACGCTGCAGCGAACCTGTGTGGCTCTCTCTGACCCTCTGACACCATCCCTGGATGATCAGGGACCGTGCCTGGTCAGATGGCAATTCTAGTCTTACGTTTCCCAGGAACCCCCGTACTGTTTTCCAGGGTCGGTAATAATTTATGTTCACATCAACACGTTCTAGAATCCCTTTTTCTCCAACGCTGCCAACTCTTCTTTTGTCTTGGGTATAAGATGATATCTCATTGTGGTTTTCATTTGCATTTCTCTGATGATTAGTGATGGTAAATACATTTTTAATATACCCATGAGTCATTTGTGGTACTTTTTTGGAGAAATATTTATGCAGATCTTTTGCCTATTTAAAAAATCAGGTTATTTGTTTTTCTGCCATTGGACTGTGTGTGTTCCTTACGAACCTGGATATTATTTGTTTGCTGGATATTTTACCAATATTTTCTCCTATGCAGGCTATATCTCCACTCTGCTGGCTGACTCCTTGCTATAGAAAGCTCCACGCTTTTGACTTTTGTTTATCTTGGTTTTGTTGCCTGTGCTTTTTGTGTCAGATCGAAAAGTCATTGCTAATACTATGTGAAGGAGTCCTCCCCTTTGTTTTCTTGTAGGAGTTTTGTGGCTTAAGATCTTACCTGTAAGTCCTTAATCCACCTGGAGTTGATTTTACCATCCACTGTGAGACACGGATCCAAGTTCATTCTCTGGCATGTGAATATCTGGTTTTCCCAATAACACTCCTGGAAGAGTCAGTCCTTCCTCCTCTGTGTGTTCCTGGCACCTAATTAAGATTAGTTGGTTGTACAGGTATGGGTTGATGTCCTGCTTTCCTCCTCTGTTCCATTGGTCCCCGTGTCTGTTTTTATATCAGTACCATACTGTTTTGATTACTGTGAATTGGTAATATAGCTTGAAGCCAGGCAGTGTACTAGGTCTTTGAAATCTCGTGTGTGTTTCACACTGAGAGCACATCACAATTTGGACCAGCCCCATTTCCAGAGCTCAATGTCCACCGTGGCTGATGACTGCAGTGCTGGGGAGCACAGAGTTAGACCTTTGCCGATAACTGCCAGGGTTTTCCTTCACCTTTGTCAGAAAGAAAAACTGAACTATAAACTCATACTCGGGTAGCACAGTCTGCTGCAGTCAGCTCAGGAAAGCAATCCATTGCATAAAGTAGCCAGCCCAGGAGCCTACTTTCAATTTAAGAGCAATCAGAAAAAGCGCCAAATGCACCCTCAGCCAGCCACGTGGGGTGCCTTGCCTCTGGTCAGCTCCCCCAGCTCCCCCAGGCCAGTGGCCTCCAATCAGGGTCCCAACACCTTCCTTGCTTTCCTGATATCAGGTTGCCCTGCTTCTCTGCCTGCCTCTGAGTCTCCACCAAAAGCGAGTGTTGCTGGCTGACTCCTTGCTATAGAAAGCTCTACATGTAAACAGCCTTTGCTGATTCTCGCTTGAGTGGTCTTTGGTTATTTCCACAGCCTACAAAGTGGCGAGCCCAAGCCTACTCTACAACATGGGACTCTCTTCTCCTCCAATAAATAGCCCATTTCCCCCTGGCAGGGGGAGTTATTAGGGAGATGCAAATTAAAACCACTAAGAAATTTAAGTGTCTACCTCTCTGAACAGAGTGATTATAATTTCATATGGTCCAGGATGCTAGGAAAATGGCTCTCTCCTGTTGCTGCTGGGAATGTAAAATGTCAGCTGTTCTGGAAAACAAGTTGGAGTAGGCTTCCTATTTGACACAGCAATTGTACCTCTGGGCATTTGTCACAGAGAAACAGAAATTCACCTTTATGCAGAAATGTGTAGGTGAACGTTTAAGCAACTTTCTTCAAAATAGACACAAATTTTAAACAACTCAAAGGTCTTCAATGGACAATGGAGAAATAGAAGGCTATGCAGCAATTAAAAAAAATCCCAGATCAATTATTGCCATAGATCTGGCTGAATCTCCAGGGAACTGTGCTGAGCAAAGAAAGCAGATCTCAAAACCTCCATTTGTATACTTATTCTGCTTGTGCAATAGTCTCAAAGTCACAAAATTAATGAGATGGAGAAGGCAGTGTGGTGGCCAGGGACAGGGGATAGGGCCAGGCTGGGGATGGGTGACTGCCGAGGCCACCATGAGGGATCTTGGCTTTGACAGATTGCTGTATATTGACAGGTAGTGGTTACGGGTAACTTCACCTATGCTAAGTGAATGGAACTACATACACGTGTGACACCCACAAAAATGTGTGTAAAATTGATGAGCCCTGAATAAGGTTTGTGGATGGCAGCAATGTCAATTTTATGTTTTTGAGATTCACTGTAATTAAGCAAGGTATTACCCTTTGGGTGGACTCGGGAAGGGTACATGGGACCTCATGGCCATCTTTACAGTTCCATATAACTATGCCGGGGAGCATATGTTCCAGCACTGACTACATAACCTTTCGGGCGCCACACCCACAGGAAGTGCTCAATACCTCAGCTCTTATTAGCGATTCAGCATTTTGACATGGTTGCTCTGGTGTTTTTCAAAAAGCTTAATATTCTGGTGAGAGCCCCCAAATGCCTTCATTGGGTCAGTGCTTAGCTTCCTGCCCCTCCTTTCCTAGGCTCTCATTGACCTGGATTTTTCAGGGACTTTTCAGTCTGCAGGTAGGTGGCAGGCAGCTCCTCAGGCCTATCGCCATGTCTTCCATGTGCTGCCACCAGACAAGCAGAGGCCTGGCTTAGTGCCTCCTCTGACTGTGCTCCTGGGCAGAAGGGAGCAGGTGACCATCCAAGGGCAGATCAGAAAATCAGGTGTGAAATGCAGCCCCAAGCGGTGCGTGTATCAGGCAGGTCACCAGAAAAGATTCCTCAGATGGCTCCCAGCCCAGGCCGCACATCAAAACTCCCTGGGGAGTGGTTTGCCCACCCACCCCGTCCACGTCCACACAGAGGAGTGATTCAGTTGCCTGCCGCAGGATTCCAGGGTCTGTTCCTTTGAAGGGCCCCAGAAAGTTCTCACTGCTGTTGGTAATGGTTCCTCACACCTGGCAGAGCCCTGGTCTCCCCCTTTCAGAACACCAGGGGGGCTCTGAAAACATCCCATGAGGTACCCCTTAGGATTAGATACACAGGTGTCACAGTGATTCCCAGGAGCAGTTTATGTGAAATCCATTTGTACGCAGCACAGAATCTACCACTTTTCCATCCAAAGCACTTGATATCGTCAAATAAAATACATCAGTGTCTTTCTCATTTTAATTTTAATTTTTTGCCTACTTTGGACCAATACCCATGTAATCACTGAAAGGGGTGATTCTTTTTGAATGTACCTGTGGCACCTAGGACAGTATGTGTCCTAGGTGGCACAGAGTAAGAGTTCAAAACTAGTGATTGAACTGGGCCCCAGAATTTAGAGAGCACATTGCTAAGCATGGCTTAGCAAGAGGAGGGATGATACTCTACTGACGACTGTATTCTCAGTAGAAGAGATATTTTTCAGCCTGACCTGGATTCCTGAGATTTGGATTCAGTCCCCAGGTGCTGGGCTCTGTGGGCAGTGGGGACTCGGGCTGGTGTCTAGGGGGAGAATGGTATGCAGGGGGTTTGGTTCTGAACCTTCCCTCCCTCACCTCCTCCCAGGGCCCCTGATCTCGTCTGTGGTCCATTAATCCCACCAGTATGTCCCTCCTGTCTCCGCAAAAGCAGAGAGTGCCAGTTGGCACAGCAGGGTCACCTGCAACGTGTGCTGGGCACTTGATTGCCACCCTCTGTCTCCAGAAAGGCACTGTGCCGATTTGAGGGTCACCGAGAGCTGGACCCTGCTGTTCAGAGTCACCCTCAGTGGAGCTCAGTAATTAGAGATGAGTGACTCCAGGTGCCTTGGTTACAGGTAAATCAACCAAGTCACAGAAAAGAGAAAGTGGCTTCCAGAAGGCTTTGTGACATTTAGCACCAGGGCGGGACGGAAGATCGGAATGAAGACTTCATCTGCGTATACTATCTGAGCTCGTGGTCCAGGAACGGAATCGTGTTCCACTCCTATTTACTCAGAAATTGTGAGCACGGTTGGGGCTTGTATTTTGAATCTACCCTGAGAGGCAGGCATTCCCAGGTATCTAGGACCAAAATAAACAGGACAAGCTCATTGCAGGTGTACTTTCAGGAGAGCAGCCGACCAAAGATAATTCCCCCCTTTTTATTCCACCATTGCAGGCGGAACCCAGGGCCTCAAGATATGAGCCACACTCCACCCAGTCGAGGGGAAGCAGCATCAGGGCCTAGGGAGGGAGCAATAGTGGGATTTTCGAAGCAGAGAAATGATTTTGAAAACACTCCGCCATTTACTCACCCACGGTTATCTCTGGGCCAACTCTCCCTGGAGCCATGCCCGAATCATTCAGTGAGGAAAAGGCAAGTGTCAGGTGTCATTAGCAAGAACTGCTTATCTAAGTGTTCACCTTGACATTAGGACACGGGCAAGACCACAGACGCAACAGAGATCTCAAAACGGGAGAAAGTGAAAAAGCACCCTCAAAAAATGTGAGAGCCCAAACGTACTCTAGGATCTCCTCCCCCCGAACCCTGGAAGGCAGTAATTTTAGGGGAAATCCTACCAAGCCTTCATGGAAGAGTTGATTCCAATCACATGCAATTGTCCCCCCCCCACCCCCCCCCCGGCCCAGGAAAAAAAGGAAAAAGGAAAAGCCACTCATCTGTATAAGGAGAAGATGATTTTGACTTCAGAAGCAGAGAGGGTGATGGCGATGGTGGTGGACATTTCAGTACCGCCTCCCTTACAGATGCCAAGGGAAATTTCTAAATAAAATATCAGATCTCCAAATCAAATGATGCATTAACACATTTCATGACCTTGTAGGTTTATCCCAGACCTACTAGGGAGGTTCAACGTTAGAAAATATATCACATTTACTTCGTTAACAAACAGTCAAAAGGGATACGGTTACCTCAATAGATGCAGAATGAACATCTGATAACATTCAACATTTATTTCTGACTTTAAAAAATTCTTTAAACATTAGTAATAAGAGGAAAATATTTCTTTAGCCTGTGAAGAGCTGGAAAGCACAATCTATATCAAACATAACCTGAGGAACTCTATATTCTTTCCTCTTAAGATCAGAAACGAGATAGAAGAGCCCATTATTGTTTGATGTGAGGTTCCCTGGCACGGCTTTGGGATAAGAAGAAGTGAGAGATGTAAGCACTGGAAAGAAAGGGATCAAAGTGTCATTATTTGCAAATTATATGAGCAGGGTACATCAATAACAACTACTAGAACCAATGAGAGTTTGGTAAATTTGTTGCTTGAAGAGAACACCGAGCTGCCAACAGCATTTCTCTGTGTGTGAGAACCAGCAGGAACACAAATGGCCCTGACTTTGGGTGGTTCAACCTAAGGCAAAAGCAATGTGGGTTTGGCAGCAAACCTTTTGAGTTTCCACCTTCCCCCAGGTGTCCTTATCTCATGCTGGGCAGCCACGGCCGGTGGTAGTGCCCTGGCAGCCACAGGGTCCCCAGGGCAGAGCCTGGCTCTCTGCAGTTCAGGGTGTTGCCAAGCTTGGGTGTTTGTTCTGCGGGTTGGATGTCTTGGGCGCATTTGTGACTTGTGATATTTTCAGTTTACAATGGGTTTATCAGGGAGTAAGCCACTGAGAATCAAGTCTCCCCTGTCTATGATCAGAAATGCTAGTCATGATAGCAAGAAATAGTGCAAATGTCTGGGGTGGGGGACAACCAAAAATACACAGGACCTATGTGAAGAAATTTTACAATCTAAGAAAGGATTTAGAAGAGAATCTGAATAAATGGAGGAATGCCACAGTCTGGCTGGGCATAAATGCCGCAGTCTGGCTGGGCACACAATCACGAGCCACCACACAGCTTGTAGATTCAAACAGCAACTCTTTATTCCCGAACTCACACCAGCCGTCTACAATCATGTTCTGGGGAAATCCACGTTCTCTGCCCAAATCCACCTCCACTGGGCTTCTATCTCCAAAATATACTGTCTGAATCCCGTGAGAACTCAAGGGGAACTCAGGCAGCAGGATACGCCCTATTCCCAGCAGGAATAATCTTAAACCTTAAACCTGGAACCTAAACCGGGAACGCCCTAATCCGCCTTGGTCCTTGAGCAAGGTCACCTACATTCAATGTCACTGCAACATGGGGTACTCTGGCAAGGAAATTGTCATACCTACTTGGCTAATGGCTCCCAGCAGAGGAATGTCTTTAATGAAATGACAATATTATCCAATTGTCAAATTTCCCCAAATTAATTTATAAATTCAATGTATTACCCCCAAATTCCAGTTGGGTTATTATATTTTTTATTTTTGTATTGGGGATTTAACCCAGGGATGCTTAACCACTGAGCAACATCCCCAGTCTTTTTTATATTTTATTTTGAGACAGGGTAACTTGCTAAGTTACTTAGAGCCTTGCTAAGTTTCTGAGGCTGGCTTTGAACTTTGAGGCTTGGCTTTGAACCCGCCTGCCTCAGCTTCCTGAGCCGTTGTTTTTTTTAAACAACCCAATAAGCTTTTTCTAAAGTTAAAATTATCTCTGATTATCTATATTCTAAAGGTCTACCCATACTCAGTTAACTTTGAAAAAGAAGAGTAAGTACACAGACACAATCTAACTAAACCAATTCATTAAGTGGGGAACATTAGTCTTAGGACTTCAGAATATCATTTGGGTTTCCAAAATATTGTATTTATATCTTGTGAATATGTACTTGAGAAAATTCCATTGTTGATAAAATAAATTTGTCACCAAATTTTTAGTTCACTACATCTTTTATGTGATTTGTTTTGAAATATCCTTAGGGATAGGCATAAAGCCCTGGGTTTGATCTCCAGCACTGGAAAAAAGAATTAGGTCTCTGAAGCTATAAAGGACTTTATGTGCTTTATGTATGAATAATATCTACTTTGTAGATATTTATTTTCAGGCCAGCGTAATAGATAACTTTTGATTAAAGTTGGGAATCGACTTACAAGATAATCATGGTTTGTTTTGTTTGAAGGAAAAACAAAAAGAAAATAAAAAATTAAATCTCGAAGTAGGTGACATATATTAGAGTGTCCCCGTTGGTAGATAGTTGTATACCCTCTAAATTCTTCTCTTCTTTAGCCAGCATTTCTTATTTACATGAAAAAAACATCAGAAGGGTCAATAGTGCCACAGCAACTGCTCCAGCCGTTCACCTCAATACACTCATCTTTGCTTTTAAACTTTTTTTGGAAATAGTTATTTTAAAACTTGAGAAAACAGTAGCATCCACATATACCATTCATGCCCTCCTCGAGTGTTAAAAATTTAACCCTAGTATATGACCAAATCCAAGAAATTAACATTGGTAAAATACTAATTATTAAACTACAGATTTTACTTAAATGTCACCAATTTTTCCTCCGAATGTCCTTTTTTTCTCTTCAAGAATCCTAAGAATTCTTCTGTTTACTTGTATTTTTTTTTTTTTGGCACTTTTTTTGGTCCTGGGGATTGAACCCAGGGACACTTTACCACTGAGCTACAGGCCAGCCCTTTCTGTTTTATTTTAGAACAGGGTCTCCCAAGGTTGCACAGCCCGGCCTCAAACTTTGTATCCTCCTCCAGAGTCATGTTGTAGCTTCTCAGACTCCGCCAATCTGTATCAGTTGTTCAGTTTGTCTTTATCTTGTATGACCTTGACATTTTGAAGAGTCTTGGCTGGTTTACACAATGTCTCGAATGACTTTGATGTTTCCCCTAATTACATGGAGGACAAGTATTTTTGGCAAGAACACCACAGAAGCAGCATAATCTTCTGAGGGCATGGAATCAGGGAGTCCTAGTTCTGATGATGGTAACTGATCATTTGGTCTAGGTGGTATCTGCTGAGTTACAATTACTAAATTGTTAAAAAAAAGTATTATATTTCTCTTTGTAATTTATAAATGTCACAAGAAAGACACTTTAAACTGTATAATACTCCATTTTAATTTTTAAACAAAATTAATTTTAATTTTTAAATTAGGGTTATGATTGTTTTTAAATGCCTGCAACTGCAAAATGAGAAACACGTATGTTTTACGTGACTGATCCCAGATGCCGGCAGCAAAAGGCCACCATTGATGCTCACAGGTATGCAGTAGAACCGCTTGTGACTGAGCCCTGTGGAAGTTGGCAGCATCCCTGGGACTGTGAAGTGCAGGGATGTGGCCTCAGGACCCTTTGGGATAGCGTCATCGATGCACACAAAGCCTCCACCAGAGCTGTTACCGAAACTGTGGGATCCCAAAGACCAGCGAGGGAAAAAATTGTTCACTGTGAATTTAGGAATCAACAGAGGCTAGCGCTGTACTCAGCTCAGAGTGCTAAGGATGCAGGAGAGCCCCGTGTGGGCTCAGTGGGGTCCTCTCCAAAAGCTGAGCACTTCCCTTGCTCCCAGCATCCTTCATACAGTGCAGACTTCCCAGGCGAGTAGCCTCGATATCACCCCCTTCTCCAGGCAGCTCTGGTTCCTGCCCCAGCTGCTGATGACACAAGCAGAAACAAGCAGGTTGCAGCTATTAAGAGAGAGACAGAAAGAAGCATCTTAGGAAGGAGTTGCCGCTTTGGTAACGCTGCTTAGAATTACTGAGAAGAAATGTCCCAAAGCACATTATTCTGCAAAGAGGTACTAAATAAAACTCTGGGCATGGAACATCCACAGCAGTGAGTCAATGCTTCGAGACTAAGGGGATATTGAAGTTCTGTGGGGACCTGTTTGCTGGTGGTGGCTGCGATGGCAGCCAAGTGTGATGTGAAAATCTTCAAAAAAAAAAAAAATTAGAAAAAGGCATATAGGTAAAGAATAACAGCACCCTTGAAGTTCAATTTAAACACATGAAGCCATCCAGATCCGTTGTAAGAAAGCCTCTGTTCATCAGGAAAAAAATGATAAATACTATTTCCAACCAGTCACTCATGTGAACAGTTTCGCATTGATGGTGGCTGCCAAAAATTTGAAGAGATCATTGCTAAGAAGCCTTGATTGGGAATTGCCGGTAGGCATTTGGAGAGCAAGACCTGCTTTGAAATGTGTGCTAAAACAGACACTAGAGTTTCCGATGCCCATTGCTCTGGTGCGGGAATCTGTTTCCTCACACCATGGCCTGCTGTCCCTGAATCTGTGTCTTCCTGATGGGTGCAAACCCAATCTCATTTATTGCTTTGATTTGCATATTGCCAATTACTAGTGTGATTAATTAGAATTACTTAGATTTTCCAGGCATGTATATTTTCTATCCAGTAAGTGCTTTTTATATCTTTTGCTTGTTTTTCTATAGAACTATTTTGCATTTTCCTATCCATTGGTAGGAACCATCCCAAAGCTTTAGATATTATTTGCTTGTTAGGTGTGGTGCAAATACTTCCCCCTGGGTCACTCGTTTTTAAAATTTTCTTTCATGGTGTGTTTTGTCCAAAATTCTGAAATTTTTATGCCACCCAATTTCCCATCTTTTCTTCCATGACTTTGGCATTTTGAGCGATATGAACCACTAGGCAAAGGCTAAAAGTTCTCTTTGTCTGGAAATTTCAAACCGTAGACATTTAATTTAGCATTTCTTTCTTAGGTGTTGTCCAATTAAGGCTTTTTATTGCTTTATCTTTGTTGTTGTTGCAGTAGGTAAGTAGACAATTTGGTCAATAGCTGTTTTGATTTTTACAGCAATAGATCTCTCTGGTGGTTTTCGATGGTGTGGCTCTTTGTCTTAATTCTTCCAATGATTCTGTTGACTGCTGCCGTTTTGTTGAGTAGCTGTGGGGTTGTTACATTGTCCTTTATTTTCACATGAGGGAGACAGAAGATCTTAAATAGCACGTTGGCTCAGAGAGTCTGGGCTTGCACAGAGACCAGCTTCAGGAAGACGTGAGGGACCAGCAACCAGGAAGCAGGTCTCAGGCCACGGCTTGGGCTGCTGGAGGAGCAGAGCCTTTGAAGGTGTCACCACGAGGCATCAACACTGGGCAAGGGCTACACTGCAGAGGCTGCCCCAGGAACTTCCTTGGTTTTGCCTCAAGTCCATAAGAGTACAAATGGACCTGCGTTGGTCTCCGTGGCTCATGGCACATGCCATGTTAACCCACGAGTTCAACAGGGGCGAGTTCTGGCTCCTTTCTGGTGTCTTCGCCAGACCACATTGCCAGCCCTGCTCCTATGAAGCTCTTGTAGGGTCTGGGCCTCTTTGGAGCCCCCAGGGAACTGGAGCCTCCCAGCAGCAAGGTCTGGATCTGGGAGTCACAGATCCTGAGTCGCGTTCTAGACTAACTTGATTCTGTGCAGTTGACCTTCTTGAAGGCCCATAACTTTCACTGCTCCACAATTCCCTCTGTTTTATTAGTTCTGATCGTAAGCCTGGTTACATGAATAAGGCACTGTGGACTGGCTATCTGTTAGCAAATTCTAGAGATTCCCACGGTGGTGAATGATGAAACTCTTAACCCTACCTGCCTCCTTTGATGTCTTCCCAACTTAGTAAGCTCATGAGCATGGGGAGTGAGCAAGTTAGCAGAGCTAATCACCCAACACTCATGGTTGATTGCATCACAGGGCTTGAGAACTGGAATCTGGACTAAATGTTTTTTTAAAATCTTTTCCGTGTCTAAGAAATTTGGCCTACTGAATACATTCTGGAACTCAGTTTAAGCCAAGGTTAATGATGTACATCATTGTCACTGTTCTCCACGGAAACACAACATTAACAGAGTCTGGTGACTGGATTGCTTTTTATGGCTGTTGTCAATATTGCTAGTCTTCTCAAGTTAAGCCAGGCTACCAGGTAATCATGATGTCCACCCTCCATTCTGAGATAAAAGTTCTGGTCTTTCTCATCCACAGATGGACCCTCTGCTCTTGGATGATGAACCTCCGTGTTTCATATCTCCTCTTATCACCATCACTCAGTGCTGTGCTTTGGGTAAGGTTTGCATGTGCGCCTCCCCCCCTCAGAGATTGATGTGCTGGGGGTTTGGTTCCCAGTGTGTGATCTTGGGAGGTGTCGGGATCTCTGGGGGAGGGCCGAAAGGGAGCCAATTAGGTCAGTGGGCCAATTAGGTCAAGGGATTTGATAGTTCTGGGGCCCTCTGTTTGTTTCAGTGAGTGTTGTTAGAAAAAAGCAAGTCTGGCCCCCTCAATTTTGGCTTTCTGTCTTGTACACGATTGCTTTCACAGCTTCTCCCACTGTTGACACCATTCACCTGAGGCCTTCACCAAAGGCTGAGTCAATGGGGCCATCTTGGACTTTCAGCTTCCAAAAATGTGAGCTAAATTAATTTTTTTTTCTTTATAAAGTACTCACCCTCAAACATTTTTGTTATGCCAATAGAAAACAGAAACATTCACTCCTATTCCCTTTAATTTCTCTTATACTCATTCACACTAAAGTTTAAACTAGGAACCTCAGAACAGATGCCTAGGGCTGGGAAATCTGGGAAGAGCTATATTCCCTGAATGCTAGGAAGCTATTGAAAGGAGAGGGTCATGTGAAATAAGAGGCTGAGGCTCAGGAGGAGATATATATATATATATATATATATATATATATATATATATATATATATATATATCACCAGACTATATGGGCTTTTGCAATCTTCACCTGGGCACGGAAAGTTCAAATTATGCCCACGGGCTTTTGAATCAATGAAAATGTGTCCTTTGGGTCCTGCAAGCATCTCCTGGTTGACCCCCACCCTCTGCCATCCACCAGATTGCATGGGGTCTGAGAACCAGAGGTAGAGGATCCTCCTCCCTGAGATCCAGGTATTGATCCTACAAGAGCACTCACTTACGCTCCTGGGTCCTTTTGCTCCGGCCCATGACCTTACATCTGGGATCCCACAGCATGCCCTTTTTACCTTTAGCCCTCCAACGTATGCCGATGCGATTCCTTGAACTCAGTTACATTCGTCTGCAATTCCAAGTGCAGGTTCTGTCTTCCAGATTGGATCCCAACGAAACAGAGACCCAGGGGGATTTGGAAGCCAGATGATGGGATCTTTAAGCTGCTGTCCTGTGGCGAGTGCCCCAAGAAAGGGGATATGTTGACTGAGGCTTAATGGAGGGAATGTTCAGCTGGGTGGAGGGGACTCAAGAGAGTAACATTGCTGAAGCCTGACTTTACACAGGCGTGTGTCTGAATTCATCATCACGCTCTCCTATGGTAATTGATCAACCAAACTGGTAGGATCGGGCCTCATCAGGAAAAGGTGGTGTTCCTCCATGGGCAGGGAGGACAGGTGGGATGACTAGTGGGACAGGCTGGGCAAGGAGACTCTTCTGGGACCTAAGGGGCTAGCCTGGTTGTGGAGGGCCGGGCTCCCAGGGCCAGGACATGGAGACCTGGTAATGCCAGTCCTGCCCACAGGGTGACCAGGTAACTTGGAGCACAGAGTTGGGTGGACCCTTTGTCTTGTGTATTCAAAGACTGAGATTCACAGACAGCAGAAGGTGAAAGCCAAGTCTAACAATGTATTAAAACAAACCCAAGTATAGCTGCCTTAGCTGGGAGGGGACCCAGGAGGGTTGCCAGTGGATGGCTATTGTCTAGAGCTTATGTGGATCCATAGGTTTGGGGAAGCCAGCCCCCTGCCCCATCCTGGATAAGGCACTCTGTGTCCACGAGGCCTTCAGGCAGCCTCCTGTCCAGTCAAGGTATTGATCAGGCACTTTTCCTTCTTTGGAGAGGCCAGGGACTCTGGGTCACGTGTGTCCCGATTTCCTATGGACTGTAGGTCACGGGTGTCTCTATTTAAAAATAACTTGCAAGTTTCTCAGCAGAGGCCTGCAGTGGCTGTGCGGTGCTGCTCAGGAGGTCACCTGGGGACCATTTTTCTATCTGTCCAGCCTCATTTCTCCCTTGACATCAACACAGCAGGAGGGCTAAGCTCCAGGGAAGTCCCTTAGGCTCCCCTTTTTTGGGAAACCTGGGGTCTGTCATCGTCTCTGCTTCCCTGTGGCAGCCACGTGGGGTCAGCGTCTGTTTCTCGGGGAGCCCAGGCGAGTCACACTCTTGCTGTCCTGAGTGTGACTTCACTGGACCTCTCTGACCTTCTGGCAGGAGGAACTGGATTTCTTTCATGCTTTACATTTGTCACACCCACCAAAGGAACCGGAGCCTCCCTCTCTGCTCATCCAAACAGATGACCCCGGCTTGGCAGGAGGCTGTCACTGCTGTGGGAAGCTCCGCGAGCCATGACCCGGTGCCCTGGACTTTTGGTAAGGGCTCTTCCACGCAGGTGCCACCCATAGCTGGAAGGTCTCTAACTCCAGAGCCTCTGTGTTGGGGGTTAGTGAAGGGATGGGATGTGTCAGGGTGGCTCTGGGCCTCGTCCTGGGCAGGGCTCACTGCCTCTCCTTGGGGAGTTTGGGACCTCTGCAGAATTGCCCTGGAATGGGGCTCCCCTTGTCCCTAGAAATGGAAGCCAGTGAGCAGGAAGGATCTCCAGGAGAAGACACCAGCATCAGGGCCTGTGGGAGTTCAAGGTCAAGGGTCATGTCTGCCTTGGAACGTCGGGAGGGAGGGAAGGTTGTTAGCCGGGGCGCTGGGTGGAGGGAGATGCTGCCAGCTCCCCTCCCTGAGGCAGCTGTGAACTCTTGTCCCAGAAGGTGGCCAATCTGACCAGAGCGCCATCTCAGGTCAGGCAGTCGGCTCCCAGTGGAGAATGAGCACCTGAGGTACCAGTGTCCTGGGGAGGTCCTGCGGTTGTCTCCTGAGGTCACTGTCACTGTCCTCGCAGGGCCGGGCTGATACAACACCACCATGATGGACCCCGAGAGACAAGTTTATGGGACAGGTGAGTTGGGATGGGGTGCTCGAGGCCCAGACCACTAGCAATCACCTCTGTATCTTCCAGACACCCCAACATTTCTGTCCCTCCCTGTGTGTGGCCCTTACCACATGGCCCTTCCTGCCACTGGGGCCAGGGGATTCTGGTGGCAGGGGACCACTGCTCATCAGTGCTGGGTTGGCCCCAGCCAACCAAGCAACAGTCTCCAAGAGTGACCAGGTCTTGACACCAGGTACTGGGGCTGCTCTCCTCACCAGAGCCCACAGCTCTGCTGGCAAGGCTGGGAGGTGAGTCACGTGAGTGTGGCCTGTTTTGGGGTGTAACCCCTGGTCCTCCTTACGGAAGCCTGGACTGGGTGGTCTTTCTCTTAGAGTCAAGAAAGCAGACTTCGTTTTCACGTTCCTTCATTGATTTCCCCCCTTCCCAACAGCAGCACTTAGGCCTCAGACTTGGGAGGTGTCTGATCGGGATCAGCAGGTGTGGATCCTTCAGGGAGAGACCCTGGTGATGGTTCCACGGAGCAGCAATGTGACTCCGGGTGAGTGGTCCACTGTGCTGACCTGCCCCTCACCCCCATGGCCTTTTGTCAAAGTGTGGGGACAGACGGCCCATAGCCCAGGAGGGTGACTGTATTTAATGACGTGTTCTGAAAGAGCCAGAGGAGAGGGCTCGACTGCTGTCACCACAAAGAAATGATAAATGTCCGAGGAAGGATGTACTCATCACCCGATCACGTCACTACTGCATACTGTGCACATGTATGGAGTTGTCATATGGCACCCCATAAATATGTACAATTAGTATGTGTCCAAAAGTGTGGCTTTCAGTGGGCCCATCTGGAAGAGGCAGGACTTCATACCGGTCTGGCAAGAAAAGCCAGAGAGGTTTGTTTTAGACTAAAGAAAGCAGGGTGCGGAGCCCCTAGGGCTTGGGAGAGCCACCTTCAGGGATCTGAGGTAGCTGATCTGTCCTGTGCAAGAGGAGTACCTTGTACTGTGTGGCCTCAAGTGTCCTAAAGGGACCAAGTGGGGACATCCATAGGAAGGCAAATTTCAGCACCGCCTGAGACAGAGCTTGCTAGTGGACAAAGCTCTCTGAGAATCAGAGGAGTGGCCTGGGGTAGGAGATGGCCATCTGCAGATGTTCAAGTGCAGGTGTCCCGATCTCAAGGGCAGGGTTGGCCATCTGAGTCTCTGTTTGCTCCAGCTTCTAGGTTAGGGACTGCCACATGGGATGAGTGGGTGGTGAATGACGGGCAAAGGACGGACGCAGTGGTTGGACCAATGGTAGGTCTGGTGTGGCCGACCACCATTACCTAAGTGTATTGATTCCTAGCTCCTGGTGGGTCTTCCAGCCCCACAGGAAGCACCCAATGCTGCTCAGTCAGGAAGAACTGTAAGAACCGTTCATTTTTCCAAACTTCAAAAGGAAACCGATGCCTGTCCTCTGCTTGTCTTTACAGCCACTGTCACCATCCTCCCATGCAAGTACCCTGAGTCCCTCGAGCAGGGCCGAGGGGTTCCCATCTACTTGGGCACCCAGGATCCAGACATGTGTCTGTTTTGTGAGGAGATGGACGGATGGCCCAGGCTGTGGCTGAAGGTGAGGGCCGGACAGAAATGACAGTTTAAACAGCCAATGTTTCTTCATGAAAATTTTATTGGGCAAAAGGTTCTAATTTTAGAATCATAACAGAAGTTCCCGTTCTCCTGAGCGTATTGATTCCTAGCTCCTGAGTTTTACGCGAGCAACAGCACTTCCTGTAGTGTCTCCACCCCCTCTCCTTGAGGATCCCCCTTCAATCTCCAGATGTTCTCCATATTTTCCAAGTGTCCTCTGTCTGTCCTTCTCCTCTTGGACCTCCTGCCCACCCGTCCTTGGGAAGCACATTCCACAGTGTTGACACAGTGAGGAAGTCACCCAAGAATGCTTTCCTCTGATGTCCCTGTCAACTCGTGACACGTGCTGTAATTTTAAAGATGATAGTAATGAAAGTAGGGGTGCTGATGAGAACTGGGGCACAGACTGAGTGAGGCTGGTGGGGCACAGGGAGCAGGCAGCTGCTGGAGGGGCACCTGAGCTGGCACCCTAGAGGGGCCGATGCCCGGTCCTAAGCAGGCGGGGAGGTGGACGCCCTGAGCCTGGGCTGTGGGGTGATGACTCCTGTCATCTCAGTGAGCAGGGAGCTGATGGGGGGAGGAAGAGGTATGGTCTAAAATGAGAAGGCGTCTTCCATTTGTGAAGTAGCAGATCCCTGCTGAGCAGAATGCCCGGCGTTGCCACATATTGAGGACCAGTGATGCACAGGCCTGGCGATTCTCGAGGGGTCCATTGGCTAAGTTTAGCTGGTGATGTGTTAATGAGGAAAGAGACCCAGGAACGAGCTGATGGTGGGAGAGGGGTGGGATTCGAGTTACTCTGGCGAGGATGTTCAGTGAGCTCTCCCTAAAAGCAGGCCTCGGAGCTGACACCTGAGTCCCTGGGAGGAGCCCGCCAGGCAGGTGTGGGGGCAGAGGGTCCAGGCAGGGTACATCAGGACCCTGGGCAGGCACACCTCGGCGTCCCTGAGCGAAAGGCAGAAGGCAGGTGTAGCTGGAGCAGATCTGCATTGGCAGAGAGGTCAGAGGTAGGGTAGTGAGGCAGGCGAGGGTGGGTAGTTTAGACAGGCTTCCTGTGGATTTCATGGTAAGTACAACAAAACATCATGCAAGAAGTTTAGCCAGAAGACATCATGAGTTTATTTACTGTCCTGATTTCAGTTTAAAGCTTGCTCAGCTGCTTTGTGGAGAATGGCTGAGAGGGAATGGAGTTGATTCCAAGAGAACAGTTAGGAGGTCACTGTAATCATCCCGGCCAGAGGTGACGATGTCCTGGTTGGCAGTGTGGGCAGGGGTGGGGGGCACCAGAAGCAGCTCAGTTCTAGGGGTGTTTGGAAGTAGAGTCCACAGGCTGTGGTGTAGATGTTGGGAGGGAGGTCAAAGGAGATATCAAGGTTGACCCCTAGGTATTCGGCCACCCAGAGAGTTGGCTGAATGACGGTAAGCCATTACCAGAGTAAAGGAATCCCATTGAGAACTCCCTACTCAGGGTGGAAGATGCTCTAATTCTGATCCATTCCTGGGTCTCTCTTGAGATCTTACACATACATAATTTAATTAAAAAACTTATTTTACCTAAATATTCAATAAATGCACATAGAAACGTACACACATACGACGTGATTTCTAAATACAATAGAGAAGGCGTTTTCTGATGGCTGTGTCTCCTTCGGGTGCAAGTTCTCTGATTTATTCGACCCCATATCTTTCGTGTGTGACCTTTCTTCTGTGCTCAGCTATTGACATGAGACACACTCCCGCAGCCTGGCTGTCCTTTGCTGGGACAGTTGCTTTTTTAGGTGCTGCCCTCACCATTGGGCTTTGGTAAATGAGGTCATTAGCCAACTTTGCAAATTTGCATCTTTGTCCCTCAGTCTCTTGTGCAAGAAGAGCTCCAACTCATCATCCAAGGGCGGCCACCAGTTCGCGGACCTGACCCTTGTTTCCTTGCTCTGGACTTGAGGGTGGGGTTGGGAAGGTGAGATTCCACCTGGGGACTCTGCTGCTCTTGGAAACTTACCTTTCCAGTCCTGCTCATAGGTGGGGAAGGCTCTCTTGAACTTTGAAATGTTTATTGGTTACTTGGAACATTTCAAGCAACTTCCTTTTCTCCTCTTGGCTGTTCTGCCCCACCTTTCAGGAGCAGAATATCTTGGATCTGTACAACCAGGTGGGGCCCGTGAGACCCTTCCTTTTTTACCACTCCCGGGATGGGAATACCTCCACCTTCGAGTCCGTGGCCTTCCCAGGCTGGCTCATCGCCTCCTCCCAGGTTGGCCAGCCCATCTTCCTCACTTCCGACCTGGGGACAACCAACAACACTAACTTCTATTTGAATTTAAAGGCTTGAACTCAGCGTGGAGGTGGCCGCTTGCTCAGAGGCCTTTGTCTTCCATTTTTTGAGCTCCCAGCAGGACTTTGTGTCACCTCAGGGCTGCTCCGTGCCAGCACCAGAGGTGAGCAAGCTGCTGTCATCAGCTCATTTTATGGAGGAAGAAGCGCTGACCTCGTGGCCACTGAAGAGCAGGCTGTGACTCAGAGCAGGCAGCTCGGGCTGAAGGCTCCTCTCTAGCAGAAGCCAACCAGCCCGCGGCGTGTCACCTGAGAAGTGGTGCATGGTGTCACGGTGTGTGAGACCATGGGAGGCCCTGCGAGGAGTGACACCCTCATTTTCAGCCCAATTGCTACAGCAGACGTTCTTGCATTGAGCAGCGGGAGAGCCAGGCTAACTTTCACTGAAAAATGGGATTCTTTGGACCTTTAGCAATGGGGAGCTACAGAGGGCTGGACACACCAGGAGAGGGGCTTTTGGACCCCGAGAGGAATGAACAGTGCTCAGGTGATTAGAACTGTCACATCGTGCTGAAGTACGAGGGTGGCTTTTTATTTTTTGTTTTTTAATGGTCATTTCATGAAGCTGGACCTGAAGATGCTGCCTGGTGCCTCAGAAAAGACAGGGCATGGGGCAGAAGACGCTGTCCCCCACTGAACACAGTGTTACAATCCCTAATTCATGTCAATAAACTTGAACGTTTGCTGCTTAGACTCTTTTAAAGGTTTTAAGATTCTTACCAAACAATGCATGTCTGTGCTTAAAGGCTCCGTCCTCCACCCCGTCCTCTGCCCCGTCCTGCATGCACCTGGTAGCTTCGCTTTTGCCTCTTTTTCTGCCGTTTTTTTCTTCCATTTCAAGAATTAGCAGTTTTTGACACTCTCTTTCCTACCCGATGGATGGCATTTGCATCTCTACAAAAATTGCAAGCTCTTTATCTGTTTTCTACAAAGAAATAAATCCCAAGCGGCAAGACCAGTGAGGTCGCACTCACAGGTGTTGAGACGCCCTAGGAGGGGCCTGGGAGGTCAGGCCTTCTTTTTCAGGATTTGGATAATGTTTATGAATTTCTCCCTCTCCTTCAGCCTTTTCATTTCTTGGGCGAGGGAAGGGAGGTACACAGAGTGCATGGGTTTGCTGAGGGGCACTGCATTTCATAGAACTGGAGGAATGGCATGCTCGAGGCTGGGTCTTTAGAGTGCTGTGTGCTGGAATTGGGGTGGGGGGGGTGTGAATCGTGAGAAATCAGCAACAGTGACCCCAGCAGGGCAGCAGAGCCAAGTCTGAGCCTCCTCACTCCCTCCATTGGGGTTGCCCTTAATTTGCAAATTTTCAGCAGATGATCCATCAAATGGAATCTCTGGCCTCCCAGACACCCTGATGGAATGATGTAATCAGTGGAATGTACTAATTGCACACTGTATTTCTAAACTCAACATAGCATCTGACTCCCCTGGGTGGTGCACTAAAACCCCAGGGACCCCCACACCTCATAAAAACCCTCTTCTAGAAACTGCCATTTATCAACTTCAAGGTGGGCCTCAGAATCAACATTTTCCCCAGGACACTAGGGAATACTGACTGATGGACCAAACTTGGGAAATACTTTCCTGGATTATCCCAGTGGAATTTCATGGGCAAAAACTCTTCGATTAATCATGCTTGGGATAATCTGTGTGCTTCAACAGAAATAAAGAGATACTTACATATACGTCTTGCTCATTTTGTTGGTATTTACTTCTCTAAGGATTTTTTCCCCTCTTGAGTGATTGAAAAGTGAATTGAACAAAATGACTCAAATAAAAAAGCCATCAAGTAAAATTTCATAACATTCCAAAGCTAGAAAGAACCCAAGCTTCCATGAACAGTGAATGGATAAATCAGTAGTGTGTATTCAATGTTGCTTAACAACAAAAGGAAATTGATTATTCATAGAGATTCAACCAGATGAATGTAAAAAATATTGAAGATGCCAGACGCAAAGGATATCTACTGCATATTTACTTCTAAAAAGTTCAAGAATGGGCAGCATTCATCTTTGATGATGGAAATCGGATGTGGTTGCATTGTGAAGGGAGGAGTCAGAAGATTCTAAAAGCTGCCTCTGAGATGACCCTGGTCACATCCAAGCCAACTAGAAGCCACGTGGCTCAGCTTTCCTCTATAGCAGCACAGAAAGCCCCAAGTCATAGGAGCAATGCTTCCCAGTTGGTGAAGGGAAATAAATAATTTCTAGCAAATAATTCTGTCGATTAAGTATGAGTGGAGTAAACCTGTTTTCACGATTTGTTTTCATACACTTTACTTGAGAAGCTGCTGGAGAATGAGCTCTGCCCAAACTGAAGTTTAATCTAAGAAAAGCAAAAGAGAAAAAAATATGGACTCCTGCAGCCGGGGTTCCCCTCCACGGAGACACTGGGGGCCTGCACCCTGGGGGCACCTGGACACCCCCAGGCAGCTAGGCAGTGTGGTGCTGTTGGAGGGTCCAGGGCAAGTGGTTAGGCTGGTGGCAGGCCCGCGTGTTAGGAGGAATTGACAGGGGTGGGGGATATGGGGGATGACAAATTCTGTAGAAAAGCAAGTGAAAATTAAGAACAACAAAGACTAGATGGTTCTTCATTCCAAAGAAACATTAGATCATGCAGAAGAGGAAGTAGAGTCCCAGCCTACCATGTGGCCCAGTCATTGCAATAATAATATAAACTCTGTAAGGGCATTCTATACCTAGAAGACCCTAAAAGTTCCACCAGAAAACTTCTAGAACTATTAAATGAATTCAGCAAAGTAGCAGGATATAAAATCAACACCTGGAGGCTGGGGTTGTAGTTCAGTGGTAGCGCACTTGCCTAGCATGTGCGAGGCACTAGGTTTGATTCTCAGCACCACATACAAATAAATAAAATAAAGGTGCATCAACAACTAAACATATTAAAAAAAATCGACGTCCATAAATCAAACACAATTCTGCATATCAGTGACAAATCCTCAGAAAGGGAAATGAGGAAAATTACCCTATCTACAATAGCCTCAAAACAACAACAACAACAACAAAAAAAAAAAACTTGGGAATCAACTTAACGAAAGTGGTGAAAGATCTGTATAATGAAAATTACAGAACCCTAAAGAAAGAAATCAGAGAAGACCTTAGAAGGTGGAAAGTTCTACCTTGCTCTTGGATAGGCAGAATTAATATTATCAAAATGACCGTACTAACAAAAGCACTATTAGATTTAATGCAATTTCAATCAAAATCCCAATGACATTCCTCATAGAAATAGAAAAAGCAGTCATGAAATTCACCTGGAAAAATAAGAGACCCAGAATAGCTAAAGCAATCTTTAGCAGGAAGAGTGTAGCAGGTAGCATCACTATACCAGACCTCAAACTATACTACACAGCAATAGTAACAAGAACAGCATGATATTAGCACCAAAACAGGTTGGTAGGCCAATGGTACAGCATAGAGGATACAGAGACTAACCCACAAAATTACAATTATCTCATACTAGACAAAGGTGCCAAAAACATGCATTGGAGAAAAGATAGATCTTCAACAAATGGTGCTGGGAAAACTGGAAATCCATATGCAACAAAATGAAATCAAACCCCTATCTCTCACCATGCACAAAACTCAACTCAAAATGGATCAAGGACCTAGGAATTAAATAAGAGACTCTGCATTTAACAGAAGAAAAAGTAGGCCCTAATCTTCATCATGTGGGATTAGGCCCCAACTTCCTTAATAAGACTCTTGTGGCATAAGAATTAAAATCAAGAATCAATAAATGGAATGGACTCAGACTAAAAAGTTTCTTCTCAGCAAAAGAAACAATCTGTGAGGTGAATAGAGAGCCTACATCTTGGGAGCAAATCTTTACCCCTCACACATCAGATAGAGCACTAATCACTAGGATATATAAAGAACTCAAAAAGCTAAACACCAAAAATACAAATAACAAAATCAATAAATGGGCCAAGGACCTGAACAGACACTTCTCAGAAGATGATATACAATCAATCAACAAATATATGAAAAAATGTTCATCATCACTAGCAATTAGAGAAATGCAAATCAAAACTACTCTAAGATATCATCTCACTCCAGCCAGAATGTCAACTATTATAAAGACAAACAATAATAAGTGTTGGCGAGGATGTGGGGGAAAAGGTACACTCATACATCGCTGGTGGGACTGCAAATTGGTGCAGCCAATCTATTAAGCAGTATGGAGATTTCTTGGAAAATTGGGACTGGAACCACCATTTGACCCAGCTATCCCTCTCCTTGGTCTATACCCAAAAGACTTAAAAACAGCATACTACAGAGACACAGCCACATCAATGTTTATAGCAGCACAATTCACAATTGCATTCAGCTTTTCAAAAAGTTGCAAGACTTGAATGAAGGAATGAGGTTATAGCAAACACTCTATATGCAATAGTGATTGTGTAATTTTTATTATTATTAAGAAAATTCAGTAAGTTTAAGTTTCTTTAGGACCTGTGTTGTTTCTGTGGTTTAAAACATTGAGGAGGTATGAAGAAATATTTATAACAGTATATCTGGGGTCTGGGTAAAAGGAGCTAACACGAATCATCCCCCAGACGAAGAAGCAGACCCAGGACCTTGGGGAGCCCTGTCTGCCTGTCTCCCCTTCTACACATTCTTCTAACTCCCCGCCGAGGAACTGCCAAACTGAGTTGGCTGAGCCATTCCCTTGCAGTTAGTTGTGGTCTTACCTTCTGTGATAGTCTTATCACATGAGTATGTGTCCTGAAAACGGGTCTTGTTCAGTCTGCACGTGTGAACACTTAAATGAAATCACAGTATATATGCATTCATTCACCTCTTCTTCACGCTCCTGGGATTCATTCAGGTGACGTGTCCTGTCAGTTTGGGAGCTTTTCAGAGAAGATGCCAAGAGGAGTGCCCAGGAATGACCAGGGGACAGGGCAGGAAGGGAGGGCGCACTGGCACCAGTGACAGAGGAGCAAGAAGGAAGGAGGGTGGGAGGAAGAGCCCTGGACTGCGGCAGCTGTGACAGCCCCCAGGACGTCCCCAGTGGGCAACGGAGCCCCCAGCCACATCTGGCTGCAGAGGCATTCCCGTCGGCAGGAATTCCTGGCCCTGGACCCCCAGCTGCCCTCCCTCAGCCCCTGGCTGGGAGCAGCAAGCGGGAGAGGAGCCTCGGTGGGAGCCTGTGGCGGCCAAGACTGTGCAGTGGAGGCTGTCTTCCTGCTCTTTTCCTAGTAGCAGCCCCCCCCTCCAGTACTGGGAAGCCCCCCACCTCCTCTCCAGAACCAGGGATTGAACCCAGGGTGCTCTGCTGTGAGCTACATCCCCAGCCTTTGATAAACGTTTGGTTTTGAAACAGGGTCTTACTAAGTTCCTGACGCTGGTCTCGAACTTGTGATCCTCCTGCCTCCCAAGTGGCTGCACCCATTTCTCCAGCTGAGCCCAGGGCTTGCTCCTATCCTCCCCCTTCTAAATCCCCGCCCCCCATCCTCAGCTGTCAGGTGGCAGGCTTTAGTGACTTTCCTGGTAATGCAGTCAAAACCTTAATTCTTGAGGATCGTAGCTATTTGGTATCATATCCATCTGCTGAGAGTTGCTACACGTGTCCATTCAGGTTACGTAAAGGGAGTGGGACACCAAGAGGTGACATGGTTTTCACAATGGTGGCACCACATCCACGTGCCCTCAGTGTGAAAGCAGCTCTGCTGCCCCCTCATTTGGCATCCTGCAGGATGGCATTCCAGCCTCCCAGGGCACTGGCACCTACCTGGACCTTGGGCGTACCTCAGGAGCCCATCCAATGGGCTGTCAAGTTGGATGCTTCTGGACTGACCAGTGGGCCCAGGCAAGTAGTAGAGCTGGCTCACGCAGGCCTGAGGCAGCCAGTGGCTACATTTTTAGGATTTTGGTCGAGTCTGTTGGTAGCTTGAAATCGCCCATGCTGGAAGTATTCACACTGTGGAAATTGCCAAACACCACACATCGGGGCTTTGGTTTTGGTTTGTTTTCTGGAAAGCCGGTTATTACACGTTGAGTGGCACTCCACGGACTGGAGTCAGCAGCCACACGGCTCTTCCTTCCCTGGAGGGGGAGTTCCTTGGACACATACTGTATTGTTTGGGAGCCCCCTGGTTGGAAGTTATATGGAATTCATGGTCCATGAATTGAGATAGTGGCGAGTCTCAGGAGGCAGGAAAGGTCAGCCGGCACCCAGAATATGAGTCCATTTCTGTGAGGATAAGTTGCTCTCCGTCTTAGAAGGAAGTGGCTTGATAGAGCCAGCTGCTTCCACAGGGTAAGCGGGCCTCCTGGAGGACTGCTGCCATATTGGAGGCCACTGTTGGTCTCTGCTGCCAGCAGGTTGCACGGTCATCCTTGGCCAGTGGGAGGGTATTCTATTAGACCCACGAGCAGCCCCACCCCCACCACCGGTGCTCATGCTACCAGTTCCGGGGCAGCTGAAGACCACTTCAGCTGTGCCTTCAGTGGCCTTCCAGTGCTCCACCAGGTGGCCCTGATGTTTGGCCGATATCAACCAGCAGTCATCTTGTCAGCTTGAGCTTTCCTGTGAGAGTTAGCGTATGATATGGATTCACACTGTGTGTCCACTCCCTTATGTCCATCCACGTGCTCTGCTCCATGCCATCTTGTCTTTCAGGTTCTTGACAAGCTGGCACTGTCTGGGAACCTGTATGCATTTCCCCCTTGGGCCACTTTATTTCCATAGGAAGTCAACGACCAGTGGCACTACTTGTAGATTTGCCCATTAAAGACATTTCCGTTTTATGATCTTTCAAGGCCACCCCAACTGGCCTGTGTGGCTGTGATGCAGATGCTATTAACTTCTGGCTGATATCCCCACACTGAAGTGACCTGCATATAGACCACCTTGACTTTTTCACCTCTTTCAGCTGGAAATGTGGCACTGTGTGACCATAGGTTGAAGCTGAGGGAAGGACACTGGTGCAACATGGTGGGTGAGGTGGGCATCTGGACTAACTGCTCATGCTTCACATACATGCCCTCCCTGCAAGGCCCAGTTCTGGAGGCTTCATTCTTACTTTGTGATTTGATGGTTTGAAAGGACTCATCATAATGGATGACTCCAATAGTTTCTTGGTGCCTCATTATGCAAGTGTTCTGTCACCACCAGGGCCCAGAAATCAATCAAGAACTATTTCTGAAAAAATGTACACTTTTCTGCTATAGAGAATTCTTTGCTGGAAACATATTCATAGTTATTTCCTTAAGTCATCCTCTGCTCATGATGAATTTTGAGTTTCTGAGAGCAACTTGACTTACCTTTAATCTGGAAAGAAATTTTGCAGAGTAGAGTATGGAATGCAGCATTATAAGGTATTATCTGTCATCTCCTGGTTTCCACTATTATAGTAGAGAAGTCAGCTGCCAGTCTTCTGCTTCCTTGAAGGAAAGATCTTTTTATTTTTTGCCACTTCTACTATTTAAGTTTTGTCTTTGGTCCTATAGAAATTTTATTCTGATGGGTTTATATGCCCATTTCTTTTTATTATTGTACTTGGATTTTTTTTTTTTTTTTTAGTTTTTCTTGAACTTGTAGCTTGGCATCTTGTAGCTTGGGTTTTAGGATGTGTCAGCCATTCTCTTTTCAAATAGTGATTCTGTCCCATTTGTCTTTTCTCCTGTGACTCGAATCAATGTTCCAAACCTTCTCACTTAGTTCTCCAAATTCTCTCCACATTCTTTTACATTTTCCTGCATTCCTCTGTCTGGGATGCAATATGTGTTTCTTCTCATTTACTTTCCAATTTACTAACTCTCTTCTGTGTGCTGCTGAATACAGTTATTTACTTTATTGACTTTTTGTATTTATAGAAGTGCTCCTTGGCTTTTTCAGTCTGTCACTTTGCAAGGTTTTCTATTCAGAAAAAAACCTGTATGTTTGCCATTTGTTTCTTAAACGTGGTTAGGGTAGTAGTTTTAAGCTCAGTGCATAATCATTACAAACTCTGAAGATTGTGTGGGTATGCATCTGTTGTTTCCTTTTGTTTGTTTCTTTTCCTTTCTCCCTCTTTGGTTCTCTTTCTTATGATCTTGTTTGCTTGTATGCCTGGTAATCTTCAACTACTTGTGACTTGTGCCCTTTAAAATCTGAGTGTTTCTGCCTTCCTCTAAAGAGGCTTTCTTTTGGCTTTTGATGAAATAAGTTTGGATTACATTAAACCAAATAAAATTTGAGCTCCTGACTCAATGAACTTGTGAGTCCTGAGGTGAAAATCCCTGTGAGGGTGTGTCTATGGCCACAGCTTTCCAGTGATAGCTTCTTTGAATCTTTCCCCTTTGTTCTGTGCTGGGACAGCCCACTCCACAGTTCCCAGAACCCTGGAGAAAGGCAAAGGTGGGTCTAGATCTTGCGAGCTGTCACTGTCCCAGTTCAGGCACACCCTGAGCCTTGACCTCTTTCTTGTGCTGGTGTGACTACATTACTGAGCATGAGTGTGTGCAGAACATACAGCAGTTTTGATGCTCCTTTGTTTCAGATCCTGATTTCTTAGGTCTGGGTTGGGGCCTGAGATTTTTGCATTTCTGACATGCTTCCAGATGATGCCAATGCCTCACCCACAGATCACACTTTGAGTCTCGAGGATGTGCACAATTGTGAAGGCTGCAAATCCTAATTCTGAACATGTCTTTCTAATACAAGCCTCTTACTTTTGCACCCTGAATACTATGTTAGTTTGGGTTGCTCCCAAGGCAGACCCTGGGTGTGGGGATCTCATTTGGGAGATGATCTCAGGAATGTCAATAAAGGGAATGCTAATAGTTACCATCATGGGTAACTGGTCCTGGGATCCCCATGGGCTGTCTGAGGAGCTCTCATATTGTCCCACCAGAGGACGGAGAGGCTGGGATATTTATCCACCAGTCCCTTCACCTATTGTCAGAAGTTGTCCATGTAATGGAAGCCCTTGAGGCGGGAAGTAGACTGGTGCTGGGACCCACCAGAAAGGTTGGGAGACATCAACAGCATCGTCTCAGCTTCTCGTTGGGGAAGACCTGATGTCAGGCACTGCAGGCTCAGAGCACTGGGGCGCCTGGCAGCCTGGCTCCCTTCCCCTGTAACAACATAGTGACCAGGAGTCCACTGAGGGGGACAAGCCCCAGGAGCTGGCCTTGCTGTGGGTGAGGCTCCTTTGGTGGAGAAGCGGCATGCATGGTAGCTTTGAGAAGCTGGAAGAGGGCCCACTGAGGTCAGCATTTGCCTGGTCTGAGATCGCCAGAAGTTGAAGTGACCGTGGTCTACGGCTGGCTAGCAGCTGTAGAGGTCTTGGGAGACCTATGCAACCTTGCAACCTTGCACCTGCTGGTGGATCCTGCTGTCAGGAATAATGTGGCTGCATGTCATTTGACATCACAAGAGGATAGTGATCTGCCCTGGGACAGTCCCATCATGTTCTTTTCCTCAAAGCCAGTTTCTATGACACTATTTCCTTGTTGTTGGTCTTAAAGTCTCCTCCTTTTGTAGAAGGCTTGGATAAGTCATGACTATGCTACAATTGATATTTATTAATATAAATACTAAGCAAATCCCAGGACACCAGGAACTAGTGATTACCTAACCTGCCATGTAGTTCCGGCTCTAATGAGGCAGAACCTTCTTCCTTCCCTGGGTGGATAAAAGGCCTGACCCTGGTGAAGCACCCGAGTGCAATAGAAGCCACAACTCACAAAGGCAGGGACACAGGGTCCTGCATAAGCAGGGTACAGTGATAGCAGCCCCTGGGAAGTCTGCTGACCTCTGCTTTCCTCTTGCTTCTGTCCTGTTAGGAGTCTAGGCCCAGGTGGAGCAGGAGTCGTAGGTGTGACTGCTTCTGCTAAATCCAAGAAGCTAAGGAAGACTGGTGCTTTCTGAGAGCACAGATTTTGACTGGGGTCTCTGTTGGGCAGCCCTCCAACCCTGGGTCACACTGTAGCTTGGGACTGACTCAGTCAGCACAGAAACAGTTCTGGAGCTCAGCAGTTCTGAAGCAACACCACCATAATGGCCAAAGGTAAAGATCTTCACCGAAGGGCAAGGCCTTGGAAAGGGGGACACCCTGCACTCTCCTGCACACACTTGCATTTTGACTTTCTCTACAGCTTTAGCCTCGGAAGTACCGTCCAGGAGGTATGTTCAGGATCTCAACCACCGCGCGTGGGTTCTTCAAGACCAGACCCTCATGATAGTCCCAAGGAAGGAACGGATGGTTCCAAGTGAGTAGCCAAGGCCTGGTGCAGGCAGCCCCTTTGGCCAGTGCTGCTGTGGACAGCCTTGCATTTCACAGTTGGTATGGTTTCTGGGTGTCCAGAGAGAAGGCCCCCTGTGGGCAATGATGGACAGAGGGTGGTCCTGGGGTTGTCTGGGACTACAGGAACGAGTCCAGGCAGGCTGAAGGGAGAGGGTGGAAGACCTTCTCTGTGAAACTGCAAAGAGTTAGACCAAAGAGTAGGATCTACCAGAAGGTTCGATTTTGAATTTATAAGAGAAGGAATTCCTCAGGGACAAGGGGGTGGCGAGGGACAGGGTGGCCACTCTGTAAGAGCTGGTCAGGCGATTGCAACCTCTGCTGCCTTCAATCTCTGCAGAGAGGCATCTGTGGAAGGGGCGACGGATTCACACTTTTTGCATTGTTCCCAGTCACTGTCACCTTGATGCCATGCAGACACCTGGAGACCCTTGAGAAGGACAGAGGGAAACCCATGTACCTAGGACTGTTGGAGCCCAATTGCTGCCTGTTTTGTAAAAAGGATGGGGAGCAACCAGTGTTGCAGCTTGAGGTAAGGCCAGCAAGCGAGGGTCTACCGTTGCCCAACTGGGAGAAGATGCCCACCTGTCTTTGAAGGTGCTCATTTGAAGGAACCTGTGATTTTAGAATCTTTCAGAAGACAGTTTGTTATTCTTATGCATGTTTGTTTTTGGTTCTTTTGGGGTTGCCAAAGGTATTGTGTGTATTGTGAAAGGATAAGAAATAAATGGTAGTGGTGTTTTGAATCCATTCGCTAAAATCACTCATTTTATTCTACAAAAGTGATTTAGCAGGGGGAGGGCTGAGCCTGGACGGGAGCTGGTTGCATTCCATGCTTTTGTGATGATGTCAGGGTGTATCCTGGTGTTGTATGTGACTAAAAAGAATTTTTGGAAAAGGATTTTGACAAGGAGAAAGGCTCTTAAAGTGGTTCCTGACTCCAACACACACACACACACACACACATTCTCTCTCTCTCTCTCTCTCTCTCTCTCTTTCACTGGGTAAAACCACCAAGGACATTTTTAGCCAACCTATCACAAAGGGCATGACTTGATTAAAATTTTTTTTTTTTGAAATTGTTTGCCATTTTAAGTAGACAAAAGATAAGTCTCTAAAACAAATATTTCAATAATTGTGATTTTCCCATTATTTAAAAAAAGTACCAGACACTCAATTCAATGATAAGATCTGAAACAGTGGTTGTAAAGTTAGGGATGATTTTGTCCCCTGGCTTCTGGGAAGAGCCCCTGGGGTCTGCATGATCCTCATTCCCTGGTATGAAACCAAGCTCTCCAGGCCTGCGTTAGAGACTGGGGATGCAAACGTAGATGGGCAATGCAATTATAGAAATACCTATCTTCAAGGAACATGGGACAGTTCCAGAGGTGACATTTCCCCCGGGGCCCTCTTCTTATTCTTCAGGAAAGAAGCATAATAGATCTGCATGCCTTCAGTGAGCCTGTGAAGCCCTTTCTCTTCTATCACAGTGAGACCGGCAGGACCTCGACCTTCGAGTCTGTGGCCTTCCCTGGCTGGTTCATTGCCGTCTGCTCCAAAGGAGACTGTCCACTCTTTATGACCCAGGAACTGGGAAAAACCTACATCACCGACTTTGAGTTGATTAGACAGAATTGAGGTCAGCCTGGGGCTTGGGTTGATTTCCCCAGTCTAGCTCTAAAGTGCTTCTGACACGAACATTGTCACACCAACCCCTTCAAGAAGGAGAGGTAGAGTTGCCACTATTGGGCCCAGTTTTCAAGGATGGAAATCAGGTTGAAGGGAAGAGAGACAGTACAACCTCAGCCTGGGGTAGGAAGAGAGAATCAAAGGTTGGGTTTTCCATCCAAGGACTTCTGGCTGTGCCCCCCAATACATCCATGCAATGACCTAGGTTGCTTGGAAAATAACCAGGGGAAATCGAGGCCTTTGCCACAGCCATACAGCTGACACATGTCACCGTTACCAAGAGAATGAATGAAGTTCTTCTTAACGTACTTGCTAGTGATGCTCCAACCACGAAATGAGGATGGAACTCTTTTGCCTTAAATTCCAGGTCTCTGGATTGTCTGATACATCGCTCTGTGGCATTGTTTCAAGACCTTTTGGATCCTGACAGGAAGAAGCAACTATGGAAGTTTCCACAAAGAGGAGAGAGAGCAGAAGGAAGCTGAGCCCTCGTGGGCTTGGCTTCCCCTCAGTGAAGTCTGTATTCTGGTTTGGTGTCTGTAAAGTCCTCACCTGAAGTCTCATCGCTCCATCTCACCAGGAGTTAAACTTGTGTAATAAAGTGTTTTCACTCGGGTGCTGTGTTGCGAGTGGGTGACGTTAATGGAGTAGCTGGTTGTGACATTGATTCCTTGCCTCTTGAGGCGCTTTAGCCTCTATGGTAGGATCACACGAAGTCTCTCGTGGCAGTCAGGGACCAGCGAGACGGTTGGAAAGGGTGATAAGTTTAAAAGCCAGCTTCTCCCAGGCCCCACACTGGGTGGCTGGGACAGCCAGGCTCCACCCATAGAATCATACTCTATATCTCTGTGCATGGTGGGGTACACAGCCACCGGAAACTGCCCTCTCTGCCCTGGCAAGGGTGTCTGGGAGCCTTCCGTGGGCTTTTCCTGTGAACTTACAAGCCACAAACAAATAGGGCTGTCCCTCCTTGTGAGGTGCTTATTAGGATGAAGGCCTGACCTTTCCTGTGTCTTTTTAAACACAGGGTTTCTTCTTATAGAATATCACTTGAAATTTTATCCTTTGTAATAGGACAATTCTTCAAATCATCTGAATAGTCCCATTGTAATTTTTTTAATTTTTTTTACTTTCTTTCATGTTTTCACTTTTCCCCAAGCATTGGACATGGATGTGGGGATATTGATGACCCCCGGGCCTGGCAGGCATCATCCTGACCTCTTCTCCCCACCCTAACATCATCTCTTTTTGGCATTTGAACAGCCGTGTTGCTGTTGGAGATTATAGTTTTCTTGGCACAGAGCTCTTTGAGTTTTTATTTTCTTGGGATTCCTTCAAGAAGAGGGACTAGTTCTCCCTGTGTTGATTTCCCTGGAGCTGTGGGGTGACCAGGACACTTAGGGGTATTGATTAGCTGGGTTAATAATTAATAATTAGCTGGGTTGATGGGCACATACTGAGATGCTCGTGGACCACCTGAGGCAGATGGTCTCCTAAAGACGGAGCTGTGCAGGAGCCGGGCCACCTTGGACGTCACCTGGAATTTTTCTAAAAGGAACTCGACTGCTTTAGGAATTTCTGTTACTTACTTTCCTTCTTTTTTGTTTTCTTAGGACTTATGACCTTTCCTCCTAGTGCCCCCTGGGATACATGCTGTAATTTTTACATTGGCAAGAGCCCTTGACACATGGTCACCTGCCTATGATTAGGTGTCACAGCATCGTTACCTGAAGCTCACTGTAGTTCAGACAGTCTCCAGAACCTCATCATCTGCTGCACTAAAGCCTGATACTGTGGAAAAGCAGCTCCTTGTTTTCCTTCCCCTGGGCACCACCGTCTCCTCTCTGTTTCCACCAATTTTCCTGACTTAGGCTCCTCGTCTTGAAGGGGATCACACAGTCCTTATTTGGCCATCTGTGACTGGCCCATTTCACTTAGCACAATGTCCTCCAGGCTCATCCAGGCTGTCTCCAAGGCTAGGATTTCCTCTTTGTTAAGGTTTCATAAAATCCCATGGCATGTGTATGCCACATTTTCTTTACCCACCCCCAGTGGGCACTTAGGTTGTTTCATAATATGGCTTTGTGCATCAGGCCACAATGAACTTGAGAGAGAAGAATGCACATCTTTAGATGTTGGCAGGAGACCCAAAACAGGAAACTCCTAGGCGAAAACATAGGGGAAATCTGCATGACGAGGTTTCTTGGACTTGACCCCAAGGCAGGAAACCAACGCAAATATGGCCAAGTGAGACTCAGGTTGAAGGGAAAAGCTTCTGTAGAGCAAAGGAGGGTCAGAGAGCCAAGGAAATGTACGGAGCAGGAGAAATACTTGAAAACCCTGGGTCTGGTAAGAGGCTCAGACCTCAAACCCACAGGAAGCCACACAACTCAATAACTAAGGTCAGTGTTAACTCGATTTAGAAATGGGCAAAGGCCTTGAACAGACACTTCTCCCAGGAAGACACAGAAGTGCCCAGCGGCCTTTGAAAAGCTTCCCAACATTTACTGATAACCAGGGAAACGCAGAGCCTTGGTGGGATGTGTTGGGGTGCAGCCTGTGCAGGTTGGGCAGGGAAGCCGGGGTGCAGTTGCTGCAGAAAACGGCCTAGAGCTCTCAGAGGTTAGGAGGGGCAGCACTGTGTGGTGGGAAGCCCCTCCTCTGGGCGTGCATGTTCCCTAACCAAGACAGGGACCTGAAGGGCTGTCTGTGCTCCTCTTACTATTACGACATGTGCTTTTACTGTGGTTCATCTCCACTGTGGTCTGTTTGCAGCCATTATGTGAAGTTCACATGCATTATTTCTAAATGTCCAAGTGGGTAAGGGTCATGCTTTAATGCTATTAGTCTCTTATTGCCTATGGTCAGATAGAATGGCCTGTATGATATTGATTTGGGGCTACTTGTTATTTCCTTTGTGACTTCATGTATAAGTTTATAGATGCTCTATGGAAGCCTAAAAAATGAGTACCATGCTTTTTAGGTATGAAGTATATACATTTACACACATACATAGATTTTTACTTATGTGTAATATAAACATGGTATAAAATTATGTTATACAGAATTACATATTTGTATATTATATAAGTACTTTAATATTAACAGATATATCATGCCTACTATTAAATATTATATATATAATATATATTTATAAATGAATTTTGTTATTTTCTTTTTATATTTGAATTTCTGTTATCTTGTCTATTCAGTCTTTCAATTGCTGAGAAAGGGGTCTTAAATTATGCTACTATGACAACATTTTTTTGTTTGTGTTTTGGAAACTGAATGTTACTATGTTGGCCAGGCTGACCTTGAACTCCTGGGCTCCAGCCATCCACCTGCCTCAGGGTCCTGAACATCTTCGACTATAGACATAGGCAACTCCACTTAGCTTATGACTATGTTTTTAGCCAGATTATCTTACTACTTTTCACGGTTTGCTTAAATTACTTTGGGCTCTAAATTGCTGGGTACGCCGTGTTTCCCACGTGCCGTATCTTCTCTGGCTGATCTTCAGGCTGTTGCTGATGTTTTCCTGAGTCTGCTATTGGCTGTGCACACCATCATTTCATCATTTAAAGGTCACATCTGCCTTTTTGTATTTTAGCATCTCTGTAATCGCAAAGCATTTCACTAAAATAGATGGCATCTTGCAAACAGTGGGCCAGGTGACAGTCATGCCTTGGTTGTCACGTGTGCAAGTACATGTTTGGACAAATGTTCCCCTTTTGATGTTTCATTCAATAAATCATCAAAAAGCTTCTTTTATTTTCTTTTTTGGTACTGAGGATTGAACTCAGGGCACTCTACCACTGAGCCACGTCCCCAGCCCTATTTTGTATTTTATTTAGAGACAAGGTCTCACTGAGTTGCTTAGCATCTCGCTTTTGCTGGGGCTGCCTCAGCCTCTCAAGCTGCTGGGATCATAGGTGTGCACCACCGTGACTGGCCAAAAAGCCTTTTTTTTTTTTTTTTTTTTAAGGAACACAATCCTGGTTGTTGTTGACGAATCTTCCATTGACACCTCTTGAAGGTTCACAAAAGCAGCATGGTCAAAACTGTGGACAGGAGGCCAGCAGCCCCCAGCTTACTGTGGAGCATTATGTGGGAACAAGATGGACAGCCCACCACTAAGTGCTGTCCCCGGTGTCCTCTTTGGCACTGAAGAGGCATCACGTGGAACAAACACTGACAACTTTGTATGTTTGCTGATACTCAAGTCTGACATACTCTACAGAACTGTATTTGGCACACAGCACACCTCCTAACGAGTTCATTACTGTTAAATAACTAGCTAAGTAGCCTTTTAATACAGAAGTACTGTGGTATTGCATAGAGATTTAGGGCACCTGGTGCTATTTGGGAATTCACTGGGATTTTGAATGGATTGGGAAAGTGTCATCACTTTCTCATTTAATATAATGACATGATTGTTCTGTCATTTGCTGTCCATTTGCTACCCAACATGGTTTCCATAAGGGAAGAACCTGTCGGGGGGGAAAAGGTGAACCAGGGCCTCGTGGCTGCTGCCTCAGTGTCCAGGAGAGAGCGGGAAAGAGACATGATGGAGTGTGACAGAGGCGGGGGCCCGGGGTAGCAGGTCCTTGGGCTTTTTCTGCTGCGTGGATAATGAGCTGACATGCTGTGCTCCTAACCACACCTGAAAGTTGTCCCCATTTTACAGAAGGGGACGCTGAGGCTCAGGGCTGTGAAAGGCTTGACAGACGACATACAGCTGGAAGGTAGTGACATGGAATTCTGAACGCGCAGCTGCCGAATGGAGTCCCACAGTCCATACATCAAGGTGGTGCTAAAACTGCCTCCGTGTTGCCCTCCTGTTTCCAGCACTGGGGAAGGACAGGGGGCTGAGAGGAGCTGGGAGCTGGAGCTTTGGCCCTGGAGGAGAGGCGTCCCTTTCTGCACTCCTGAAAGAGGGAGCCAAGTGCGTGTTCAGAGACCTGGGTGTCCGCCCCGGTGACCTGCCCTGGGACTTGTTGGGAGGGGTTGTGCTTACTGGAACTCCTTTTCTCAGCCCCAGGAGGGGTGTTCCCTGACCCCAGGGAGCTCATGATCTAGATGGGACAATTTCCAGGCACCTGGCTTGGGAGAGTCCCGCCACGAGCTCCTGTCACTTGCTTTGTTCCTGCAGTGTTGGAGATTTCAGTAGCTCTGAGCTGTCTGGCCAGTGCTGCACCTGTCCTTGCCCCACCCACGGCCTCACCAGGAAGCAGCTCTCTAGAGAGAGGTACCTCCATGTGCTCCTGTGGCCAAAGACTGAACAGCCTCCCACCCCGCCCCTTCTAAGCTGGTCAGAGCACAGGGAGCTGGAAGAGAAGCCAGGTGTCCCCCAAAGTATACAGGTGAGATGGATATGGATTGTCACATCCTGCAACCTGGTGTCCACAGGAACAAGGAGGCCCGGTCCACACTGGTGTCCCCCAAGTCCTGCTCATGCTGGCGAGTTGCTGGCTGCCATTCCAAGACCACTGCTGTGCCCCTGGCCTGATCACAGACGGAGCATCTGGGCTGGAACCAAGGGACAGCTGCTCTCCTTGAGCCGAGTTGGTGGGACCTGCTCCCTGAACTTCACAGCAGTGTTGGGGCCAGGGAAGGACTGGGGACACTGCATTTAGAGAGAAAGTGAAAACGGGAAGGCCATTCAGGGGCCCAGACTAACCCTGCACAGAGGGGACCAGCTGCCAAGTAGCAGGAAGCAGTGTTTCTCCCAGGGACATGCCAGCTGTAAGGTGTCACAACACCTCCTTCTTGAAGGGACTACCATGTTCTCACTAAGAGGTTTTGTTCTTTAAAACTACAGAAAATCAGAAATTCGACTGTCAGGATTATAACAGGAAGGATGAAGCATCTCAATTTTGCTAAAGTGATATGAATCCCCGTCACCAAGAAGCAGCCTCAATTTCCAGCCTGGGTGCAGAGGTTCAGATAAAAGTTTGCTGGATGTGACCTTCCATGTCCATCTCACCTGTGCACCTTTGGGGACACAGACCCAGACCCACTTCCTGCTCCTGGCCTGACACAGACTCCTCTTCAACCAATACTCTTCCTTGATCCCATTAAAATGTAGAACACATAAGGGGAGAACAGCTCTTCTCTGCTGTGGGTGTTTTCGTCTGTGGTACATCTGACTCTCTTCTCCTCACTCTACCCAAGTGGAGGCATGTCCATACGTCCTGGTGCACACCTGCTGTCCCAGCATAATTACCGAGGCCACCTTCCACTCTTGAAAGTGCCACGTAATATGGTAAACGATGTGCTCATGCTACTTATGAAAAATAGGGATTGGCCACTGGGAGCCACCTGAACTGAAGAAAGTGTCCATTCTACCCTGCTCCCTTGTGATTTTCATTGTTGAGGGGCCATCCTCGCATGAGGAGGCCAGGGCACTGTGGAGCCACCAGGCCTGGCTCTGTTTGTTGGTTTGTAGGAAGTCCACACTGTCAATACCAGCACCAACTGTAATAAATCAATGAATGAAAAACTTAGCCTTGTCTTAATTCTCTGTTGGTGCATACTCAAGAGGGGAAGAGGGACACTACCTGTCACACCACCCCTCAAAACCTAATGATCAACACGGCAGACCCCGATCCTTGGTTCACTGCCAACACCACTGGTATGGATGGACGCTCCCCATGCCAGACAGGCCTACTGTTGGGGTTAAGCTGGACCAACAGCTGAACCTGGGGGCAGGGGAGCACTGTGGAGGGCACCTGGCACATCGCTGGGCAGCCGCCTGTGTGCCCATTGATTTAAGATGTCATGACGCACACTTGGGTCTGCCATTGGGGTCCAGCTGTGAAGGGTCATGCCTGACCGTCATGCTGCTTTAGCCCCATTAAACTGAAACCACAAGGGGCTACTCTGTGACCCAACAAAGTCAGGTTCATTGACACTTCCAGAGGGGGACTGTCCACAGCATGGAGGGCCATCTGGAAAGACACAGGCGTGGAGGGCCACCCCACCCAGGAGGACATGGGAATAGAGGGCCACCCCACCAGGGAGGACATGGGAATAGAGGGCCACCCCACCTGGGAAAACAGAGCTAGTGTAGGAGGGAAGGGAAGGGAAGGATAATCAACTTATAAGGAGGAAAGTGTGGTTTTGGCTCGCAATTTTGCAGGTTTCCATCCAAGGTCAGTTGGGGCCAATGATTTTGGGCCTGTGACCAAGTGGCACGTCATGGCGGAAGGGCATGGTAGAGCAAAACTGCTCAGCCCTTGGCTGGAGACAAGAAGAAAAAAGGGCCTATGGGCTTCAAGCAAGGGCACATCCCCAGGGAGGTTCCAGGTTCCTTCCCCAGCAGCCCCCAAAATAAAAGAGAGAAAATAACAATGGAATAATGCAATGGGTCAAGTGGGGAAGGACCAAGGGAAATGAGTACACTGATAATGAACTGTGCAGGCAGGAGATAGGAAATACAGAGGAAGTTCATTCTCATACTCTGTTGTCTCACAAGTCACCTCCTTACACGTCACCTCCAGACCACAGCACCTGAAACTATGGGGACATATCAGGGGGTGACCTGAAGGAGGCAGCCATAGATGGGAATAAACCAATCAAAGTCGAGGACCGTGTATGGAACCAGTGTAGGTGACAGTCCTGGGGCCCTGAGAACTTGGCACCTCCAGGGAAGACTGGCATAGCTGAGATGGTCACAGAGAGAAAGTCACCTGGAGTAGGGTTGGTGCAGGGGCCAGGTCCTCCAGGCTGTGATCCGTGGTGAAGAATCTGCTTTGCTTTCCAAATGCAAATGGCCACACATGGGATGCCAGGGTTGAGATTTCCCTTGTGGAGTGACCCCTGCTCCACGTGGAGGACCGATTCAGTGGGCACTGCTGACAGGCGACGAGAGGCAGATCTGCAGGCCAGGTGCACTTTGGTGGCAGCTATGGCGGTGTGATGGAGTGACTGAGGGGTTTCAGGGTACAGAGAAACAGAAGGTAACCTCCGGATGTCTGTCTCTAGGAGCTGAGATGGAGAAGCCTTGGGGTGGTAGAGGCAGAATTAAGGGTTCCAGGTGTGACACATTCATCCTGGAAGTTCTGAGACAGTCCAGATTGGTCGCCCCCTCAGTCAAATCTGGGGTGAAGAGAGAATTCTGGGCCAGAGATTGATTTGCTGGATTACAGCTAGAATTTAAATTCATGAGCATCCCTAGTGTCAGCCAGGGAGATGGTAGAAAGACCCAAGGATGAGTCCTGAGTAACTTCAGCCTTCAGAGGTCACCTGGGGAGGAACCAGGAAATGTGAGCCAGAAGGGAAATCCAGGGAGATGGGGAAAACCCAGGAGCAGCTTGCTGCAGAACGGCCGGCAGGTGAGCGTGGAGATTGAGGACAGGGCAGGCTGGGCCTAAAACACTGTGTCCTGGATTAGGCTACAGAGGTGTCACTGTGATGCTCCGGGGAACAGGCTTGGGTGGAGAAGTCAGAAGTCAGAGTCCCACGGCAGTGTGCTGAGGGGTGGGTGGTTTATTAGTAATCAGGGATGAGCAAGTCGGAACGACAATGAGTTGTCCTGGACACAGGGAGGGCTTGAAAATAAAGAATGTGCATGCTCCACAGTCAGGCAACTTGCTCTCTCTTGTAAGGAAAGTCGTGGGTGTGCGTGGGAGGCAGGCGCTGGGACCTCTGTTGCCACATTATTTATAAGGGAAACTCCCAGAAAATGGAAACTAACTATCTAGGAAGGAATGACTGGCAGCTGCTGCAGAAACAGGAGGTCTATCCTGAGAGAGCCCTCTAGGCAGCTGTGGTGCTGAACCCAAAATTGCACAGAGAAAAACAGGGTGGTGTTACACCAATCAGGGAGATGTACTCGAGCGAGCACACACACACATACATGCACAGAGGCACCAACAGAACCACCCTGTGTATTTCCACATTCCATGTGTGGAGAAATAGATCAGAGGGATCCCAGCACATAACAATGATTACCATTAGGGTGGGGAGAGGGGAACCAGGATTGGAGGAAAGGAATTTGGATTTATCTGATATGTTTTAAGTTTCTATTATTATTTTTTTTTTACAAAGTAAATGCACCAATTCATTAGTGACAGCTGATGATTAACATTTCCTAAAGAGGGAGGAATACATGGCAGGTCAAGACAGGAGTGTGAGCAGGGGCTCCGAGGGCCTCAAAGGCTGGGGTCCTGGCCATGTCCTTGGACTTGGACTTCCTCTGGCAAGATAACCAGCAGAGGGGTGAGAGAATGGGTGCCCAGGGTGGCCACTTGGTGGCTGCTGATAAGAGGCCTAACCAGAGCCACCCCTTTCTGCTCGGCCTGGGAGATCCTGCCTTGGAAGAAGTAACTGACTGGGCTTCCATGCTGGGTCCGCCAACTTTCCGCTGCCATAATTTTTTTATTAATGGATAGTAGTTGAACGTCTTTATGGGCCATAGTGTGATGCTTGGGTAAATTTATGCATTTTTTAATGTCCACTTATTTCAAGAGTCACACCCAACCATATGGCCTAGGCCGACTGCTCAGTGTTATTGTCATAATCAGGAACCTTCTGCTTGTAAGGGACTCAGCACCCGGTCGGTCCATCCGTCCGTCTGTCTTTGGCATGTTTGTATTTCGTTCTCATTGGCAGTGTAGGTGTTTTCTTGTTCCCCGTTCACATTAGGTCACAGACAAAATAAAAACAAACTTCTTGACTAAGTAGGAGGCAAAGATTTTCAATTTTAAGTTTGTAGATTCTTGAAAAGTTTCTCTTCCAAAGAATAAAGGGAACTGGATTTGAGGGAAGGAAAGAGCAGGAGAAACGAAGGACGGTAGGAGCACTTGAAGTGGACTCGGACCTGCATCCAGGTTGCTGACTGGGGGAGATTCAGGCGGACTCTCTGTATCCAATCATAGACTGGAGGAAAGACAGACAGGAGCCCATGCTTCAGAGACTGAACAGGAGATATGATTCTAGAGTGTTCCTACTCCGCTGGCTGTCTGTCTTTGCTTCTCCTGTGTGTTGATGTTGGCATGATTCTCTTCATGCTGCGGATGGACAAGGGATTCACCTAGCTCCCTGCAAAGGAGGCATTTCTGCAGGATGCCCAAATTCTTAAGCTGTGGAATCACAATGTTTGGGAAGTGCTTTCTGATACCGACAGAACAGAAATCCCTCTTCCTGGGCTTCCTCCTTTGATTCTTAGCTTAGGTTCAAGCAAAGAGCATCACACACCTTAACCCAGGGAGGGGATATGCCGACTCCTCTGTGGTTCCACGTCCTCTTCCTCTTCTCCCTCCTGCCACCACTGTGTCTTTGCCCCTCTCTTGGAGGCCATGGGGCAGTGTGGGTGCCTGTCTCTTGCCCATGTCCAGGGCCCCTGGAGTTGCTGGGAAGCAAACATTTACAAGCACATCCCTGTGACACTGTTTTCCAACACCACCCGCCATTCTTCCTATAGATTTCACTATTTACAGGCTCACATGCTCTGCAGTTGTGCCTACTATGTGCCCAACTTCACTGTCAGGAGTCTTTCAAGCCATCTTTAGGGTCCTCCTGTGCTGAGACCTGACTGAGTCAGAGAAAAAAGTTGCAGCCGTGAATCCCGTGGGCTTCTTCTCCCGTGTGCCCATGCAGTGGTGCCCGGCACGCGTGGGCTGGGGCTGGGGAAAAGTGCACACTCTCATGTGCTGAGCCCTCTGAGAGGCAGGCTGTGGACACTGGCTGGCAACCTTGGGGGACGCTCTGGGCTGTGCTTCGTTTCTGCAGCACACCCAAGTGGATGTCCCAGCCACCTCACAGTCCCTGGGTCTCACTGGCGTGGGGGAAAGGAGGAGGAACAGAAGAGGCAAGCCCCAAGAACCTCTCTGTGCTTCCCCACTGCATGTTCTTTGAGGGAATCTCAGTCCCTCAGATGTTCCTCGAAGCCGATGGCTGCTTCTGCTTTTGCAATTCAGGATCCTGCCTGACATGCTTCCCTATCAGTGGGCAGATGCTATCACAGACCTCACGGCATGCAAGGAGGATCCATTTATTTCAATAGTAGTAGAAACTGTTATTCCGAGGCAAGAATAGCACAAAGTCCAACGAAAGAAATTGTCCCATGAAAAGGCAAAAATGTGATTTAACACAAAAGGAAGTGACGTGGGGAAGGTGAGAGGCCTCTAAGCCTTGCAAGCAGATTTGGGCTATTGAGAAGCTGGGGGAGGTGGGGTACACAGTGGCAGATGGGCTGCAGATGTGTTCCAGGCACACACAGGGGCACAGAGGTGAGGCGTGCAACATGCGGGTGGTGAGCAGAGAGGTCTGGCTTTGATAGAATCGGTCTCACCAGAAAGCAGAGCCTGAGACAAGGGTTTGTACGCAGAGTGACCAAAGGTGAGTCCAGGGCCCAGAGAGGGGCCTGGGGGTTGAGCAGGAAATGGGGGGAGCCTCTGCAGGGGTGGGTCTCGAGTCCAGCCCTGCCATGCCACTCAGAACTGTCCTGGTGAGGGAGGGCAGCTGCTCCCACCCCCATGGGTCAAGAGGTCCCTGTGGTCCCTCCCACTTCTAGGTTTATGCCTGTGTGAGCGCCAGGCAGATTCCTGCCAGTGTCCTCCCGGGGTGTCCCAGGAGCCCTGGCTCAGGGAGAGCTGCTCACTGGGGCTGCCATGAAATGCTGGAAGAGCCAATCTTTTCACAGCAAAAGGGAGGCTAACAGGACGAGAGGGGGGCTCAGAAGTCTCTGGAACAGCCCCTGGCAGGGAAGCAACAGGAGGTGATGCCGGAAGACAGGGTAGGGGACCCAGCTTGCCTGGCTGGGACACTGAACTCAGCAGTGGGCATACGTCGCAAGACCCGATACCTCTGCGCTTCCTGGGCAGAGAGGGCCTGGCCTTCTGAGGGAGGAGGGTTTGTCACGCTGAAGGATGTCTGTGTGCTGCGTGTTCCAGAACACGGCACCCTAAATGTGCTCTGGTAGAGAATGTGCAGGCTGTACCTACACGAGTCTCACAAAATGAACAACGGGCTTGAAACTATCCCTCAAGAGAAGCTGTGAATTGAAAAAGACCACTGCAATTCCAGGAGATAATAAGGAAATATTAATATGTTCTTCTATTTCTAACTGCTTTAGAAAGAAAAAAAAAAAAGACAGTACAGTTAGCTCTGAGAAGTTGCCTGGAAGAAATTGTAACTGATATGAATAATTCTCTGAAATGTGGATTAATTTAATTTCATCATGGTTAATAATTAATCATTGCCAAACTATACACTGTGTATTGAATTATTAACCAATTAGATTATGAATCCATCATGCTTATCAAGATATGTTTTCATCTTATCTTTTCAATGTATCTTTTGAGATTATAAACATTATGATGTTTATATTATAACATAATGTTTATAATGTAAACATGTTATATGAATAGTATGTTTATATTAAATGTTTATATGATGTAATGTTAATATTATGACAACACTTATAGCATAAACAGAATGTTTATATTATATGATGTATTAAATAAACATGCCCCAAATCAATACATGGCGTTCTTTTATTGATGGGATTTACTTATGGCATTTATTGACGGGCCATGATTGGCAGAAGGAAGAGGGTGGAGGGTGTCACGTGAGAAGCATGTGGGGTTGACTTAGCTGGATGTGGCAGCTGAGTGGACAGTGGGTCGAGACCAAGAAAGAATAAAAAGCGATTCTGAGGTTTCCTGTGGGGACAGTGCTCAGGCGAGGGATATGGGGAAGAAGTGGATGCCCAGAGGGGCAGAGGTTTGAGGGGGGACAGAATGAGGTGGGCCACGGATGGGCTGAACTGCGGATGACCTCGTAGGGGATGGTGACCTGGTCAGATGGCACTGTATTTTCAAGCAGAAGGATTCTCTGACAGCTTGATAGTCTATCCTGAAATCTGTCACCCTCCGACCAGGCTGGATTTAATTCTCACGACCTAAATAAAAGTTTGTGTTAGCGAGGCCCCTCTCCTGGGTGAGCGTCACGGGCTGCTTGGCTGTGGAGGACGTGGCTATGAACCAGCCGGGGTGGGAGGCCGACTGAAAGGCAGAGGTGGAGCCCTCCAGGCTGTGGAAGAAGAGAAATGGTGTCCGAGCTTTGTTCTCCCTGTACAGTTCCATGATACTGACCTCCTGGGGGTGAGAAAGAGGCTCATTAGTGAGGAGGATTGCAGTGGGGAGCTAAGCTAACTCAGCCCTCTGTGCACAGGAGGGAGGGTCGGAGGCTAGGGATACAGGGCATGGTGGCCTATCATCCTAGTAACTTGGGAGGCCGAGGAAGGAGGAATGCAGGTTTGAGCCCAGCCTCAGCAACTTAGTGAGGCCCTGTCTCAAAATAAAAAATTTTAAAAAGGCCTGGGGATGTGGCTCAGTGATAGAGCTCCCCCAGGGTCAGTTCCCAGCACTGGGGTGTCGGGTAGGACCAGGCTGTCAGGGCATGGACCTAGCAGGTTCCAGGAGCCTGGCTCTGCAACACAGGTGCTGTCTTCTCTGTAACAGGGATTGGCATGCTCCCTTCCCTGAAGCTCCCGGGGTGCCTTCATCTGCAGACCCGGGCACTCTTTGGAGTCCCAACCTCCCCGTCGATTCAGACATTACACTTCCCATCATGAGCAGAGGCTTTGTACCTACTGATCTTCCTTTGGGTACATGGATATAAACAAACACTGTCAGAAATCCAGATGAACCCTCTCCCTCCACTTGTCAATGTGATAGTCTGTTGAAGTGGGAGCCTCCCATTCCCTTGGGGGCTCCTAGGGGCTAGCAAATCAGGACAGAGAATAGAGAAGCCACGTCCCCTGTCTTTTCAGGAACATCCCTGTGTGCATCCTCTGGCTTTCCGAGGAGCCATGCTGTGCATGGACCCGAGTGTGGTACCCCCCCTCCAATGGCACCACTGACGGACGTGGGGACCAGCCAGGTCAGATTTCCTTCCTTGCGTGGGACAACCCAGGATTGCAGGAATATTATTTCACTGTCACCCGTTAAGATAAAAGCCCACTTGCTATGCTTCCCTCATTGACTGCACGACTCACCTTCAGCTGCAGCGTGGGCTGACCCTCAACTTCCGCACAGCAGAAGCTGAGGTCTTTGCCCTTGATTCCCAGGAAAACCAGGTTGCCTTTCTCTTCATCGTGTAATTCTGTGTCCCTGCAGGCTATCAAGGTGACAGTGACTGGAAACACAGGAAGAATGGAGAAGGGTCAGGCCTCGAACAGAGGGGAGTCTGGGCCTCTGGCCTCACACTCAGGAGGCTAACGGGGGACTGTCAGGGACTTCCCCAGATGGCTCCTCCCATTAGCCATGGCAGGTCCCTTTGTCGCCTTTCTGAAACTCATTTCCTTTTTATTCCTGAATATGAGAACCCTAATTGTTCACCAGGGCACAGAGCTTCCCCAAATAAAAAATAAGATTTCCTACCCCTCTGGCAGATAAATGTGGCCACACACTTAGGTTGTGAACCATGAGCCAGAAGTGGAGATGTTGTGTGGGATTTCTAAGAATGCTCCTTAAAGTTCAGGGAAGGCCACTAAGCGAAGAGAGAGAAATCGGGGCTTGGAAGAAGGGCTCACAGGGAAAGGAAAGTCCTTTCTGCTCAGTTCTACACATAAGAAGGTCCCTCCTGAGGCTCTGCGGAGAATGGATTGGAGGTTCCATGAATGAAGTGGGAAGGAGGGCGGGGGCGGGGTGCCAGTCCCAGCTGGAGATGATACTGACTTAGAAATACAGACTCAGTGGTCTCGCTGGTGGATGGAGGAGGTGTGAGGCGGGGTCAGGCATCCAGATGCCTCCTGTGTTCCTGGCCCAAGCCAGTAGAGCAGGGGGCAGTGCCCCTAGTGGGGGCCATCATCCGTTTTGAGAAGACAGGTCTCTGCAGTTCCACCCCAGGGCATGTGAAGTTAGAGATGCCAGAGAAGATGGTTCAGAGAGATGTGTGCCAGGAGCACAAATGTCAGGTGATGAGAGGAGAAGCCGTGCACCCAACCACAGGACCTGCTCCCCACCCCTTCACAGGGCCTGCAGGGTTGCCAATGGGGCCCTGAAGAACCCCATGATTTGGAGGTTTCTGGGAGAAAGTTGAGTCATAAAGATGAACTCAGAAGAGGAGCCAGTGGACCTCAGTACCAGGAGCGTTCTTGCGGAAGAAGAAGGTGGAGGGTGGAGAGTAACCGGCACTGCTCTACAGCAGGACAGCTGAGAAGGGTGCCCTTGGGATTTGACATTTGAAGATGCACTTGGAAAGAGGGACCTTAGGGGGGAGAAGAGAGCAGTGTAGAAGTCAGATTGTTTTGCTGCAAATGTGAAAAGGAAGTGAGGTGCAGGCAAGCTGTGTGGGCAACTCTCCAGGGAAATCAGCCTCTGAAGGGCACAGGGCAACGGGACAGCAACAGGAAGAGACAGCAAGGATCAAGAGCAGGTGTTAAGACTGGAGTGTGTCTGTCAGCAGCAGTAGAGATGACACAGGGGACACAGGTGGGGTACCCCCTGAGAGAGGGACTCCATCCAACGCAGAAGTCCTGCAGAAAGGGAAAGAAGCCAAGAGGGGCTGGCTTTGGGTGGAAGGAGGGAACATGCCCCCATTATTAGAAGAGATGATGCCAAGTTAGAGAAGTGTGTAATGGAAAGATGGGGAAGTTTGACAGAGGGAGTGATGGCTGGAATTTAGAGGAGAGAAACTCCAAGGTCAGCCATACCTGAAAGGACAGTCCCCCAGTAACCTGAAGGTGGATTCTTCAGGTAAGAAATCTGCCAATCCCTACACCCCTGCTTCTAGGTATGGGTTTCCTTTTACGGAAGGTGACCATCTTGCTCTTTCCTGCCCTTCCTCTGGACGTTGGGCTGATGCCCAGAAGTTGGTGAGGACCAGAGCCCACTTCATGGAACTCGTGCTCCTGGCCCCGGCCAGAGCAACTGTGGATTTTCTGATATCACTTACCAGGCTGCACATTGTTGCTTGAAGGAGCTGCTATTAAAACATCTCCACTCAGGACCCACACCATCTGTTGGGAGTCACGAATGGTGTAGAATATGGGCCTATCCTGAACTGCCGGAAGACAGAATCACAGAACACAGGCACTGTTATTGCTAACGTTGGACCCCAACTGCACCCTGATAATACTGGCTTCTGGGTTCTCGAGACAGGCTGACTGTTCTGAGAAGAGGGAGAAAGAAAAGGGAAATGAGGTGGGACCAGTTTGTGGATCAAAGCATCAGAAAGGATCTCAGCACATTCACGGGGCCAAGAGATTTTAAAGATTTGCTTCCCCTTTTTTTCCTGGGGTTATTTTTTCCTGATGGGTAAAGTCTCTGGGTAGTTATAGAAACAAAAACTACTTAATTGGTCATCATTACATTGGTTTCTTTCCCCTTTTACCCTCTTAGTTAAAATAAACAAGCAATTCGGAACAGAGACAGTAAGAAAAGAGATTTTCTACTGCAGATTTCTGAGATTTTAGCCAAGCAGATAACATTTACAGCTGAGCCAATGACTCAGGGTCCTTGCACCCTATCTCTGGTGGGGCTGGGTGGTTTCTGGCTCTCCACTTACGCTCCGGGGTGAACATGGGGTCTTCGGAGCTGCTGGTGTTGGGGACGGGCGTGTGAGGTGGTGGACAGCTGCCTGTCTGCGGCTGCTCAAGGCGAGGAGGAGAGGAGGAAGACATGTCGCCGCTTCTTCTTCAGCACCTGGAACGTGGTCAAAGTTCTTTAGAGACAGCTTCCCCGAGTCCCTGTCTCACATACATATTTGAAGGGAAGGAAGGGAAGAGCATATTTTGAGGCCAGCAGACCCTGAATGGAAGCTCCATTCCCTTGGTGTCTGGGGCAACACTGATTGCCCAGGCTGCAATGCCTGGGGACTCTGTCATCACACATGGGAGCATTAGGAGGGTCCAGAACATCACCTGGACATCTTATGTGCAGCGAGGCCCTCGGTCGAGAGGAAGGAAGAGAGCATGTCTTGTCTTCAGCCCAGGCCTCCCACAGCTGCTGAGCAGCCTCCTCCGCCATGTTTAAGATGAACCCTCCTGAGTGACTGGCAGCCAGCAAGCCTCTTGGCCCCCACCTTCCTCTGCTCTTTTTCAAAGAGGAATCTCCAAGGATCCTGCCTGTGGCCATCCACGGCCACATTAGGCATTTTGACTCTCAAGGGACATCTGCTTCTGGTTAGGGCCCCAGGACAGTTCCCTGAGGATCACAGACTCTTCAAAATGAGAACCAGTTTTTCTCAACGTTCCCTGCCTCGAGATCCTCAGGGCCTGACTCCACAGTTACCCCTAAACAGTGAACAAGCAAATCAGCAACCACTCTCTTAAACATGGCACCAGGTCCTCCAGCATTCTGTGCCTGGGCCAGGGAGCCCATGGGCATCTCCAGATAGCCAAAGCTATGAGAGAAGGTTCCTCACACCTGGCTTCTGAGCAGCAGAAGTTGCTTTTGCCCAGAGGTATTCTTGATCCTGGATTCAAAGTCACGGCTCCAGCTGTGTTTAAGGGCAGAGGAAGCCGGGTCAGGACCTCCAGGCTTTCTACTGAGCAAGGAAGGAGTCTTACCTTCTGGTCCCGGGTGTCCCACTTTGGTAAGGGAGCGGGGCTGGCACAGAGGTCCTGGGAGGCTTTGGATGAGTGGCAGGGAAGCAACACGGGTGTGTCAGGTCTGGGCTCCTTGAGAAATATGAGCAGAAGAGACACCAGGAAACAAGAGCGAGGAGACAGGCAGGGGCTGGACGCTGGACTGAGGGAGGAGAGCAACTTTCTAGACAGCCTTGGAGGCAGGGGTGTGGCCCCCTTGACGCACCAGTGGCGTGAGGCCACATCCAACCTGGCAAATCACAGCCTCCGCTCAGGGGATTTACACACCAAATATGCCACACTTGTAGAAATATCAAAAGCTTATGCTGTTACTGAGTGTTAAGAGCTTTACCTGGTTAATCTTTTAATCCTCTTAATAACCCTTAGGGGCCATTAATCTTTATTTCTTGTATAAGAAAACAGAGGCCCCGAGTCACACGTCCAGAGACACCTAGCAAGGTGGAAGCCAGTCTCTGGGTCCTTAGGCACTACGTGACGTGCTTCCTCGGGGTCTTGGTCCTCTGCTTACTGTGCTAGCTGAGAAAAAGGTGGTCCTGTGTTTAGCTTTGGATACTGAGGACCTGATGTGTGTCCAGGGGAGGAGGCTCACGTGGTAGTGTTAGGGGACAGACAGATGAGGATGGTGGGAATACAAGGGTAAGAGAAAAATTCTATAAAATGATCTCACTGTGCTGACCCACATGCTTTCTTTGCCAAAAAGCAATTTACCTGTAGCCCTTCCTGGCTTAAGTGGGGAGGGTATGCCTCATTCCTCAGCAAACTACCCGTTATCAGTAAGGAAATGCAGGCAGGAAATAACGTTGATAAGAGGAGCCCAAGAAGGGAAAGATTTTTTAAGACCATTTTCATGGACCAGATCCTGGAAGATAAGGACAGCTCTTCCTAACCATGATATCTGTAAAAATGATTAAAAATTCAATTAGAACTGGTCAGCATGGGCAAAGGGGACTTAGAATTACTGCAGTGGGGACTTGAAAAGTCTGATGTCACCCCATCGTCAGTCAAATGTCAGGAGGTGGACCTGGGCAGGGCTTTCTAGAAAATTCTCTGGGATCGCTAATAAAACTGAAGAGCAGGAGAGGGAGGTTGTCCCTCTCCTCTCTGAGAGGACCCACTTTCCCCCTTGAGATATCCTCCTTCCCTCTTCTTATCCCTTCCATAAGCTCATGCCTGTCACTCGGAGTGACATGTCTGAAATCTTTCTGACTTGGTCCCATGAATCGTGGTTGAAGGGCTGGTGGTCTTTGCATTGCCTCAGTTTCCTGGAAGGCCCCAGCTCTGACACGGCAGGAGTGGTCTTGAAGGCCAGCGGTTCCTTAACTCTGAATCAACAATCAGATGCAGCCTCAGCGGGGGCAATGCAAGGAACTCATCACCCCTGAAACATAACATTGCTGCTCAGCCCCGAAACATGAAAAAATTCCTATTCCTTGTGAGGCCAGGGAGACAAAAGGACAGTTAGTGTATGTAAAGAATGTTTGGGTCAGGAAGATGCGATGCGGGCTGAATCTAGAGGAAATTAAAATGCTAATACCTTCAGAGCACTTCCCTCCTCCACCTGTTGCCAAGGTTACCTGCCTCCGGGGAATTGTTCCTCCCTGCAAGGAGCTGTTATGAGTAGTCCCTGGGTGGTTCCCTTCCTGCCTGTACCCCTGGGTGGCTTGTTCAGCCTTGGATTACTCCACCTTTGGGTCACCTAGGCAGGATGGGAGGAGGGTGCATGAGAACAAAGGGAATCTAAAATAACCTATAAAAAGGTCAAGACACCCCACTCCCTCTGGCACCAGCTTCGGACCCCCCCCCCCC